>NC_036633.1:148775-448775 GCF_900079805.1 Fusarium fujikuroi IMI 58289 | reverse complement strand
AGCGGCTGTGGAACTCGTCGTTACTGGTAATGAACTCTTGAACCTGAACTCTGCAAAGAAGCTTGGCTTGCAATCGACGTGTCGAAGGCGGCACAGGGAGTGCCTAACGATGCGGCTCAGCAAACTTCAATTCTAGCTACCACTTCTGAGAACGAGGCACAGTCAGTTTCAAGCCAGCTGGACGTCAGCTCTGAGCCTCATCCGCCCGCCAGTCCATCCTCATCACCAGAACTCAAGCCTTGGAGCTATTCAAAGAAAGCAACCTCAAACGCAGCCAAAGCAGCGGTGCACAAACGACAAGTTAAAACTCGTACCAGCGTCAGACTCAACAAGACGGCCCAGCCAGAACCAATCCCCAATTGCTACGAGAAACGTATCGATGACCGCGATGACGTACTAAGCTTGGAGCTATAGCAGCTGGAAAAGAATCTCGCTGCACCAATAGATGCCCTCGGCTCTGACGTTGAGCAGATCCAGAAGGCTCAGGTGTCTGGTTTGGCAGAAGCAATGAAGCGTCGTTCAACGGATACATGGGACCTCGAACCGAAAGATGGCTGGGATGTCAACAAAAATACCATCATGGGAGATTCCGAGGATCATATCAGGATCAGAACAACCAATACAGAGCAGTCTTTCCATTCTCCTGGTTTCGAGGGCTTGAAGGACCGCATAACAGCAAGACGGGTAGGTCGTAAATTAGCATGCTTCATCAGCCACCCCAAGCGTTATATTCCTTTCTACGCTGGAGTCATGAAGTCTCCTCTGTGGAATCTCTGTCCTCTTCGTGCGGGCAGACTCGCTGATATTGGGGGGCTCAGAAGGGCTAATGTGCCTTACGCGCACTGCCCGGGGCAGTATGCGGGGACTGCGATGCATAAAGAGGAAGCCAATTTCGGATCAGCGAGTGTGGGATTTGCTGGGATAACGGCCTTTCTGTTCGTCGATACAAGAGGTACGACGATGTTGCAAGATTGGGTTCGGGATACGATTCCCGATGCTCCTCCGAAGGAGAAGAGCTGTGATCAGTGGGTGTGTCATTTAAGTATCTTGTTCAGACCTGAAAAACTCGAAGAAGGCGCCGTGCGTTCCACAGTCCTTCTTCAAAGAGTGGGAGATCTTATCTTTACGAAACGGAATAGTATCATCAAGTCGCTATTCTTCAAGATTCGCTCTCTCTCTCGATCAACTACATCAGCGAATCAGAAACACACGGCTTCTTTTATGAAAAGAGTCCTCTCTGCTGCTGTCAGAACCAATACAGCTTTTACTTCATTATACCTCTTAGCAGGTTCTCACGTCGAAATCATGAATAATGAAGTCCAAAAGGATAGAAACGAAAAGCAATCCACGACGATGAAGATAACTCAGATAGTGTAAACGTGATGTAGCCCGAGGGATCGAACAATGAGCCTTGGAGCGCAAATATTATCAGGGATTTCTTACGAACTGCCGGTCCAGACTTATTAATGCCACAAACTCTAGAATCCAGCGAATTTCGCATGTACAGGATGATATCGTAGGTCTTAAGCGACCAACCCAAGCAGCAAATCGTCTCACTCATGCTTGGCTTCCGAACCGCGCCAAGTACCCTCTCCAACGAGACCGATCTGACTGACGATAATTATATGAACGTATACCCCAGATACTTCGACCAAGTTAAGAAACAGACTATCCTCACCGAATTCCAAGTCGAATATGCGCGTTCATGTCTAGCTAAACGCACCCTCGAGGTTCTACAAGAAGAAGGTCGAGATCGAGTTACTGCAACAAACATCGATCAAGTCGCTCAAAAGCTTGGCTTGGATGTGGGCACAAGCCTCAAGATGAAAGATATCTACCACGTCGGCAGGGCGTGGAATAAATTCTGCGATGATTTCGACTGACAAATGCCGTGCATCTTCACCTGCGCACGATGGCCGTTCAAAGTATCAGTCCGAGACTGGAGAGACCTCACGGAAGAAAAGTCGCCAGAAAATGATAGACTTCTTGCACGTAGCGGGAATGCCATTGAATCAACGACTAATAGCTAGACAGTGGGCACAGGATGTTATTTTTAGGGGTGCAGGAGATGTTTTTGCTTAAGACAGTGCAGATAAACGGACTTGGGGTTTTCCAGTTGAGATATTGCCTCGTTTATGTGAAGGGCACACAGACGAAAAGCCTTATCAAGTCTGTGGCTTTTGTATAGATCTCGAGGAGCAGATGGAAGAAATCAACAAGAGAAAAAGGAGATGATGAGAAGGGGGGGGGCGGCAACTGGGGCAGCGTCGATGAATAAGTAGCATTGGACATTAGCGTTGTAGCATCAATTGTACTCCTGGTGTAAATCTAATGCTTTATGGGTATTCAAAAATTGGGACGCTGTTACAGACACAGGCTGGGAGGAGATAAGGACAGCCGACACTTGGCCGCCATCATCCGCTCCAAGAGGCAAGTGTTGTGGGTATTAGTCTCTTGAAGGGAATTCAACTTGATGATAGGGCATCATAGTCTTAAGCTTCACATAAAGAACAGCTTCTTGGTAGAGATGTTGACAAATACTGCGAAGTTTACATCACTCTGGTGAGGCAAGGCAAGCCTCGTTGGAGGCCTTGTTACCCCTTCAACGGCAACGTCCTTGGATATAGCACTCTAGTGCCATTTTCCAATCGCCAATGTCTTCAAGGCAAAGGAACATGATCACTGTTGTGTGAGGGATGCCCAAAACTGTTGCCAAAAACTCATTACGACCTCCTGCGCAGCTGGCCTCACAGCCGATACCCTGGAGGCTTTGCCAAAAGTATCCTCCCGTTCGCACGTTTCCGACACCAAGACCGAGCCTTTTTTTGGCGTTGGCAGTGGTTATAAAGATTATTTGGGACCACGAAGTCTTAGCAAGTGTCGACTGAAGTGCGATCGAAGATATCCTGCGAGGGCATTTGCCTAAACCGCGTTTGATCAGACTACTGTGCGAGCATCGATACTGGAATAAATAACGAAGTCAGTGGCGTTGCAATATAGACTCAGAGTAAGATTTTGAACGACGGGAATTACCTGGAAGGAAGGGATTGCAACGCGCATGAGGCAAACTGTAGACATGTGAGGCGCACCAGGAATATCAGGTTGGGCCACTGGAAAGAAAACAGCTCCGCCATCTCATCTTTGTCGGTTGCTACATTCGAGCTCTCGGAGTTATCAAGCCCGCCGAATTCGTGTTATCAAGCATTGTTTTGCATTGGCACGTTCGTCCATCCCGGTTTACTTGTGATGTTACTTCTGGTACCAATTTAGCTGGTACATATTGGGAGAAAACCCCGCTCTGCCCAGATTTTATGCTTCATTATCGTCACAATAATTTCATTGTCCGCCTAAACCAACTCAATTGTCCTAACGTCCTTTACCTCAGACCAGTATTCATCGAATGGAAGACGCACAAGCCCAATGCGTTTATATCCCTCAAACTCACCATAACGATGTCCAGAATGTTCCAACACACACGCAACCCCCTTTTTGACTTTCCGCCAGGGATCATATTCCAATTCATGTATTGTCCCAATCAAAGACAAAGTCGAGGGTGGGTGCCAAGCGGCTCGGCAGGCTTTATGCCATCCATGCAGGCAATGTGTTTGTGCTTGGCGGTGTCTTGTTGCTCGCTTTCAGTGGATTCCTCCTTGGCGTGCTTGTTGTAAGGGTATACCGTATTCAACTGGGACAAGTCTACCATTCTGAACAAACCCTTGAGAGTTAAACGTGCTTCCAGAACCTGACCAGAAGTGTCTGGCCCCTTTGACCTCGAATGGAAGGTCTTGACTTGTATCAATGATTCCCAAGGGCCATGAAGGAAAGTAAACCATATGAAGCCGTTGTTAGACGCCCAGGACCAAGAGGGTAGAACTCGCTCTGACTGGATAGGACCATCGGTATGGATGTCGGAGGTCCTGATCGCTATCCAGGTCAGTCCTTCTGCAACCCTCGACTCCCAGATGCCTGCAATATACTTCTGTTGACATCTAGTAGATACTAGTGTGGCAACTCCTGACAATGCAGGGAGCCTATCCGATCCAACCGAAATATCTTTCAATGAATATCCAATTACGAAAGCGTACCACAACTCCGTGAGTTCTTTAGTTCTAAACGTATGAATATTCTTGAAATGGAAGAACTCAGACGTTTTGTGTAATGGGTCCCAGCGGTCAGGATGAAGTTCACTAACATAACCCCCAGAACATTCCCAAAATATGCAGTTCGCACCGAAGTGTAGTATTCTCTCCGATAAAAGTCTTTCCTGGGCAGTCCATGCCCTATTAAGTAATGCTGAGTTGCGGATTTCTGATATTGGGTCGGGATAAAGCGGTTGGATCGTAGATTGTCTAAATCCTGCCCAAAAAGACTTTTGTAAAATAACCACAGGTCCCGGCTTGAATTCAAGGGTAGGACTCTCCAGAAATAGTCCTCTGCTAGATGATTCGGACCCCGTTGCTGCAATCGTAAGAACAGCATTCTGGTAATAACTGGCGAATCTGGCAGCTTCAATGGACCAATCCTCCATATGTTGGATATCATTAATCTTCTCTTTCTGCAATATGCATAAAGCATCCACCCATAGGTATTTAAGTCCCAGGCCACGGGTGATGATGATAGCATCTTGAATCGTCTTCGAGAGTTTGTTCCATGGCAGTTGTCTCCTCATATCATCCAGGTTAGATGCTGTTGTCTTAGTGAAGTTTGCATGATCACCACCCCATACATAGCTTAGAGCAGCGTACTCTATGTCTCGGGCATCCTGGCTTGGAATATACAATCTAGGCATCCTTTCCTCCACTTGTGAGCCAACGTCAATTAGCCTTGTTGGTTGAATGTGTTTGTCACTAGATGCAGAGTTACAGCATCCAACATGGCCATTGCGACATTTCAACAACCATTCCTTGGCTGATTGGAGAATTCGTTGTAATCCATGAGGCGTACTTGGATTCGAAGTAGCAAAAGACAGGCCCCCTTCCTTTCGTATGTCATTATTTCCGACTACTGGTAAACCATGACTCCTCCCTTTCCCCTTTTCTCCAATATTAATCGAGAGTTCGAGTTGTCTAGGGCGAAGATTCCGGAAAGGTAACCCATCTTCCTCTTCCGTATCGTGGACGATTTTGCAAAATTCGTTATAGTCAACCTTATATGGGTTATAACTTCTAGGCGGTGAGGCAAAGATTGCAATAGGATCATCTTGATGCTTCCATGAGAGTCTCTCAGAATAGAAGCAAGACTGGTAAATAATTTGACATAGGTGACAACCAGTTCGTGCTTGGGATCGAAGTGAATGGATGTTTGGGGCTACTTCGAGGCGGCATGACCAGTTGGCATCCTCAACTTCCCCAAAGCTTTTTATAAAGCCAGAGCACGGGTCGCACAATGATTGAGTCATTTGGAACGTAAAGACTGAGAAAATGATGTAGCGTGTTGGAACTCTGATGAAGTCTTTAGAGCCTGCCTTACTCTTATTATGCTATGATAAGACTGTCATTTTGAGGCCTGCACTATCATTTTGAGGCCCGCGATCTCATTTTGAGGCCTTCAAACTGTATGATGTACATGTTTAGGCTAAAGAATGACTGCAGTGGTCCTGGTAGCTGCGTCTAGTTTATTGTATATAGTAGTGAAAATGGCAAAGTTAATTTAGTTTTTATTCATATATACGAGGGCAGCGGGACGCACTGAGAGTTTAGGGAGAGGAAAATAGGCTCAAGATTCTCTTGGTAACGAATGTCGATGGCCGGTCGAATATAGAGAGAGTGATGCTGTTAATCGTGTGGGTAAAAAGGGACGAATCAACGGCGTCAACGATAAAATCGCGGGAGCCTGACCTTGGAAAGGCAGGCTGTCAATTGTGGGCGTAGGAAACTCAGTCACTCGTATATGGCTGCGAATTGCGTGTTTGTGAGTTGGTAGTCGATTTCTTAAGGTCCGATCTGATCCGGTTTCTCGAGGCCTGCATAGCCCTCTGCTGCAGCGGATTGCAGGTCACCTCCACTGGAACTTGGCAAATGGCACATTCAATTGAGCTGGTTCACCAACAGCACACCAGATCAAACCGTCCATGTTCTCATCACGTCTAAGATCGTGGGAGAGAGCGGTAAACGCTCAAGTCCAATGGGTTGGGTATCTTGACACCGATTGCACTTGGGATCTCACAAACAAGATGGAACGCGTGTCCATAGGCGCGGGATGGATCACGGAGTGCTCTGACACCAGGCTTTGGGTGATGCGAGCTATCGTTCACAGCGCCGAAAGCCGGGAGTTTGGCGACGGAATGTGCTACTTCGGTCACGCAAGATTGGATATTTAGATGTTTCAATATACTGCGTATGACTTCGTTGACGACATCTTTGGCTCTACGCCTCAGAACATAAAAGGGATTCTGACAACAACCCCATCACCTGCAGGCCATAATAGACACCTTTGGATCAAATTTGATAATCTGCCGGGCCGTGCTGTGATGACACGCAGTCCAAGCTAGGATGAACCCGATTTCGATCCATCGTTGGCGCTAGGGAAAGTTACAGCTCGCATTTAAGGCTATCATTACCGTCAATTAAATGCAAGATATACAGGACATACCCTTTATGTCGATTTCTAAGACCTGACAAGTTCTGTCTATATCACTCATATCTACAGGTCCATATCCAGTGTCCACGATCTGTTCAAGAAATGTCTCAGTTCATGTATCTAGTATCGGGAAAGACCTTGGATAGGCCCAAAATGTTTTCCTTAACGTAGACAAGGGACTGCTCGGAGCAAGTAGCTCAAGAGTTGCAATGTAACTGACAGCTTGTAGATATAAAGTTCAATTCGCACTACCAAGACGAGAGGGAAGACAGTAAGAGGGAGCAGTCTGCGCAATGCGATGAACCCTTGCAACAAACTCCCAGCCATGCCTTGACGATTGGAGATTGCAGATTCTATGTGAGACAGACTATGACTGTCTTTGCCCTACGAGAGGCTCCATCATTATACAGAGTGCTAATGAACCAGCTGGTCAATAGCTATGGCTCCTCGGCCAGCGCCTTGGTCTTGATATATGTGACGAACGCATATATGCTGTAAGGTATCAGATTCAACATTTGGTATTTCTGGATTTACGTGTCTCATTCCTCGCTTTGATCGTCTCCATTTCAGGACTTTCATCCTCAGTTCAAGCAGTAACCTTCTGGTATTGGGATACAGATGATAGAGCGTAAATTGCCCCTTGCGTTCAGTGTCATTTCCTGAAGCACTAACAGCGTTTGAGTTAAGAGTCAGCTTAATACGAGCAGTACCGACAGTCTCGATACCAGCTTTGAAGTTGGAATGGCCTTCATCAAGCTTGCTCAGCTCCTTCAATATGGTATTCTCGACATATTTAGCGAACATACCGTGCATTGGAGTCGTCATACGGAATGTGATCTCCTGGGTTGCCGGATCGTAGTCGAATCGCCTATGGACGTATGCTGCGATGTCATCTTCGTAGCGGTGGAAGTCCGCGATACTGAGGGTAACAGTTACCAGGGCGGGAGCGGAGACGGTCGCCTTCTTCAGGTAAAACTTAACAACGCTCGCAGGAAGTCGATCGACGTAAGGACCATCGGCGAAAAAGGGTGCCTCGGGGAGGGTTCGTGGAGATGAGGATGCTTCACGATCATGATCTGTCATGTTGGATTTATGATATCTCGATACGGAAGAAAGGGTAGAAAGTGTGCAAGGTCGGGTTTCACGAATCTCTTTTGTTGTTGAGGCAATGGTGTCGATAACCTCTTATTCTATCATTGAGGGGCACTGCGACGCGAAACTGACGCCAGGTCATGTGGCCTGTACATCTGCAAGTGACAGTCAGAGAGACCTAAGGCTTACAAGAAACTGACTAGGGGAGGAAAAAAGCTCAAAGACCTTGATCCTAAATGACAAAAGATTTAGGTCACCTAGCATAAGTTTAGCCCAAGTTCAGGATACCTTTTGCCGAGTTTATTTTACCACCCTGTATCAAGGTCTGATGTTTTCTTGCTCCCCGAGGACTGGCCAATGCAGCCAAAAATACTAATACTAGTCCCTTTGGCTTGATTCAACCTCATATCCTTCTGTTGTACTCTAGCTGGGGAAGAGGAATGAAGAACGTGTATACATTTCAAGTTATCAGGTTCGACATGATCTGTGTTCCTGGATGCGCTTGTCTCCTTCTTTGCTTCGATTGTCCTCGCGGCCTTTCTTCTCAGTTTGAGCGACAACCTTCTGGTATTGGGATACAAACAAC
Source organism: Fusarium fujikuroi IMI 58289 (assembly GCF_900079805.1). NCBI lineage: Eukaryota > Fungi > Ascomycota > Sordariomycetes > Hypocreales > Nectriaceae > Fusarium > Fusarium fujikuroi. The sequence goes on along the minus strand of NC_036633.1, from coordinate 440,518 downwards.
GAGTTAAAATCTAGCATTCCTTCCGCCATTCAGTCAGTGCCTGTTTCAAATCACCAGATGCCCGCCATGATTGTTCCACAAAGGTAAGCCTCAAACTTTGGTTGCCCATGCCACCGAAGAACGAATAGGTCTGGCCGGCGGTCAGTCATCTACATAGCCTATCTGGCAAACCCGGACTGCAGAACGATAGAAATACGAGGGCTGCCTGACTGTGTCAGAGGGTGGAAAAGCGAGGGAGGGAGGAAACATACCAGGGTCGAGAAGGCAGCAAGCTGGAGCTTTGCTTGTTTGGAAAGACTCGTTTGACATCCCAATCCCAAGAACGATCTTCTTTACGTCCTTACTTATACTCCTTCGCGTGGATACAGATGTCGTCGAGATCGAATGCCAGGCACCTATTGGGTAGACTTTGCACCCCCCTGAGGCCGAAGGAGAAACCCATTGGTATTTGTTGGTATCGGGGAACTGGACCGTGGGAGGAAGAGCCCAACGTACTCGAAGATGGGAAAATACGAACGTGCTTCTTCAGACTACTGAGAAGCAGAATTGGCTTTTGACGTATGTCTTGGAGACCCGTCTTCGACTTCTCGAGGCTTTCGGGTTGTCATGGTGGCTTTGAAGGGGCGACGACTTGGAGTCTGCTCTCTCAGTCTCCATCTTGTGCTTGGCCTCGGAGGTGGTTGCTTACCGACTGGGGACTTATTGGCGGTAGATGGAGCTGTTCTTCCCCGCGAGGGGTTTATGCAAAGCGACGTTGGCCCAGTCACGTCCGAGTGAGATCGCTTATTGCCTCCATGGGGCACGACGCCGTCCATGACAGTACCAAGTCAGAAGCTGGATATCTGTTGTCTGGAGGACTCTGTCTCTTCGTCCGGCGGTGTTCGTCTCGGCGTGGGGTTTTTGGAAGCAAGTTTCAGACTGGCTTTGTGGTCAGTCAGGCGGGAGTCCTGTGTGGAGATTGGGCAGTTCGTGGTGGCCAGGGTCTTTCGAACGAAATAGCTTATGAATAGCGTGAAGGTGGGGAGGATGGAGTGGTCAGGCGGTGGTGAGGGTGAGGGGAGGATGAAGACGATTGATGGTGGTAGCTATGATGGACATACTCGGATGCCGCCATTTTGATTGCTTGTTGACGCGACAAATCTGCGGACTCTCGAGCCATGATGGTATCGTGTAATGATGCTCTTGGTTGGATTCCTTTTACTCAGAAAGATGCTACGAGTTGGAATGAATGGTGTTGTTATTAGCTATCAGCGCTATCTAGGGTGCAACGAGTTGGAAATGAGAAGCTGGGCGGGGGGCAGCGATGCAGAGTGTGATCGCGACTGTCATTGTCAGTGATCTTCGCTTCAAGGCCCAGGGAGTGTAGGTACTCTGCTGTTGCCTTACCTTCATCGCCATACTCGGGTACCACCATTTTGCCGGTTCCTGACCCCCCTTCCCCCTCTAAATTCCCCAGGGCGTCCGTCCGCCGCACCGAGCCCGCTGTGGGAGGCGTGGCTTCGGGGCCCAAGAGGAGGACGCAGCACGCTGCGTCTACCATTCCGGTGTCCGCCTCTCGGTTGTAGATGTTGCGTGGTTGTGGCGGCGCTGTTGGTCGGGTTCTTTTTACTCAGAAAGATGCGACGAGTTGGAAATGGAAGCAAGCTGGGGGGTCGGCGATGGCGAGGTGATGGCGACTGTGATTGTCAGTTATCATCAAGGCTCGGGGGGGGGCATGACTATTCTGCTGGCTTACCTTCATCGGGATACTCGTGTACCGCCATTGTCCCGCCTGTTGATAACGACAAATGGTGAGCTCTCGAGTGGGGAGTTGGCGGTACCACTCGAGAGCCCGCCGTACACACTGCCTCATGCCCGCGCTGGGCCGCAGGCTCAAAAGAGCTGTGCGAGTTAACGAAGGAAGAAAGAGCAAGCCTGTTGAAGACGGAGATTTGTTGTGATGGAAATGTGCGTTTGAAGATGGTTTGATGCAGAGAGTGATGAATGTTGTGAAGAAGTTGGACGCGAAATTGAGTATCGGAAGAGAGGTAGCTTTGCTCTGATGACGTACTACTTGCCACAATGACGTTGCATGCTCCTTTGAGGAAGACAGGACAGGTCCAGCAGAACAAGCACATTATTTGGTAAGGCACCACCAAGATTGCGTACCTGTGTCTAAATGAGAGGTTGGGCAGGAGAGCCAGCGATCAAGAGGGTGATGGAGACTGCGAATGTCAGTGATCGTCAATGTCCAGGGAGAATGACCTTTCTGGGGTAAATACAGGGAATATCAGCCAATGACAATGCAAAACGTCCACTTTTGGCGAAAGCGGATCAATGAAGCCGTATAGATGTAGGACTACGGGACAGCTGTATCAAACTTGTCCCTGCTGATAGCTCTAGGAGGCTTCAGAATGCCAAACGCAAGGGAGCGTGGGTATTTAGTTGTTTTATTCTGCTTTGTCTGATTGGCGCGGGTCCGTCCAGTAATTGGCGTGTCTAACGGTGAGAATGTTTGCATCTCAATGTCATCAGATGATATATACGGAGCTTGTATCGCTGTTCAGTCTATGAGCTACGTTACTGGGGGATAGAACTTACGGAATTGCCTCGTGGCCAGCCGTTTTCGGGTCTGCCATATGGCAACAATATTGGTGGCAAGGCCGAGAATGTTGAAGACTAAGCCAACAATGAAATCGTAGGAGACTGCCATGATTTCTAGTTAAGAGAAAGTTCACTAGTAGTAGTTTGCCAATGGGTGGATAGGCATGACCGAGACTATATAATAATTTGCCAATGCAACCATTTCTTACTATACTTGTAACATTACAATGACAACGATAGTGTAGGGGATCTTTGGTCCCAATGAAAAGTATTGGGAACTTTCTGTAAGCATCATAGCGAGGACTTCTGAAATGTCCTTTAGCTAGGAGCGACAAACGCTTGCGTAATCGCTAGCAGCCACGCAATGGGGACATTTCCGCCATTCTTAACATAAGGTAATGTCAAATAAACCCTGTTGTTGGCGACAGCTTGTTGATTTGATAGACTGACGCTTCGCTTCTGGCGCCCCATCCAATCACAGGAGGAAACAAAACGCCACCGACTCAATGGCTGGAGGGAACTTTCGGCAGACCTTCTCTCCCATGCCCGGCACAAGATCTTTGGAGACCAAGTCTGACGTGGCGGTGAAGTAGCCTCGGCAACTTTTCTATTTCAATGGGTTGAGCTTAAGACCGCCTTAAGAACAGCTCAACAATGCTGGCGTCGAAGTTGGAAGCATGTCGAGACAGGCACCAGGAGTGTATAAACTAGAAAGTTCCTACTTCTATATTATACATAGCTCTGCCTGGTACTTTATAGTTAATAGTTAATAAAGATATAAAAGAATTATTAAATAATAAAAATTTAAAATTTAATTAGGTAATATAACCTACTTAAAAGATTTATATATAATACTTAAAAAATAAATTTATAAAATATATTATAAATTAAATTAAATTATAAATAATTAATAATAACGTGGTTAATAAGTGAGTGGGTCATTTAAGTGAGTAGGTTAAAAATCCCTTACCTTATAACATTTCTATTTAATCAGATAATTATTAATAACTTAATATATTACAGCCTTTAAATAAAGCTAGAATACTTCTTGCCCTTTAGGCCCTTTAAAATAACCTAAAATTAAGTTTATAATAGGCTATAACTAACTATAAGGTGCCCTTTAAGACCTTATATCGCTACTATTATAGTATTTAGTTATAATATAATTCTATCCTAAAATTGCAAAAACTATTTAATCTAGAGAAATAGATAATAGTCTAATTTATTTTTAATTTAAATTTGTAAGAATTTCCCTTATAATTGCATTTTATAGAAGAAATAGCTAATTTCCTGCTAGCTAATTGCAATATATTACCTGTTAGTAAGTGCTAGGCTTATAACTTTATAAAGCAATAATTAAAGCTAAAGATATATTTATTTTAGAGATATAACTATTAAAAAGCTAAATATAAAGATTTAACTATTATTTATAGCTGGTTTAGGCTTATATAGAATATAATTATAAAGTATAATATCTAATTAAATAATATCTAGAATTTTAATAAGACTGGCTTTATAATAGGCCTTATTATAGCCAGAATGGCTATTATAGGTTTAAAAATATAAAAAAGGCTAAAATTAATACAACCTAAAAACCAGAAATAGATTACTATAATCTAGGCAATTAATATAAAAGGTTAATTAATTATACTATTTATTATTAGTATAGGCTAATATTACCTTACTAATTAATACTAAAAATATAACTTTCTAGGCAATTAGGTTATTATAATAAGCTAAAATAGGTAAATAAATAATAAGCTAGGTCTTAAGTAGCTAAAGCACTTTAATTAGTCTATAATTAACTAATTAACTAGTTTTTATTATCTCTTAATCCTTAATGGTTATAAAAGCCACTATTTAGCCGATTTTAAGAGATATTATAAGGAGAATAAGATTATTATGCTCTATATACCTGCTTATATATCTTATTTATTCTAGCCTTTTAATATTAAGTGCTTTAGGCTGCTAAAAAAGGCTTATAGCCAAGAAATAGAGTATCTAATTAAATACTTTATAACTTATATTTTTAAGATTAAGTTCTTTTCTGCCTTTTATATTGCATTTAAAGCTACCTTTATAGAAAGTAATATTTAGGGGGGTTTTAAAGGAGCTAGACTTACTTCTCTTAACCTAAAAACTGTAATCTTAAAGCTTAATATATAGCTATAGACCCTAATGCCTTCTAAGGAGGCTATTTAACTATTAATACTATAGGCTTTAAAGACCTTAAAGACAGTAATAGAGGCCTAATTTTAGTTTAAATACCTTAAAAGGCAAATTAAAAGGCATTATAATAGCTCTCTAAAGTCTATTATTAAAGCTTTAAAGTTAGCTATTAAGGCAATAAAGGCAATTATATATAAGGTTATTTTATTAAGGGCTAAGCTTTATAATCTTTAAGATATAAATAAAATACTAAGCTAGTACTATAAGGTAAAAAAGACTAAACTATAGAAAGGGAAGACTATAACTATATAGAAAGTATTATAAGTAATTAATTAAATAGATATTAATATATAAATAGTAGCTAAATTATTAAGAAGTAATAATTAAAAAAGGTTAAAGTAACTAGGCAGTTAGTGCTATAATATATATAGTAAAGGCAGTTATAATATAAAGATTTATTAAATAGCTTTTAAGTTATTTAGGGAGGAATTTAGTAAGTAAAAGCCAGCCTTTTTAAACTGCAGCTTAAGCTTTTTAAGCTATAAGTTAAAAAGGTTAAGGAAAGTGACCCACTTACTTAAATAACCCACTTACTTATTAACTACATTATATTATTAAATTAATAATAATATATATATATTTAAAGATATATTAAAATTTAAATATAAAAATATAATACTTTATATAATATTTAATATATATATATAAGATTTTAACTTATACCTATATATTTAAATCTTTTAAAAAAAAATTAGTTATATTTATTTTACAATAAGTATAAATCCCCCTTTTCCTAGTCAGTATCGATACTTTCAGTAATAGTCCTGATTTCTTCTTTTATATCATCTGCAGCCATAGCATCATTGTTTTCGCGAAGCCATTTCTGCTGTAGAGTCATAAGCTCAATCCTCCAGGGATCATCCTGCCCCCATTCTTTGGCAATCAATGGTATAGCCTGTTTTAAACATTTCACCGCTGGCTCAACCAGCTTTAGCTCATTGTAAGCTCGAGCCTGGATCTCCATGCCTCCGATTTTATACACAAGAAGATCGATATCATCTGCACGTTGGGCGCGGTCTTCGAGTTTGACGCCGATGTTCACCGCTTCCGCCCACTTTTTGGAATTCATAAAATTGTACCCAATGGCGTTGAGGACCGTCAGGTGACTGAGCTCCTTCGTTTGCGGTGTCTCATCGCAGCTCTTTAGCAGTTGAAGTAGCCTTTGCTCGCCGGTAGCCGCGTCTCTTGTACCGTATATTCGGAAAATCAGATCGCATTGATGGCGAATATACTCTGGGTGAAGCGGAGGAAGTTGCTTTTGGAACTCATCGGCGGTTGCTTGCCAACTTCTGTGCACAAAGTCCTCGAGTTTTGACACGTCGATGCCATTTAACAGCTTGAAGATCTGTACAACGGGATGCTGAGGAAGAAGAAGAATCTTAGCCATCTCGTAAATATGTCTCATAAGACGGATAACAATATCGACATGACCAAACTGCACGAGAAACACCAGAGAGGCCCAGAAGAAGTTGAGAGCGCGAACATTCCCACTCTTGATGATAGGTTTGACTAAAGCGAAGGCTTTCGACACAACATGGATTCCTTCGTTGGTTGACCCTTGCTCAAGTAGCAAATGAGCAGAACGTATCAAATCAAAAAAGGTCTCTGGAAGCTCGAGGCCGTCGCTAGTACAGTTTATACTCGTGCAGGTACCGTTGCTATCTAGCTTCCAAATACGGTAGGTAAAGGATGTCTCAATGTGCTGTTGAGCTAAGGAGAGAATTTTCTCATCAATCGACAGCGGCGGAGTGGCTGATCGACCAGATCGAATTCCGACGGCCTGCGACATGGCTAGAGACTGCCTATGAGAAAAAGAAGGTTGCTGATGTTCCCTGTTCCCTGTTGACGTCACATTCATATTTTGAGGAGATTGAATGCCGGCCCGGACGTCATCAAGATCTTTAGATTGCTGGTTTCCATCAAGATTCAGGTAAGGATCTTCAATGACGTGTTCAATTGAGAGGTTTGCTACCGGGACTCTTGGAGAAAGGTTGCCAAATAATTCAATCCCGGTGTTCGAATCGTTCAGAGGCTGAAAATCAGGATACTCCACATTCGCATCCGCATATTGGAATATTGGGTTAGCAGCATTTATTCTACTGGGATCTTCATAGAGATCTGAGGCAAGGCTTCCAGCATCAGCGAGTTCTGGAAAAGCGTCATTGGCGATTTCAATATCCGGACCTTGGATGCAATTATCGCTGGTAGCATCCGCCTCATGTGTTTGGGATTCATAGTTAACCAATGAAGCAGTTGAAGGCTGGCCTGCTCTTGAGCGGTGTCTGTTGCTCTTGGTTTCTTTATTTTGTGCGTTTTGGCGTTTCTTATACTTTCTGTCTAACTCCCATTTTCGAAGCTTGGTCTTGTATTGTTTTCTACTAAGGGAACTATTAGGCATACCTCAAGACAATAACTAGTCCTAGACATACCTGCCGCGGTGGTTATAGTCGTGTTCCATGATATGCATCACGTCATTTAAAGTCCTATTCTCATCAAGATACAGCCTGCGAATTGTCTCTCTGTGCTGCTCCCAGTCTGCTGGCAATGCGTATCTTTTGGGCGCTGAGGGCGCACTGAGTTGCGCTGGATCTTCGGTTGCCAGTGCTATGATTTCGTGTCCATCTCGAAGTTCAACCAGCCGAGAGCCGGCATCATTGACGTTGCGCCCGCCGTTGAGCGTTGTCATCGTGCTCTTTGGCACCAAGTGCTCGCGTCCACAAAGAGACACCAAGCCCGTTTACGATGAAAGTGGATTCGCAGGTTGGTGTGTAACTAAGTTAGAAAGAATAGCGTTCCACTTTGTCAAGAGGGGGCAGGGCGAGGTTACCTCAACGGGAGAAGTGCGACCCTTAGTGCCTCTCGTTTCTCTGGTGCCCGCAGAGCCGCAATGTTGTGGGGAACTCCGAGAAATTACAATTTGCCCGGCTGGTTAGTGAACATGCTATTTGCCTTGCTTTTTTACCGTGGATGCGGGGAACTTTGCACCCTTGTAAAATCTATCGCCGGTAATTGGGCCAACTGCGCCTTCAAAAGTCCTATCAGTTCAGCTGTGTTTCTTCTTTTTCTTGGCACAACAGGCATTGGCTCAGATGTCGAAGATAAGAACTCATTTGTCATGCCTAGTCGCGAACAGTGCTATAACGATTATCCACACTGTATACACCTATATCTACACTGAAAACGAGTACATCAATGTACTTGCCTTATCGATGTAAGCAATAGTACCCCAAGATTTGTGCTACCGGTCTGTCTCTACTTCAATGACCCACGCCCTGCATTTTGAGGAGGTAGCAGTACTTTTAAGTCCTTCACTTACCTAGAGTTTGCTTATGTATATACGAAAGAGCCTGTATATTTCTGACAAGATTCAGCTCATAAAGTACAGCTACGTATCTAGATAGCCCCGCCGCAGACTTTACAAAGAGCATATTGGTTTCAACCGAAAGGTATAAGTATTTAATACTGTGTTACAACAGCCACCGTTACGTTTTGAGGCCCGACTGGGCTGATATGTAAGATAATAATAATAATGCATTTCAGGCTTGACAAGAGGTCACGCTTTAGAAAGTAAAATACTAATAGTATAAATAAGATATACTAAATATTAAATTATAGATTATATATTTATTTTATAATTTATAAATAAGCATTAATTACTTCAAGTTATTTAATTATAAAGTTATTATATAATAATTATTTATAATTAAAACTATTTATATAATATAAAGTTATTATAAGTATTTATTTAAAAATATTAAATTATAATTATAATATTAAATAAAGTTTAATAATAAGTAAAATAGCTATATTATATTAAAATATAAAATTTAATAATATTTATTAAAAAGTTAAAATATCTCTATAGTAATATATAAGGTATAGCCAGTTAAGGTCTTAGATAAGATAATATAATAAGATATTTATTTTTTAATATAATATAATATAAGGCATTATATATTATATTAAAAAATATAATAACCTTAATAATAAGTCTTAAGGTTATATAGCTATTGCTATAAACCTTATAATCTAATTAAATAAGTAGTCTTAATTTATAAGTATAAAAAAGATATTTCCTTTAGTTTTAGTAGGCTAAATGCCTTCTCTATTATTACCTTATTAAGGCAATTACTATTAAAGATTTAACCTTAAGAGATTAAGTTATATTAAGTAAGAAATTAAGAATTCTATTATAAAATATACTATTATATAATTAATATTAATAATAGCTAACCTAACTATAACTATTTAAGTATAGTAATTAATTACTATTTAATTAGTTTTTTAATTAATATTAATAATCTCAATATTAAAGATATTTTAAATTTATATATTTTAATTTAATAATAAAAAATTATAAGTAAATAACTGCTATATATTAATAGATTACTGCTAATATAGTAAGTTAATCTTATAATCTTTAAGTATTAAGTAAGGCTTTATAATATACCTAAAAATATATTTATTATTCTTTATATTAAAAGGCAGATATATACCTTAAAAGATCTTATTAATTACCTAAAAAAGGATTAAAACCTATTAATAAAGTAATAGGCCTTTATTACTAGAATTATATTAAGTAGTAATAATAGCCTATATTAAAAGTAGTTTATAAAGTTAAAATATACAGTTATAGTAGTTAAATTAATAGTATAAATATTATATTATAAGAATTAAGGGCTATTATAAAGTAAAGGAGGGAAAGTAAGAAAGAAAAGAGGGAAAATAAGGTAAATTAAGAAATAAAGGTTTTAGCATTAAGGGAAAAACTGTAAATATTAATAGATTAAAGCTAGTTTAGCAGGTTAGTAATAAATTAGATTAGGTTATAAGATAATATAATATAAGGAATATAAGTTAAGGAAAAATATAAATAAGTAATACTTAGGTTAATAATATTTATAAATATAAGTTAATTTAACTTAAATCTTTTAATTTATTAATCTATAAATAAAGTATTAATATTTTATTAAATAGCTTTATTAATTAAATAAGGGCAGTAGCTAAAGTTAATATATACTTACAGACATTACTAAGTTTTATAGGTTGCTATAATAGGTCGATAAGCTAAGATTGAGGCTCTGCAATTACATACTTATAACACATATATATTAAACCTTCTTTTAAAGAGTTTCCAAAATCAGTACAACTACCTTCCTTAATTGCAAAGACTATTAAGTTTCTTTTATTCCAAGCCTTTTCATCCACATCGTACTCTTCAATTGAACTACTATTATGACAGTAGACCAGCCGAAGATGGGTCAAGTGCTTAACGTTGGCGGCGGTAAACTACAATCGTACAACAAAGCACTCCTTGAGAAAAAGCTCTTTTGGACTCAAGGGCCCTTTACTACCCTCACAAACCATGTCCAAAGAGTCCTCCCCACTTCGATCATCTACGGAGACAAGGGCTTGGAGCTATGGGCAAGTATCACACACTTACCAAGCTATTACCAAACAAGAGGAGAGGCCGCCTTGCTCATCGAGAATTCCGAAGATCTGGCCAGATGGATCCAGAAGGAGAGTGTCTTGATCGACCTCGGCTGCGGGTAAGTACCTCTATGTGGAGATTAAAAGGCTATCAATCTACAGAGAGTAACTGATACGAAACGCTTAGGGACATACGCAAGCTCATACCATTGTTGGAAGAACTTGACCGCTTGCAAAAGCCGGTGACTTATTGTCCACTTGACCTTTCTCATAAGTCAATTGAACGAGCTATGGAGCAGACGAGAGTCTCTCTTCTTCCCTACATAAGTGTCACCGGCCTATGGGGCACGTTTGAGGATGGCGTGGAGTGGGCTAATCGTGCTTGTGTCGATCGGCCTAGGGTGTTTCTTGCACTGGGCTCAATGTTGGGTAATGACCACTTTGAGGACGCGGTTGAGCGCCTCAAATGGCTGCGCTCCACAGGCCTTCGCAATGAACATGACAGGATTCTTCTGACCATGGATGGGACCAAAGACATGGACAAAATTTGCAAGTCATATGACGATGTAGGGGGTCTGTTCACCCAGTTTATTCGTCAAGGCTTTGAAAATTCGAATCATGTCCTCGGTAACAATTGGTACCGCCACGAAGACTGGTCCCTCCAACGTAGATTCACTGATAACCCAACGATGCACCGGTTCGTCTTGAAGGCGAATCAAGGCATAGAATGTCCAACGATGAATGTGAAGTTCCGCGAAGGGGATGAAATTGATTGTTACGAAGGTTTCAAGTATGGGCCGGAGGACATGGCAAGACAGTTCAAGGCAGCTGGTATCAGAGAGTACGCGCGCTGGAAAGGGCCAGAAGATGATATCTGTAAGTGATCAATTGCTAAACTTACCTGTACATCAGCTAACCTTTATCACATACCAATATTTGCTCGGAGGTGATTATTAGTGAGCTTCAATCAGTCATTCTAGACAACTTCACCTGCCATCAGCTAGACCAAATCTTGCTATTACTTTTGAATAAATAGTACAAATATATGTTATTTACGTGAACCGCTGGTATGGATCGTCCTTACCTTGTTGTTATAGAATACCGTGCAATATCCCGCCATTCAACTGTTTTGCAGTGACCTTGATGATCCTTGTTAGTATAGCTCCATACAGACTAGCTAAAAGCCCAAATGTCTCTCTCGACACTTCTGTGTTTTCCTTAGTGACGGGTCAACTGAAATTTGAAACTCATGTCTTTACAGGGTTGATAAACAAGCATTTGCGGTGGCACTGCTACAACTAACTTATATGATAACATAAAATCACGTCATTGTGGAAGCGGGGAAAGCACTTGAAAAAGCAATCAGAATATATTGAATGTACCCTTAGTATGACGCGCTGACAGCTTCTGTAGCTATCTAATGATGAAATCGGGACAGTCATCGATCCTTTATTTCCAGATGTTGGCGAAATGACAGGGCAATGACATTTAGATAGATACTGCACGCCAAACATGGAAAGCCATAATACATAGGATGAGATTCTCTTGGGGCTTAGTACACAAAAAGCACCATAGACCCGAAAGAAACCTGAGGGGCATTCGTGTAGATATGCATAAGAAACTACTCAGCTTCCTCCAGCCAGATGGTGGACTCGATACCAGTGGATCCCAACTGGCGCTTTTTCTCGCCGCCGGGACCATGGGATTTGACGGCAATGACAAGGTCGGAGAAGCCAATTCCTCTTTCTTCCATACGCTTAACGTCATGTTCAGACTCGGCAGCACGGACAATTACGGCGGAACGAGTAGGTCCCTGGGGAACGCCAAGGTCAAGTGTGTGAGAGTTCTTCTCTCCAGTAGCTTTGAGCTCAGAGCCCAGGATCTTGGAATAGACGACTGCATACTCAGTCTGCAGGTCTTTGGGTACGAGGATCTCGCACGCCGCGATACCCGTGGCACCGCAAGGATGAGTTGTCTTGGCCACGTCCTGACTTGGGACCCTGCCGGTACGCGGGGTCACATCGTGACAGAAGAACGGAACGTCAATTCTGCCGTTGGCGAAGTGCTTTGGGCCAGGAGTCTTTTCACCATTGGAGAATTCGGGTCGTGTAACTTTCCACTTGATCTCCATACCATCGGCTTTCTTGCGAGATCCAGCAATAGGCTTGCCGAATTTGATACCAAGGCTGGCATCCTTCTCAGGCCCTGCGGCCAACCGCTCATTGGCGGCGTCAACCGACTCCTCGGCGGATGCGGATGTGTCAGTGACGGCAAAGTCGATGAGTCCAGGGGTTTTTGGTCCCCAGAATCTCATGGGCAAGTTCTCTTTATCCAGAGAAGGTGGCGTGTCGTACCAGTTGAAGAATTCAAGGTAGCTGCCATCCTCGAAAATGACCAATTTGTTGCGAGATGGTTGGCCATCGTGGTAGCCTCCTGGGGTGACGGTGAAGTTATCAGTGACCCAGGGAGGCAAGTTCTCAAAGAATTCGTTGTCGACGAGAAGAACGACATGGTCCTGTTGAGTAGAGGTCATGGTGCAGGGGCTTGGTGTTGGATAGTTGGGATTGCTTGTAAACTGTGATGATTTTATGTGCCACTTCTGTTGCTGCCTGTTGAGGTGTTGCAAATAGAGGTTACGAGGATCTCATTAAATAGGTCAAGAGCAGTATCATATGTCTAATACAGCTTGCGATTAATTCAGTCTCATTCGCGATGTGGGATCAAGGGCTGCCTAAGCTACGACGCGTGAAACTGAAGAACTTTGAGCAAGATGCGCGTTTGAGCGCTAGGAACTTTTAGGCTAGCAAGGTTCATTATCGCGGAACTTTACCACTGCACAACTTTAACGAAAGCCACGTAGCCGCAATCGGAGGGAACTTTGCCGCTCGTTCAATTAATCGCTGAATGACCACTGTAAACCATTTTCTCACGCCACTACTGGCTTAGGTAGGGAACTTTCAATCATGTGTCAGACCCCACCAATTTGGCCAATACGGTAGCAACAACCTGCGGGGGGGGTTGAAAGGCCCTCGCATGAATATGCATATCCTAGCTGGGTACTTTGAACAACTGCACATCACACAATCACGGCTTGGCTTGGCAGTAAGACCTTGCGCATCAACACGGGCCAAGTAAGAGAGGCCTTTCTGGGCCATCACTGATCATATTATGATTACGGTGCGAGGGTACGGATCATTCAGGTTTTATAAAAGCAGCATGCTTGTTGATAACAGACTAATAGCCATGGACTTTTCTTGTCACCAGTGTCCCAAGCTTTTCGTAACTGTGTCAATATGGCGCAACGCATCACCCACACAGACCCCATAGTTATTATTGGAGCCGGTGTTTTTGGGCTGTCCACTGCGTGGTGGCTCGCCCGGGCAGGCTACAGTAACGTAAGGGTGCTCGACCGATGGCAGGTCCCTTCACCTTCATCTGCGGGCTATGACCGCAATAAGATCATTCGTACTGAATATGTCGACGGTCACTTCTCGATCCTATCGCAAGAAGCTATTCAGCTCTGGCGCGAGCCACTCTGGAGAGACGTGTTTCATCCTACCGGTTGGCTCTATGGCACCGATGGCTCTCTGGACGAGGATAGAGCAAAAACCTTTGACACAGCCGTCGCTAATACCCGCTCGCTGGGTGACCCCTCTCATATGGTGGAGCTGCCAGATTGGGACCGCATGTTCAAATTGTATCCAGCAATGGGGTACGACCATCACCGACGACAACGTCAGCAAGGAGTGTATCAAGATGATGATGAAAGCAAACCAGATGCTCCTGCAACGTTCCGAGGTATCTACAACAGCAACGCTGGTTGGGTTGAGTCCACCAACGCCATGTTTGTTCTGAAACGCGAATGCGAGAGACTTGGGGTGGAATTTGTTGCAGGCGAATCAGCAACTGCAACAGGCTTCATCCGTGATTCCAACGACTCCAAGACGGTCATTGGCGTGCGCACAGCGAACAGAACAATCTGGCACGCCAAAAAGGTCATCGTTTCTGTAGGAGCATACTCGGAAACGTTGCTTGATTTCAAGGGCCAGCTGCACGCGGTGGGCTACCCCGTAACTCATATACGCATGACCGAAGAACAGTATCAGCGGTACAAAGACCTACCCGTCGTGGCCATCACACGTAGAGGATACCTTTTCCCTCCTAATGAGGATCGCATCTTCAAGATCTGCAATATGGATATAACCCTGGTCAATCGTGAGCGTTGGAGTGAACCCGAGTGCGACTGGGGAGTGCGAAGCCTGCCGCGCGACCAGGCGTATCATCCCACTGACACACAGCCTCGGGTCGGACGCCAGAAGACGCTCGAGTTTGCAAAGTACATCCTCCCCGAATTTGGGGACGCTGAGGTAGAGAGCAGTAAGATGTGCTGGGATGTGGAAACACATGATGATCACTGGATCATCGGTTACCATGAATCCGCACCGGACTCGTTGTTGATTGCGACGGGCGGCAGTGGTTACTCATTCAAGAATCTCACGAATGTTGGCAAGTACATCGTTCAGGCCATGGAGGGGACGTTGGATACCAAATGGAAGGACTATTGGCGATGGAGGCCAGATCGTGTCGGTAAATTTCCCGAGAGGGAGCAGAGGAATGCACGGTTCAAGTACGATTTGCGAGATTGTGAGGGATGGAAACACACTGCTACAAGGCTCTGAGCTCCTGTATAGACTATTGAGATTGACTTGCACTTGGAAGATGGCCCGTGATAATACTGCCTATGCCATTGGTTTCTAAATAGTCACATAAGTCTTGGGTATGCGCTGGGTCTGTTGGCCAGCGATTGTATACAATTTGTTATCAGACCATTGACCAGCCGTTCACTTGTCGTTGGTTATTAGCTTCCTGTTTACCAATGCAATAATTCAGTTCTTTAACAATCATCATATATAATTACGAAATTTATCGTCGTCTACATGTTGTTGTCGTGGGATTGTAACAGTGGCAACAAGACCCCTTGCCAATGGTAAGGCGACAGCAGTGAGATGACATGCATGTAGCTCGAATCGGTAGAACATGCGCTAACTTAGTCCACAGAGGGGCAAAAGTTGTGCTGATCTTCCCGCACTACCAAAGTTCCTTGCATTTTTACCACAGCCATGCAGGGAAAAGAACGCTGGTAATTGGTCCTCTTCCAAAGGGTCGCACATGACTGGTATCTTGTCCGCGGAGACCAGAGTCAACCATCCTCCTTATTAATTTTGGTCTATCTCAATAAGTGATTGGATGATAAAGCTTGTGTATTCTGGCCTCTTTCTTTCCATTCCTCTTGTTCTTGTGCGAATAAGCGGGCAAGACAATCGGTACTTTGAAATTACTCCGCACCGGATATATTCCCGGCCATTCCGCCTCCTTGAATTGACTTTTCTGATTTGGATTTATAATCTCGTATCATTAGCTGCTGTTCCGATATCGCTTGCTCAAATACACCTCATTGTTATACGCTAGAGTAGTAGCAATGCTTATAAAATCTGATAATGCCTCTCAATACCACGAGAGGTTGGACATGATAAGCAAGCACCTCTCAGCTATGGCAGTCGATGGGTTTGGAGCTGGAACTCCGGCTCATTATGACACGATTGTGATTGGGGCAGGCATTTCGGGGTTGGCATTTGCTTCCCGAATCCTCCAGTCGAACGACACATCGGGCGGATGCACACCCAGACGACTAAGGATCCTGGAGGCACGCGACCGCATTGGCGGCCGTATAGCTTCCGTTGATGTCCAAGGACAGCGCCTGGACACGGGGGCCAATTGGATCCATGGCATAGGTACCCCAGCGCGACCAAATCCGCTTATGAGCATTGTGCCACAAAAACGGTACAGGGCTATGCAAGGATCTGTGCTATTCCAGACACCGGCGGAGGAGCAGAACAGCGAGACTTGCAAAGCAAATCAGCAAGTCAGCTCTGAGGGAACGGTATGCCCTGCCGCCACCACCATGCCCAAGACAACCTGTACCAATGGCTTGGTGGTTCCGACCTGTATAGGCCAGCTGATTGCTTCATGTCACGAAAAGGCAATCGCACAAGTGCAAGACCTTGCCGCTGGTCTTCCCGAAAAGGCTGCCAAGTATGTATCGATCTTACAATCACTGGTGAGCAGAAACGCTTTCCAGAATGCATTTGAGGTTGTGCCTAGAGAATACCACCATACTTTGGGTTCACTGTTTCAAGGAATAGAAAGCATGGAGGCTGCTCCCCTTCTAGCCCGAACTACAGAGCCTCTGCGCTCTGAGAGCAAGCCTGGTGTCGGGCTGTTGGAATACGCAGTGGACGATTTTGATGGCGAACATATCGTCCTCCAAGACGGATATATCGAAATCACCAACGAAATCGCCAAACCACTTCTCGAGGCTGGCAGCATATCATTCAATACTGTCGTTACAGGAATCGCCTGGGGTAGTAACCCTATTTCTATCGAGACGACCCGAGGAAACTTTACCGCTAGAGAAGTGGTGTGCACGATGCCCCTCGGCGTATTGAAGGATACCGCGAAAACAGAAATGTTCACACCCAGTTTGCCAGCCGATAAGCAAGAGGCTATAGAATCTCTTGGCTTTGGCACGCTCGACAAGGTCTTTGCCGTTTATTCTAAGCCATGGTGGAACGATGAGCCCTACAGATCGATTATTACCAGTGGGTTTATTCGAGGAGACACCCAGAGCGACGACGACATGCCTGACTCCTTTTTGGGCTTTACCTCAGAGTTGAGCGGTATCTCTATCAGTAGCGATGGCTCTGTCACCCCTGATGTATATCGACTGCCGGTTATGAATCTTGACAGTCTCACAGGGCAGCCAGTGCTTTGCGCCTTCGTTTCATGCAACACTTCTATCACTGTCGAAGAAAAAGAAGACGAAGACGTTGGCCAGATCTTCCACCGAGCTCTTACACAGTGGTTTGGCGTTGAGCCCCCGGAGATAGAGTCCGTTCATGTCACGCGGTGGGGACAGGACGCTTACTCGAAGGGTTCTTATAGTCATATGATTACGGGTGTCTCCGAAATAAGGCATAGGGAACTTCTCCAAGTGCCTATGATAAATGAGGATGGCGGTGTCCTGAGATTTGCTGGCGAACATTGCTCCCGTGACCATTTTGCAATGGCACATGGCGCTCTACTAGATGGTTGGAGAGCGGCCGAAGAATCTTCACAATATTTGAAGATCAACTCTATGAACTAAATTAACGAAGTTCAACTTTAATATATCTTACAAGCTTGGCTTCCTTATTACCAGTTGACTTTGATATATCATACTAATGCTTAAGTATGAATATATATTGCTGCGGATCATCCCCTCTGCGACATCATTTCAGACTCGACGCTGGAGCTTGGATCAATCTTGGGAGACACCCGATCGCCCTGCGGCTGATGTGATGCGGGGAAAATAAGCTTAAACAATGGATGTTGTCATCAGCTGCCAATCGCGGCGTTCGAGATGCCGAAAAGGGGGCAGTATCTGTTCCAGGGAGGCGATACCAAGCTCGAATGGGAAAGGGGTGTTCCGTGGAGACTCGGCCTCGCTCGTTGAGATGGGTTGAGGCATCCCAGAAGTGATGTCGTGCTTGTTCTTGTGTCGACACTCGATTTTGTACTCAGCAACTAAAGAAACCGGCGGTAGAAGCTACGTGGAAGACGCAATCTGCTGCCCTTGTTTTTGTCACAATGGAGTGGTATGATTCTGAGGTTGGCTAACTGTAGGTCTAAACCTACGAAACAACCAGTGGATCTCGGTTGTTGTACCTGTCTTCTAGTTTGGCTTTTCTATTGCGTAGGACTCATTTATGAAATAATTCAGATCCTTCACCTTTTCGAGTTTGCAATGTGGAGGGGATATTCTTAGTAAAGGGCAGGTCTGGCAGTCGCACCAGCATTGCAGTTCCAGGCATGTGTTGCCATCAGCCTTGTGGAGCTGGAAAGGCAGAGGCGTAAGGCCATGAAGCGCGAGCAGTTGCGGAAAGCAACTTGTGATAAGCACTTGAGTTGGTGTGACGCTGGTCGTAGATATGGATGGGCTGGTCTGGGCTCGCGTTGACAGGTGCGAGATCCCTCGGTCTTTCGCAGGCTCACAACAAGCTTTCGTTATGTCACTGTGATTCTGGTTCTGACGGATATGGCGCATACTTTGGTCCAGAAAGCATTATCAGGGGTATCAACTCTCCGACGTGCGATGTGACCGCGCTTCGGGTTGATGAGACCGTTGTTGTATGAGCGATGGCTGTTGCAGGCACCTCTGAGGGCTATCTCAGTCCACCACTTGTCGCCGAAATGAAGCAAGGCACCGAGCGGGTCCCGCGGGTGTGTCGGGCTCGATAATGTTCGGGTTTTCGGTTCCAAGGTGTATTGAGTCCTTTGCAGGTTTGCAGCGAAGCTTTGGGTGTGTTGCTGTGGTTCTGGACATGACGGAAGATGGCATATACTTTGGTCGGCGAAGCATGATCGGAGGTATCGACTACTACGGCAGGTAATTGCACACGCGCGCGGGGCGGTGGTTCTTGCGGCCGACGCTCTCGTCGAACGAGCGGTGGTTCGCGTTCGGGGTCGTACAATCGTACAATCGGGGCGCTCGGGGCGACAGTTCTTGCAAGCATTTATATGTGTTTTTATGGTTCATCGACTGCAATAAAGAGTCAACAATGGTTAGATGCTGTGAAGAAGCATGTGCCGTAGAGCCTTGTACGCGCTTGTCGGCGGGAGGATCCAATGCCGACGTGAGAAACTTACCACGGTTCAGACAAGAGGGTCGCGGAAACATCTCGACGCGACGCCGTGGTAGCGCAGACCTTATCCAATGTCCGGCCATGCTGGCTCCAGAGGGTCAATGTGTTTATGCGCTCGAGAGATAGGTCGATGATTATGCTAGTCGATGCCTGATTCGACGATGCGAAAGGTCTACCGAACGTTGAGGTCAAGTCCCGTAGATTGGCGTGAAGAATGAAGTGACGGTTGAGGAGAGAAATGAGCCTGCCTGACCCTAGACATTTTGGGGGCGATCGCTCTAGCCCTGCAGGGCAATTTGCAGGGGACTTCACAGGGCATCTTGACCCCGTTGTCTCTCACAGCAGGAGGCCCCCACCTGTAAAGACATTTAGCGCATGCATCTTCAGCATCATCCTCATCGTCACTCTTGGAGCATTTTAAAATAGCAAAATCTCTACTTATCGCGTTGACCGGTTCCAGTACTTAAGCCACGATAGACGCAATAACATAAGTGGTACTTCTTTTCATACTATGCGTCTCACAAGATCCGTGGGCTATACGGGTCTGCCGTCAGACTCTCCAGAGAAGCCTCGGATCGCATGCAAAAGGAACTCCTCTAACGATGCAGTTGCTGAGTTGGTTGCGAGTTCCACAGGCGATGATGAGATGGGAAGGTCAAATGGAAATGATCACGATCAGAGTCGATATAGCGACTGGGCTTTCTATTCATCACAAACAACCTGACATAACCGGCAAAGATATTCCATCTCTCTCATAAACACCAGAATCACACCATGTAGCGCACAATGTAACAACCCAGCTCTCTTTTGTGCCACGCCGTGTCCAAAAAGGATGTTTCCGCCCACGCTGTTCACATCGCGTAGTCACTGCACCGAGGGCATGAAATAAGCGAACCTGGCTCGAAAGTGGTAGTTTAGAGTGCAAACTGCTTTTCCACACTCATGCGAGGTCGCTTATGTACCAAATGGTCCACGTCGGCGATCATTGGAAGTTGGTGTCGTCTCGTGGGGAAGCATCTGTTTCGGAAGAGTCAATAATGGTATACACGATGAAGTCCGACGGATGGACCGACTTGCATGTTGTAATGTCCTGACTTTATGGCCCAGATCGGGGAAGCCCAGGTCTTTCGTTGCCATCTTCGGGTTATCGGATCGCGCCGTCCCAAGCGTTCTCGAGTGATCTCGTCGAAGATTTCACCGAGGTCCTCGATGCTAGGCCGGTCGTTTTCGGTCCCAGAGGTCGTTACTTTCTTATCTTTCGCTGCCATTCTCTTCTGGGGGCGACTCAGAATGTGACGACTAATTGCTTGTGGAATGGCCGAGCCCGCGAGGTGGTTACGCTTGGGGCGGCTCCTACGATGTTAGTATGTCGCTAGCGGTTGTTTGCTGCCAAGGCGAAGAATGATGATCGGGAAGCGGCAGACATTTGGGGAGGACATCTTACTTGGAGATCGCGAGGGTTGTTCGTGCTCGCTGTCGATCCAACGTTACGCCCCAGGGCTAAAGAATTAGCCCTTTTGATCAAAGTGGCGGCGTGGTTACGGATGGCGTAGCAGTATCAGCGACAGTGGTATGGCTTTGCGCGGACCGAAGCCACAAAGCGGAACTCGATCTGAAGTTATCGTGGTGTAGATTTGTACTGGTCGGCATCGTGGCTCTCATCTCATGGGGAATCGGCAAGCTGCATGGCCGCTGCAACACTGTTGACTGCCAACCTGTTGGAAAGGGTTGCCTTGCGTTCGAAGGGACGTTCGCTTCTGGATCTCGACTTCTTTGGCGGCCAAATCGGATATGGTTCCTACGCTTACGGATGTTGGTAAAGCCGATCGTCGTCCGCCTCACATTTGTTGCTTTTGACGGAGTGTCAGCGGCCTCTTGATACTGGGTAAGCCATCATCACCGGCTCCTCTCTGGTCTGCCATGAATTCGATCGAATGGAACATTCAATAGCCTAACAATCGTGACTCGGGGAGATTGGTTAAGATGCATACTTTACTGTTGATCACAGGCAAAAAGACTGCACATGGCTGTTTCATTTAGAGATCATGCTGCGAAGGCGAATCAGGCTAAGCCAGCGGGAGATACCTAATGGAATTAGTTTGAACTAACCTAGCCCCGAATAGTGCACACTACAATTTGGCGGACCGAGCCGTTTGCAACGGCGTGCTAAACTGACACCAATTTGGCCATAAGCCTCAATAACCTCATAAGCCTCACACTTGGCCTTGAACCTGATCCGCGGTCTTTGGCGCGTCTCAACAGCCATGTCGCTCAGCGGAGAATGACAAGAAGCGAATTTACTTGCGTGGATGTTCTGTATTGCTTCCTCGTTGTCATGGCGGGCTGAGAGAACTCGAATACCCGGACTGAGACATGAGGGCATCTTGCAATGGTGGGCAAGATCGTCGTAGCCACGTTTCTCCGAAACACAGCGACATTCACACCGTAATTTCCGGTATGTTGTGTCCTCGTGGCTGATGCGCTAATGAAGGCGTTGATTCAGACACTGGGTTCACGTTTGCTGAGCGCTCGATGGCTTTTCCGTACTGCGCTGTTCATACCACTACGGACTGTCGCATATCAATCGAAATGCCAGAGATGTGGCTTTTTGATCATGATTGCAAATCATTCCTTTAGTGACCGTCTACAATAATAAGCTTCCCTGTGTTCTACAGCCTTATCTGTCTCTCCCCCATGTTCGTGGCTGGCCTCATCTCCACCCGCATCTTTCAGCCGCTTCGGAGAGCTTAACTTCTCAGATCGTCCGATCGTCAGATGCAGGGTCAAACGTGCTGTGTGGAACTTTTTCGTTTTCGCTATTCGTCGGGGCTGCATTATCACAGCACTTATCGTCAAGCTAGCAGGCCCAGATCTCGGCATTGTGGTCTGGGGTTTTTACACAGTATACGTAACCGGGTTTGTGGTGCTGACAGTCCCCCGGACAAAAAGCAAGATCTGCTCCCAGCTATCTAAATTGGAACTTCATTCCCTGTATGTAGCATCCTTGGTTTACTAATAGAGTCATATTTCCTCTGGCAAGGGAGACATCACCGTAATTGTCTCTGTGTTTTATCGTTCTGTTTCTTCTGCAGGCACCTTGTAGAACACTGCGTTTGCATCGACTCAGGACTTTATCTTTCCAACACACTGCATCCCATGGAAGAGCGCATACTGTACGGACAAGTGCGGAGAAATTGCATATGCAACTTGCCTAGGGCAGGCGAGAAAAGAAGCAATGTCGCGGGCCACTGCTGTTCAGAAACACTTGACTCCTTATCGCATTCTTGGCCATTTGGTATTGTGTATAAATCCGGTGATTGTCTTCGATAACTCCATGTTATTCACTTAACTCATCGGATTTACTATAATTGACTTTACTCTCTTCTATCCTCTTTTGTCGCTCTTTAGCAGCGTGGTCTCATCGTTCAATTACTTGTTGGCCCCCGGGGTTGTAAGCCCAGCCGTATTTCTAAGCCACGGACCTCCAGCTGGTTGTTCCAGGTCCGCACCATGTCTCAGCCTCCGACACCGTCTAGCGTGGGTCAAAGCTATACCCAACTCAATTCTTAACACTAACATAGCTTCATCAGGTTGAGACTGATGATTCATGGCCTCCCTTCTCCGAGGCAGAATTGCAGTGCTATCAGAACTCGATCGAGAATTCCTCCACGTCCCCTGTCGAGGACGTGACTCTTGAGAAACATGGAAAGACCCACGACGATCTTTGTGCTGTAGAGACTGAAACCACTGCTGTAAGTGTCCTTCGTACAGTTCCACGATATCTTCATGGCCAAGACTAATGTATCTTTCTAAGGCCGAACATGAAGCTCTCAAGCCTGGAACTTCATCCGAGTCAGAATTAATGTCCACCTGGGGATTCATCGAGCGTTCTCCCATGCCCCCTCCAAAGCCGTCCAAGTCCCTTCCCGACTTGACCGAGTTCGCCTCTCTGAAGGGGAGAAAACAGACTCACTCTGTTCGTTTTGCTGAGGATTCTGAGATCACCTCTGTAAGTCTGCTTGTAGCGGTCGCTGGTTGAACATCGCTAATTCATGCTTGATAGAACAAAGCTAAAAGGCCTAAGCTAGGCTTCCTTGACGTAAGTCCCGCGGGTTCGTCGTGTGCGCCCTCAGCGAGGTCACCAACTTTGACTGAGTTGGTCATCTATCTGACAGACAAGCATTTGGGCGTTGCCAAGCTTGGTCCAGAGATGGAACCCAAGGCAGATCCCATGCGTGTAATGGCTGCGATACAGTCCACCTATGATCTCAGGCGTGCCACGTTGGATATTGAGAACGGAAGCTTGGCGGAAGCTTTGCCATATTGACATGGAATGACCCCGCTAACCCCATGCTCACAGAATGAGATTCTGGCCGTTTACAATTCTACGCAGGAGTTGCAGAAGCAGTTTGAGAAGGAGCCCGGATGTGATACCACGGTACGTGCTCTCTGCATTCTTGCGGTCTTGACTAATATGGTATCTGCAGGATTTTACATTCTTCCGGTGTCGGATGATATGGTATCTGCAGGAAGTGATGTCGCTCCTAATCACAGACCTCAGATTCTTGGAACACGAGCCGGTTATTGCCGAGATGCTTCGCAAGCACCTTGTTAGAGATCTCAGGCTTATTCAAGCCAGGCTGAGTATCCCAGAAAGCGAGAAGAATTGTCATCAACAGCTTCTCTCGAGCCTTGAGTCACGCTTATCTGAGTTGGAGACCAAGGTGAAGGGACTAGGGGCCTGCCACGACCGCAAGGTTGTGGAGGTGCTTGATGATGAGGATGAGACTTTGCTTGAGACTCAGAGTCAGAGTCAGAGTCAGACTGAAACTGAGATTGAGGTTCAACCTTAGGCTTATCGTGAGGTTCAGCCCGGTACTGAGGGTGAGGCTGAGATTGGCGCGAATGATTGCATATGACTCTGGTGCTGGGAAAGACAATTATGTAACTATCGCCTTGGATGATGTCTGGATCGCCTTTGGGGCTTGGCTGGACATAAATGGAAGGGTTCGAGAGTTCATCTTGTTACAGCCTACGAAGCAGAGAAAGGTACATTGCTTTCTAGTCATTGAATTGATGCGCACTTATCTTTCTACGATGCATGCATTTGCTTGAGCGATAGTAAACCACTGGTTAGATCATTTTGACCCGAGAGCATGCCCTTCGTCATTCAAGTTCACATAATCTTGTGTATGGAGCCGACAATGAACTCAGGGACAGCGTGAGCACTCATCGTCAGCATTGATTACTGTGTTCTCCCTACAGGACGGATCTTAGCAGTTTTGCAGTTTACATTATCAGGCAAAATCATTGCTCCATGCCTTCAGTGTGGGCATGAAGATTTGTCTCTGTATCGGTACAGGTGCCAAGAGTGGTGGTGGAGAGTGCTGTCTCGCTTTTTCCAAGCGAGAAACCCGCCATCTACGAGCGCTCAAAGGCACGTAGTAAGGATGACCTTGCCGATCTGGGGCTCCGTCTATCTAACCATGTCTTAAATACGAAAGAAAGTGTGAAATCTGTCGACAGGCCAAGTACCAATAATCTGCCTTGCCATTGTCCCGTACTGACTTCAGTCTAATCCAGCGCCTCGCCTTCCTGTACCCATCAGTTCAGAGTCCATGCGTCTTCGATAGTCTTTATGGGAGATGCAGACACTACAGGAAGAATAAATCTGCTACAAATGTCGAGGGACATTATGCCCGGCCGGGAACCCTCAAGTTTTGTAGCGCGTGCCCAAGTCCTGCGGCTGGGTTGCAAGGGGATCAATGAAACCTGTCACGATCAACGCAGTGTCTTTGGGACTTGGCACAGCTGAAAGGGAAAAATAAGGACTTGATTGATTGAATAAAATACACGGCGGGAATAAATAAACATTAGAGGCCATCGAATGCGAGGTGGCACGCTTGCAAGAGCCCAAGGGACTGTCGCCACGTCTCAAGACATCGAAGCTCCTTTAACGCTGTCAAGTCATTGGAAGTCGTGAAGCGTTAAGAATCTCTTAAGTATTTTTTATATGCTTTTCTATATCCTCTTGTGTATTACTCTCCAAGCTACGGGCTTGTAGTAGGCTTCCCCATCAAGGACCTTTGACGATACCATTCTTCAGACCATCGCGCGACTCATCTAAGCCACGACAATCGACCTGTCATATTGTTAACATGTTACAACAAATTCACAATATCTTCATTCGTAAATGGACATTCTCATCGCGTCGTTCCCTAGTTGCCTTGAGAGAAAAAGGTCAAATACTGTCGCGCCCCGAATCTGGTTTATTGGGGAGCTCATCGGGAACGGTCTCTAACAGATCGACGCGTTTTGATGCGCTCAATGACATCATAACAACTTGGTGAAGTACCGTAGACCAAGGGGCACCGGTTACCTGATCTTGCGGGCTGAGTGGATGGTTCAAGGTCATAACGCACCTCCAGCCCATTTGCAGTCTGAGCAGAGTCTGCTGAGGTGTTGCAGTCGTGGATAGGTAACGCGGAACACATTCTGCTCATGATCCTGATGTATTCTTCTGCAGGCCTTCGCCTTGACTCATCGGCCTTGGGAAAGGTATGAAGGCAAAATATGACGGGCCATCTCCAACGACCTTGCTGAACTGCATTCTTTCAATCGCTGTCTTGCGATCAATTTCTTCGCAAGATATTTAGTTCACTTCCGTACCCTTCTCAAGAAGAAGCTGGACGATGGTGCGGGGTGGAACCGGCGAGGAGTCCAAACTGCGTAATGCAGCAGGGGTCTTCCAACCTCGTAAACTTCATACTTGACTACTGGACTGAGAGTATACTTGAAGAACGCATGCAGGTTGCGTGCAACTGCAAATGCAAAGAAAGCCATGTTCTAACTTTATCCTTCAAACCCCAATCACCCCCATTGGGATCCTTCAATATCTCGCATTCAATTTGACTCAGAAGCTTCAATACTGACAGTGTGTTCCCTGAAGTCAGCTCAAAACTGCCGCCGGCATGCTACATAGTGATCTCCATGCAGTTCGGCAATGTCGGCCATCCATTCCGCTGATCCCCTGGGACCCTCAAAAGGGTATCAACGAGACAAAGGTGCAGCACGTGGCCGTTGCCGAACGCAATACCGGCATTGTTGACAGCCCAGAAGAATATTCTGAAGCTCGTGGTTGTGAGTCGATCTATTCAGAACGTCTTTTACCATCTTGTCGTAGATTTCAACTTTCCGCTCAAGAGCTTTAGACATTCCCGCCAAGTGCGAGATAGCGTCTATCTCGTGTTTCACTGCTCCTTCCGGTACAGATACAGACCTCACGACCTACAGAAGTCTTCCCGTCACGGTTCGAATCTCCTTCTGCACCCTCAGATGGTTATTTTCATCCAGACATACCTCTGGGGAATAGGTCATGGTAGTGCTCTTAGGTCCACGCCACTGCACCTCATCATTGTCTCGTACGAGACCAAGAAGAATCACGATAGTAAAAGCCGTCATGGTCTGTCACGTCTTCAATATGACCTCGGGGATCGCGTGAGTCTGGCGTCTTGTGCTTCCAGGAGTCCTGTGCAGTATGAGTAGAAAGAGGTCGTCAAGCTGACTACTTTTGCCTTTGATCAGCCTCTTGATGTTGTCCCTGATCTATACGAGTGGCAAGCCTGTGGTGAAGTGGTTGAAAACAACTTCAATCACCAGCATGGCCCAGGTAAAGACACCATTGGCCTAATTTACAATGTATTGGGATGGATTGCAGGACCAAATGGTCAACCAGTGTCAGATGCCATCCAAGTGGAGGAGTGCTCAGCGTGGCTGTGACGAGGTTTTTTATGCCGTACTCCGTAGTCTTCAATCGTGAATGAAGGACGCCCCCATAAGGCCTGTTCAAACTCGTTGTCTGGTTGACTTGCTGCACAGATCCCACCAGAGAATGCCGCTCAAAGAAAGACTTGGTGCTCAAGACTTGATTGCTGCTAACTCGAATCAATTCCCCACGACCTGATTATTGGCGGAGAGGGGAATGAAGAGTGCCTCCTCACGCCAAGAGAGCACGACAGAAGCGGCTGTGTTCGGCTGAACAAACGTGCAGAAGGCGCTCGTACTGACACAACACTCAAATCCGAGGAATCAAGCTTCCTCCGAGAATAATACATGCGCTTCCTATTCTCGAGCTAGACTCAGCTTAAACCGAATCATGTCACGTGCACAGTTGAAAAGAATGGCGGTTGGAAGTCACTGCCTTGAGGCTTCCCTCGTGGGTTTCGGTCAAAGAGCTGGATTAGCACTCTATATGTGTTGGACAGTGGGCCCTTATCCTTGAGAGCGAGATCTTACTTGTGATTTATTCCTGTGTGATAATCGTTCTGCTTCACCGTTTGCTCCGGCTTTAAGTCTGTCAGAAAGGGGTCTAGTGCTGATGAGGGGCGTCGATAGCTGATCAACCACTGTCAAGTCGTGCAGCCTGACCAGATTGAGTGTTAGAACCTTCAACTCACCAAATCCCTTAGTCCCTGTACCCGCTGAGCATGTAAGGGTTACGTGCAGGGCTGATGATACTGCTAGTAATGGCGCCCACTCTCCTGAAGTCGAGCCCTGCCATGTGTTGCTGTAATCGCCGCGCTATTCAGCTCAGTCCTCACTTGACATATGGCTCTATTACTTCTGAAACTGATGTCAGTCCCTCTTAATATAACTGGCGCTCTTATCTTTCCACGTTGCTGATGATGGTCTGCTGAGCATTCATCTGTATCCGCAAAAGGAGTTTTATGCCAATAAGCTAGGGTTCCAATGAGACTACGGACTGGGAGACACCGGTCGTGCTGTTTTTCAGCTCTTTTTGTCTCAACCCTCGCGACTTCGGGGCGACCGTCAAAGGGGAGCAGAAACTGCTGGGTTGGTGGCTGGATTGATCGGGGATAGTGTGTTTAACGCTCATCGCATGCTTCTCTTATTGGCGCCAGGTTGATGCACCGCGAAGGATGAGACACAAAGAGATCGTACAGTTCTAGAGGAGTCCGAGAAGTTTCGGGATCAACTTGACCATCGTATGTCCCAGCGTTGAATGTAATGAACTAATCGGCGATGCACACCTTCGCCTCGCTAATCTCAATACTCCGCCCCGTGGGGTTCACTATTACTCTTTCTGGACTCAAGGCACATCGTGATTCGTTCTAGCAAGGGCCAGCTAGGATCGATCTCAACGGGCCGAACCTTATCCTGAAGCAATTGACAATTACTCAGACGGAGTCATAACAAGAATGTTCGAGATTATAGCGGCTGAAAATTACAAGAGACATCAGCGATCTGTATTGGTTACTTGTTGATACTCTATGCACGGTATTACTGCGTCATTTGAACTGGGATGGGTATCAATAACACGACGCTTTGTTGATGGAGTCCTCGGACGAGATCCTCTGTGGTGCGCGGTAGATGAAGCCCGAGACAGACAGTCAGGCATAAGCTCAACTGAAATCTCGAAAGCCCATCTCGTTTGTTGCAATACGGTTAACCAGGGGACTATCCAGCGATCTCTTTCGCCTGATATGAGCTATCACTTGGTGCTTTTCTACAGAATGGCCACCCCATGCTCCCCCTCTTGGTTATTGATGGGCCATTGTACACTGATCAAGTGCACGGATTAGCATGTTAATGAACTTCAAGAAATCACCTGCAGTAGACCGAAACGACACGCCTGCATTTCCTTTCCCAGCCTTTCCGGCCCAGCCCCCCATCTTGGTGAAGACCCGCGCGTCTTTAGTATCTACCCGTCTCCCTTCCAGCATAGAATCATCATCCCCTCGCTCTGGGACTCACACTTCCATGTTGCATACTGACGACGATACAGCCACCTTGGTAGCAAGACGCCACTGCACTAGGCATTGGCCAGCCTCGTAAAGATGGTGGAGGTGCTTATCTGGACGCTATCTCAGACGACGGAGAAGAATTCGTCCTGAGCATTGTGGGCGTGAGGTATTAGACGTCTCTAACACCAGTCGTTCCGAACTTTCACGGGCTCCCACACATCGATATCGCCAGTCAACGTCACCGAGACAAACATATTGAAGGCCTGAGCTACCTGAAGCAGCATCATGTCGATC
The DNA here is from genome assembly GCF_900079805.1 of Fusarium fujikuroi IMI 58289. Classification (NCBI taxonomy): domain Eukaryota; kingdom Fungi; phylum Ascomycota; class Sordariomycetes; order Hypocreales; family Nectriaceae; genus Fusarium; species Fusarium fujikuroi. Next base: position 411,477 of record NC_036633.1, on the reverse strand, counting down.
TCGGTCACCAAGTCCTTCTCAAAACCACTTCAGTGCCATTCTACGCGCTGTCCTCTGGGAATTGTTCGCACATTTTGCTGAGGCTGGTATGGGAAGAGGCGCCTCCTCTGAAGCAACAACTTCAACGTTTCCAATGCCTTCTCGCTGGATCCCTTCCAAGCTCCGACCGGCAAAGTCTTCGAGGCTGTACAGTCGCGAGTTGATCACGGCTCCAGCCCCCTTCGAGCTCGCCTAATTATCAAGTAGGCTATAAGAATGTTGTAGTCTAGCTTCAAGTCCTAGCTATACAGTTGGCCGACGGCAGATATAGTCCCTAGTTTTCGTCAAGTACTGTACGCAGTCTCGAATCGAGTTATAGATTAGCAGTATACCTAGACAATCTCTCCTACCAGTTAAGTACCTTACGTGAGTTCCGGATGAGTTATTCTATCTCAGAGCGCGCCTGCATATTTCACCTATATCTTTCGACTTTTGCGTGTCGCTGCCGTTATCCAGCGAAAGACATTGTCGAATTTAGCAGCATTCTAGAAGCCACCTCTTCACTTGACGATATGATTAGCTGTGAGCACAAAACAAGCGCAAATCTTCAGCAGACCATAAGATAAATAATATTAAAATGATAGCAAGTCTACATCGTCAAAGAACGCCAATTGTGAAAACTTATCCGGTAAATCGCTGACCCTAAACTAATTTTCGTCAGCTGTGACTTCTAGAAGTCTTCGTACATGCATTCGGCCTCAGAACCATCTCAGGGATCACACCAGCTGCATCATTAAAATGAGAGCAATCAGTAGGAATGATCTTTTTAATTACTATTTTTCTTCCCAAACTTCGCTTGGCCTAGGAGCTTCGTCCCTCTGTATCGCGTGAGGAAGACCTGTTTACTCATTGCTGCTCCGGTCGCACAATTGAACTTCAACTACCCTGTAGTCCACAGCCGACCATTTTGCTGCTGAATCCTCAAGGCGAGGAAAAAATTGTCGGGACTGAGGTGTGAGTGGGGCACCATGATAAAAATAGACTGCTAAACATTACTTGCTGACAGTCGCAAAATGTGTGGAGATGTAAGTATACCTTAGCAGATACCAGTAGCGCGAGGTAAATGCTCCGACTGCACATGATTAACCACGTGATCGCAGCTTCTGAGATCTTGCGTCATTCTGTTTTCCGACGTCATTGCCCATGTTCACGTTCATCATCAACCGCGCCGTACCGCATTTCCGCTGCAGCATGCAACACGCTAAGGACTCTATCTTGAGGCCGGCGGCATTTACTCGAGTCTCTAATGGTACGTATGCTTGTCTTGTTTGACCTGACCCTCTTAAGCACGCGTCAGTTGCACCCTCGACGCGACAAACTCGTGGTCTGAGCGACGATATGTCTTTATCGCAACCGACCTCCCCTTGTCCCTTACATTTGCAAAAGCTTAACCGCATTCTACTACGATGAAGTCACTAACACCGCTCGCTTAGGGACAGATGGCTATTGATGACAGGAGCAAGCGAGGCGCCGAGATGGCTCCATTTCTCGATTGATCGATCTTACGGCTTTCGACTGCCTCGACGCGGGGAATCAGGCAACCTGCAAATTACAGTCAATACAAGAGGCCTGTGATGGCTCAAGTCAATTTGGCTACAGACCACAGCGAACCTCCCTCGATATGTCCCAATGCGCCTCCATGGCTAGCTAATGACCTTTGGCTTTCCGTCCTGTGCCGACCACGAAGGGTTTGCCCATGCCTTCCCATCATCATAGAAAGTCCCCGCTTCAACGTCAACCCGAGCTTCGCTTTGCGCCAGAGCACCATGCGAAACCCTCCTTAACGAGTCATGATTCCCAGTAAATTGCACACCGTTCAACCTCGACAGGCGACACTGGGACAAAACAACAATTCAGCATGTCATCCGCCCGGCTTGGGAGTGGAAATGTTCTGCCATTGCGCACGTGGTACGTTGTGTCACCCTATTTAATCTTCGCGAAGATTTATTTGCTGATTTTGGCGTGGCCAACATTAGCACCACTGTGGCATGGCATCTCTTGGACGACCTCGGAAATTTGCACACATGTTCAGCTCACTGGGCACCGATGTCCCCTGTTCACGAATCCCCTCTCCTTCCTACCCGCCGAAGGGACGAGAGTATCAATACGATTACCCGCCTCCACGGTAGTGGAAAGCCAAACATCCTCGATGCGACATGCTTCGTTCTCGGAATTACAAACATGCCAATTGTTCAAGCGTCAAAGGGACGAGAGTTGCTATTCCCCAACGGCAGTGGAAAGTCAAACATTGGTGTGATGGCGAGCAGGCAGGGACTGCAGCAACGATGCATTCTAGTACCCGAGGACGAGTATGACATGGCAGAGGAGGCGGGCGCATAACTTTAACTCGTGCGGAGTTTCGTTCTCGGAATTACAATCATCTCAACGTTCGAGCGCAAAATCTACAGGCCAGTCACCACTGGTCCAGCCACCCTTCATCTCAACTAACGACAGTGCCGAGACAGACACGGGACTGTTGTTCTCATGCAACTGGTTCTGGCGGTCGGGGCGACGATGGAATCTTGTGTCAGATTGAGATCACTCCTTCTCAGGTGGTCATCACATCCACGACGGCTATAGCCGCGGGACTTGAGGCTAGTACTGACAAGCACATTTGCCGCTGTCGGGATTGTCTCGAGGTCGCCTGCTTACGGTCATGGGAAAGACAAGAACCAAGCCTCCGATACCCACAGACGTTATTGGAGATCCTAGAGGATGCTGCTGCTGTTCAGGAAGCAACCCGACTCGACCTAGGACCTTACACGCTTCCGTCCCCGATCAAGGCCGCATGCAAGCACCATCACTCGACCCCCTACCGACGACAAGGATCTCAATGGCGCGCCCGATTCGTATCCCCGTCTTCAAACCAAGAGACCCTGCACTCTCGCCCGCTCTTCCTCTCGTCGTCGTTTACTCCAAAGATGCCTCTGCTCCGTGTACCATATCTTTCGGAGTCTCCCCGCATAGCCTCACGCACAACCACCAGTATCGTTACCTATGTCGCAGAGACCGCGGCAGACGCAGGCACAAGCTAGGTAATGCTCAAGGAGCCACCATCGGTGCCCATCGCTAAGACTTGTTGCAACCATTCGGCTTCATGCGCTTGCAGCCCAAGCCTCTTAGGACGGAGCATGAGCTGAAGGGAGGGCGCAGGTTCCCAGACGGATTCGTGGTCTCGTTCAGCCTCGTCGGCCGTGAGCATAATAAGAATGTTACCTCCCTACTACAAGGCAAGCTCACTGGCGTCTCGGCTCATTGTGACCGCAGGGAAAACAGATATCGAAAATGCAAGCAAGATGGCACGAATCGAGATCATAGGAGAATTACGGAATGCCAAACTCAGTACAGTATCAATAGAGGCACTTAAGAACGATTATCCCGCGCTCAGCGGGGCATGCAAAGAGGGGATCAGGGCTTCAAGGACATTCTCTAAAAATCAGGCATCGCGATCAAGAACAGAGAACCTCATCTCCTCCGTGTCGCAACATGCTCAACCATCAATTCAATAGTCGGCACCATCTTCGTTCCCGACTCTTCCTTTTCCTGTCGATCCTTGTCTTTTTTATCATCCAGGTCGAACACCGAGACTTTCACCACGCCACTGCTACGCAGAGCTGTCAGTGGGCGCCGGAATGCCCAAGACCGAGCCGGATCTCGAGTGGAAAACCTTTGGGTCCTCGTACGGAATTGCAATATTGCTGTTGATGCAAGCCTCTCTTCAATATGTTCAATTGTCGACCAGTCTTGCTGCCAACCATGCGGGGCTCAATCGCAATCATTGCTCTCCATCCACCAGTTCTTCCAATCCCTCACTTCAAGGACTGAGATCGTTCGCTTCAATTGCCCTCCAATGTTGCTTCCGATGGAAAGCATAGTGATGATCTGGTTCAGCCCGAACCCTCTCAGCTGGTCCATGCCCGTGTCGGTCATCATCGCAACACTCAGAGCTGATGATGCTCTGCTTGAACTCATCAACTCCGCAGCCCTACACATCTGACATCAACATGCGTCCGATGTCAAGCCCCATCGGATTGCCTCACTGATCGTATTCATCTCATTTTGGCCGCTGGGGACCGAGCTCGACATCTCGAAGCAGCAACATTCTCCCGCCCGCGACAAATATTCTTCATCCTCGCCCACAGCAAGCCTAGCTTCATAGTCACCAGCATCTCCAAACCCCTTCGCTCGCAATCGCCCATTCGCGTCGAACCGCCCCACAGGCGCCTGCTGTTTCCCTCATCATAGTTACCGCCGAACCACCAAGCCCCGACCTTGACTTTCTGCCCCGTACCGACCTCCCTCGAGCAGCTGAGCGATATCCTCTTGTACAAACAGCGAGCGACGTGAGGCCTTACTACTGAAGCTCCTCCCGTATGCCGGCCTTTCACAGATTGGCCAATCATCGCCAACAGCGGTACAGCCTTCCCCGCTCTACGTCGTCCTCGAGGACCTCACTGAGCACAATCGCAAAAGCGTCAACCTCAGAAACATTCCCCCGAGCCCGGTACCACAGTACTCGCCATCACGATCGCCACCGAGGCTCCGGCTCCAGCTCCGACTGCGAGTCCAAATCGAGTTTCGATTACTTCGAGTGTGGAATATGTGACGGCTACTGTGACGCTGTATTGGTTGCAACTGATCACTGGGGTATGAAAACGACGGCCCTGAGATGCCCAGGTCGAAGCTATAGGTATTCGAAGACGGGATATGTCCATATGTTGGAGGCTTTGCGTCGGACCTCTTCTTTTGACTGCCGATCAAGGCGAGTCAATTTCGGTAACTGAACGATCGTGATTACAAGACCGCTGTTCATGAGAATGGCAGCGCACCGATGAACGAGGGGTCGCTGCTCTTCAGCAACAGGGCCCGGGGCTCCTCTTCAGCTTCCAGAAAGACAACCTCTATGATCAGCAGCACTCGCCTAACCTCACATGGTCTCGAAGCCTTATGCATCCCGATTGTCGAGGAGTTTGCAGAGCTTTGGCTCCAGCTTGTGGCCGTCGCTGCCGTCGTCACTATTCTGCCTCGACTTCTGCACGTACGGATCGGTCGTCCTTGGCCACCAAATCGCTTCCGAGCAATACTGACCAAGCGTTTTTTGCCCGAGAGCACGGCGGGCTCGTGGGTAGGTGATGGAGGCATTTCCGCATGTGGTAACCACAAGAACCCCAAGAAGAGTCGAGGGAGCAGTGAGACGGCATTGTCACCTGATCGTTGAGGATGCCCAGTTTCAGACAAGGAGAGGGAGCTGTGCAGAAATGTATCGAGTACAACAGTCACTCCCAACTCCAAGGCGCTCCCAAAACTAACGGTCGGCAGACTAGACTTCACCAATCGCTCGCAAGGTATGCCGTTCCAAAAGGCGCTATCGCCGTTCATGTCCCACCGACCATCTGAGCGACGATATCGGATGGCTGCCGCATGGATCAGCTCCCGGATCGACCACCAGCTACCATCCACGACGCCAACGATAACGACGACTCCTTTTCTCAACCGGCTACATTCCGCGACGCCAACGATAAGGACGACCTCTTTTCTTGAGTATAAGCTGTCGAGGTGGTGGAGTTTGGCAGTGTCACAGTGGCCATGACCGCCGTGCCGAGGTTGGATATCGATATCGCACCTTTGTCAAAGTGCTGGGAAGGTCGTCCGTTCTGGCTCATCAAGCTCATGCGGTGACTTGGGCGGACAGGGCGCGGAAGGACGGATTGTGATGCGGATGTCATCCCGGTGTCTTATTGCAACGCCCTCGCATCGCATCGTGTAGGTATCGCAGAAGGGCTCGGCGGCGTTGGAGCGCGCTCAGTTCAGGGGACAGATTCGCGGGGACCCAACCGGAGTTCACTCCAGCAACGGCGCCCGTTCATCCATGCTTTCGGTCAATGCTGCCTCCCGCGTGCCAAACCCCTCTTCGTATCAAGAGGTACAACCATCAGATGCTTACACAAGCCGAACTGATCGGTTGCCTTGGCGAGACCAGATCCCCAAGGAACCTGCTCCAATATGGCCGGGCGGAGATCCTCCTTGGTGATGCTTTACCCATCTGCAGAGACCATTCACGGGACGAGAATGCTGGCGTTTTGTCTTCAGGCGAGGCAAGATTGGGTGCTTCTCAATAGTACACGATGTTTCACGGTGCACGTCTGCCGTGTTTCCGTGGTGCAGGGTGCAGCGAGAGGATCAGGGCCCGGTACACCACGATCACCACACCTCGGTCAAGTTGGAGGAAGGGGATCAACAACATCGACCACTGCTCGCACAGGGTTCGTCACCTCCGTGCCATTGTTGGCCTCACACTTCTTGCCGAGCACTCGCCTGCACGCATCCGACCCTGACACGCGCTTGTCGTCGATTCCTCTGTTGCCTCGGTATCCAACTCTTACGGCACTCCCCTCCACCATCTTTTCCTGGTGGCAAGGACAGTACATGCCATATTCCTGAAGATGAGGTTGACGCATTTTCCTCCACGCCTCATGCCACACTAGTCCTGTGGCTTCCAGCGATACAAGCGATAGCAATGGTCCTCTTGTTCCGGCAGCGTTTTTGCACCTCAGTGGCAGCCTCCCCCCCATCCGGACATGGGCACCGGCATGTAGTGCTTCCTTTCAGCAAAACCCTTGAAACATCACCTTGGACACGAACTTCTCGGTGAGGTCCCCTTGGCGAGTGCGGCTGCTTCTCCGACGCAGCTTTATTCCGAAGTCCCCAACTCTGGCTTGATGCCTCAAGTTTCTCGGGATCCTTCGGTCAGTGGACAATGGGACGGAGAATAGGAGCAGGGCGGCATATTGGGGGTGGATTTCAAGGGTACGGTGGACTCAGAAATGGTCCGGGGAGGTCATCACCTCCGGCCCAGGAAATAGAGCCAGAATCTTGTCTCGGACTTCACGAGACTTCTAAGCGTTGACCTTCATCAGACCGACGATATGTCGCTTACAGGACTCATCGACTACTTGCATGACAACTCTCCGGAGCAGGAGAGGTGTTAAGGGTTGACGTCCAATCAGACCAGAAGCAATACGATAGAGCGGTTCTCCTTGGTACTTAATGATATAGATGGAATACCATCTTATTCTTATATACCTGCCAATGTCTCCCTTTCGCTTGACGTCCTTGTTGGTGCTCCCGTTATACAGCTGCGTCTCGTGCCATTACCTGCTGGAGATCCTGGTTTTATGCTCCTCAAGAGGGCCACAGTCCAAACCCTAGAGCAACACGACTCGCTGCACTACTCACCGAGTTAAAACTATACCTCTCGTTACCCCGCTGGCCAAGGGCACCATCTTCAAGATCAGGGTGCTCAAGTTGTCTCTCGGTATCCCGGGGCTTCAACGAACAAACAGGCAGCGAGCAACCGAAAGACCAGTCTGAAGGCTTGTATATCCTGGCTTGTCGACGGATCACAAGCCATGCGGCGTCAAATTCCCCAAATTTATTTCTCTATTGCTTCCGTCGCACAGCTTTCGATTTCTCCTCCCTTTCCATCACTCATCTTCCCTCGGCCCGTCATTCCCATATATCATCTGCCGCTTGACAACAGCGCGTCTCCCCGCACTGTCATAAACTTTGCCCCCTCCAGCTACTCGTGTTCTGACAAGTCGACTGGGCGTTGATTTGAATGGAGTGCAAGGGGGATATGACGCTGGGGAGACTTGGTTGTGAAGTGCGGTTGGTGGTTTCTCGATGTGCGTGTAAGTTGCTCGGGGAATGCATGTTGCGTTTTGTGTCTTGATGTCTCAATGTTCCTAAAACATAGGAAGTCCCAGTGAGCCGTCTGCAAGCCGTCGATTCGTGGCTCTCCTTGAATGATGCCGGTCCTGTATCGCTTTCTCTCAACCGGATAGGGGAACCTTCCATAGTACAGGGTCAGGCGTGATGCTGGGGATGGTCGTTTCCTTTCGATCTGTTTCTTAAGGTTCTTGACCGACTGGGATCTCGATTGGACTATCAGAGCCGCGCTCTGGCCGGAAGCAGGAGACAAGAGAATGCTTGGCCAGTTCTAATAAGCCCCAGCCCGTTCCGTGACACAAGCAACGTCGGCAATAACAACATTTGCATGGAGATACCGTCTCTCTAGCTTTCATCACATCGCCACTGAAGCCGTGCTCATTCAGTGTTTCCGTCAGTGCTCCCCGTCAAGAGGGCCCTGCAAGTAGGCAAGCCTGAAAATCCTGAGGCTGATGAAGGAAGCTTGGTCCGTTTGCTGTTATCGTTGAAGTGTCGATAATTAGACTGGGTTTCTGTTGTCTCTTGCCCCTTTTAATTGATTGTAGATGTCTCTTAGCTGCCGGTGTCGCCGCCTTTTGACGGCAGACTTGCAGGAGAGCTCCGAAGTTGTGCTTCGTAATGGATGTAGTCGGCAAGGCCGAGGTGGACAGTCGTGAAGGAGGACTCGGGATCTTGTACTTTCTCGCGCGCGGAGGGTTCACTCTCGAAGTTTATCGTAAGCCAAGATATTGCTCTGGTTACGTTCGATCCAGTCGGCAGGCGTAAGGGTTTGTCTGATGCTGTGGCGTGAACTCGGTCAGCGCATCCTTTTCAGAAGCTCGTAGGTGCGGAGATACTCTCAGATCGCAATGGAGCAACAAAAGAAGAATGAGCTGTCTCTTGAGATGAGAGGAAATGAAGTTTCGGATGGACTTTATGCGGCGATCTCGCCAGATGCCATGGGTCATAATGGCAGCTGGTCGCCCTCAACCACCCGCTTCAAGGAGGACTGACTTAGGGGAACTCGAGATCGGGCCATGACGTCTGGGTTGGGTAATAGGGATGAAGGTATATTGCACGAGTTTGGCGATTATGAGGTGTAGTGGCTTGCGCGCTTCGTTCTTTTGGGGGGCGCTCGGCGTTTATGATGTAGTCTGGACTCGAGTTGGAGAGAGGTTGAGGTTCCGACCGGTTCAGAAACCCAGCAAGGGCAAATCGTCAACCGGTCAGACGCAGTACCCAAATATGGTGATTTGTCAAGTGATAAGCAATAGTCGTTGTGACCTTCTCTCATGGAGGCGACAATGAGATAAACTTCAGGCCACTCCCTCGCGCTGAGAGGCCATGACGGCAGTGGACCTCACGGCAACTGTCAGGTGACCCCCAGTCAAAGGTCCAGCATCGAAGGCAACTAAATTCTCAACCAGGGTATCTATTACTCCTCGTTACGCTGGTGCCCTTCCATCGCTTTCTGGCTTTCAAGAGGCACCTATCTCACCATGTCGCATGGTTTCACGAGCCGCAAATCGACGTCAATTTTAACGTTCAAACATCAGTCGCATCGCTGATTCCGTACTCCAAAACAAACAAATGAGATCTGCTTGTCATCAACAGCTCCTACAACGGCTTTGGTGTGGTGATGCCCAGGCTTTGGATCGCATTGATACCACTGCCTTTTATTTCACACTTATATCTCCATGTCCTCCACGACTTACATTGCATTTGTGTATCTTGGGACCGACCTCAAGCAGCGACTGGAGTTTGCCCAGAACGCAGAGGCTAAGAATACGAAATGCACAGTACAGCAAGTTAAGTTGACGAAGCATGGAAATAGATATTGGCGAACAATAGCAAAAGCTCATTGCATGTCTCAGGTCCGCAATACTAAATCATCACGAAAGAAAGAGTACAAAAGAAACAGCCTGTGCATGTCATTGAGATCTCAGTCCGCGCTGTAAAGACCTTGCTCCTACTCTTCCACCACTACCAGCACCACCTCTTCCCATCCCTTATCCATAGCTGGCTCCATGCTAGTGCTCCTAACACAATGGTGTCCAGTGAGCTTCTCCAAGTAGGGCAAATCAAGAGACCTGGCTTGAGCCGCTAGGCCATCTAACTCCCTCCGGATCTCCTCCCTCTTCACCCTGATCTTCCTCTCCTCTCTATCCAGCTCAGCACTCTTATCCTCCGCCTGCTGAAAGCCTTGTCTAATCTTGATCCCCATTTCGATGGTCTCAAGTTCCCTCTCCCTTGCCGCTAAATGTGTCTGCTCTTTTTCGTATCCTGTTTTTCGTCAGATGAATGACTTGTTCAGAAATCGCCAGTCACTTACCTCCATCTTCATACCACTGTTCGTCCGCATCTAGGCGAGTCTTGCTGGACTCCCGAAGAAGTTTCACAATTTCGAGCGCTTCCTCGAGATCTTGGGGGCAAAGTCTGAGAATCTGCGCCTGAATGGAATCTGGCTCCATCCCTGCGGATCTACGAGGCCTTTTGGCAGGTGGCTCGCTCGTGTCCTGCTCAAAGGGTCGCTTCCCAGATTGTCGTAGATTCATGGTTGGCTCTTTGGAGCTGGTGCATTAGTTGGTGACGGGGACGGAGAGACTTTGAAGACAACTGACTGTAGAGAAGAGCTTTTGGCTGTGTATAAAAAGGGGTTGTAGCTTTGGGTTGATGGTATGGCGATGAAGAAGGAGAAGGTATCGAACACCAAGAGGATATGCTGTATTGTATTCTCTCATTAATTGATCCGTTGCTTATTTTCTCTAGTTATCGTCTTTCTGTCTGTAAATGAAGCTGAAGAAGAAAATTATACGGATAGTGCCGAAAGACCTCCTGTGTCCTCCGCGTTGCCGAATGCCAGGACTTAGAACCGAATACACGGGGTAGTCTATCCCCGTGCCATCGGATCAAGTTGTCGTGTACCACCTCAGAACCTGGAAGCTTGACTACCGCTGCCGCATATCTCACGAAGGCCTTTGAGGCGAGTCGAGCGGCGGACGTTGTCGAAAAGTTCAACAGATAATGGGTGCGAGCGCAGGGTCACCTTACTTACTGGTGAAGCTATCAACTGCTTCCTTGGATAGCCACATACAAGTTCGTGCCAAATGAGAGATGTTGTAAATTGAGGGACTGGCCGTGAGGCTGAAAGTACTACCTTGGCTTTCAGAAGTCTTGCCCATTACAAGGCGAGGCAGAGGAAGGAGATGTGGTAAAATTGCACAGCCAATAGACTAAAGTCATCAACCTAATGTACCTCAACTTCTGTACCATTGCTGAAGCTATCACGATTCCGTCTTCTACGACTATTGACCTGTTGAGGATCTTGACAAGTGGATGTCTTAGTAGCTTACTGTAGCTAACATCCTACCATCCATCATCTTTTCCCTTTCACCAGGCTATCAAACTGGACTCCACGCCTATCAATCTACCCCCAGCCACAGTCCTTTCCAGTGTCGAAGAAACTTTCCATCCTGAGCTACAGAGTCTAGGTTGCTTCAAGTTGGCGGTACATCAAACGACCTTCAATTACCGCGTCGCTATTTCCACCACCAATTCGCGATACGCAGCATACAGCCGCATGAAACGTTGTCTCCAGCTCCGATACAGGGGTTGCATTTACGTCCTTCGTTTTCATATTTGGCTTTCCCGGTCCTCAGAAGCAGGCACCAAACACAATCGGCCACGGCCAAGACGGGTTCCAAACGGATGATGCCCATACCATGATCATGTACCTCCCCGATCACACGTGGATGCCACTCCCAAGCGCCACCCCCACCAAAGATTGCCGTTATAGAATACACTCCCCGCGCGGTATTAGAGGCGGGAACCCGTTTTCACCAACTCACGACAAACGCTTTCTGCCACCCCCAATATAAAGGTCTTCACACCCCATCTGCAGCTCACATCACACAAGACATCCCCACGCAAGGTGTTGTCGCCCCGACTGGCATCCGTGCGTAGTGAAGCCTCTCAAATAGCGTTAGTAGGCGCTGAAGTTGATTTGTAAACGAAGGGTGAAGCGGATTTGCATCCTTATAATACAGAATACACTGGGGGAAAAGCTCTTCAGCCATTGGCTCAAGGCACCTGTACAGTAAATAAAGTCCTCCCTGAGAAGTGAAGCTATTCACAAGCCAGCAGCAGCCAGATTGAATTAGGTCCTTCCGGAGCTGTTGCCTGGTGACCCTCCTCTTGAGGCTGGACTGAATTGACCGCGAAGTTAAGCCTTCTGTAATTCTCCACGAACGGTAGTCATCAAGTTCCCTCCTTAAAAGCCAAGAAAGTATTCTCTTTGATGAAAGGAATCACATTTCGGCACTGGCGGTAGCTTCAAATGGAACGAAAAAGCATAGGAGCGAGGCCTACTAGTTAATACCGCGTTCCAGAATGCTCGCTTTTTACCGCAAGAGCATACATGGCTCAGAGGCTTAAGAACATGGTGAGGGAGTTTATGTTGAGCAAGGTCGAGAACACATACCAAGAAGGCATCTGTTCGGGCCCAAGGCGTCACCCGAGAGCCTGAGCGTGATGAGCACGGCTAAGTTGGTCGTGAAGACTACTAGATCCGAGACTGTAAGCGTGATCAGCGATAACGATAACAACAACGGCGACAATATCGTGAACTTGTTCTTGTCGACCGCCTCTTACAGTGAACATGGCACTGTGCGTGTGTCTAATGCTATGGGATGTCTGCGATGGATAACTGACTGAACATAACATTTAAACCACGCTGAGCTTGCAGTCATGTTCCACGCGGCATCTTCAGTTTACCTCCTTATATATATGCCATGTTGCATCCAGAATGGCTCCTGGTCTACAGATACTTATCTTCATCTTCATTACCTAAATCAGAGTCTTATCTGCACAAAACACCAACCCAAGTCTGCAGCATGTATCGTTACTTCATCACTGTTCTACTTGGTGTCGCAGCCATGGCCTGCGATACCTGCGCTAATACACCGCCTGATACCCACATCAGCTTAGAGTTAGGCCTTCCTACAGACCGCTTCCTCCTCGACCCTATCCGCCAGATCTGTAAGTCACACCTACGCCTCACATCCGTCCAAACCGCCAAGCCCAACAATCCAACAACATGTATGAGCCTCCTCAACCTCGATGTGAACAAATACCCGTTCAACGACCCCGACAAGCTTTGTGTTCCAACGACGCGCGAGTTCCACTCTGCCAACGATGCAGTTGTGCGGGCAACTCTCAAGGCCCTTGGGAAGTTGGACATGGAGAAGGACAAGGAGCGGTGGGATACTGTTATGGGTTGCACGGGCGTTTTGATGGACCCATGTGCTAGGAATATCTATTTGTGGGAGATTTTGCCCAAGATTGAAAGCGCGGGTATCGATGGATGGAAGAAGACTTGTGATGAGTGGGTTCTGAAAGCTAAGACAGGACCTTGGTGACTTTGTCTCTGTAAGCTTTTTACTGCTTGTTTCTGCGCTGGTTAGTTAGTTTACAATAGTTCATGTAGGAGAAGAAAAGAATCGTGTTGACATTCATTATCTATGTTCGCAGCCTAAAGCTTGACCTTATAGGCAGCAGCCATCCCGAGAAAGAGGGTCCCAAAAGCTGCTGAGAACTTCCACGCCGTCAATGTCAAGCACTTATTCGTGCTTTGACGGTAACCTAGCGCTTCCAACATTGCTGCCTTGGGCTTGGACACTTGGTAGTTTCTATTGCAGTGGTACGTCTTTTCAGCATCTATCTAGGCTGCTGATGACTCTGGTTATGCTAATACCGAACACATAACTCCACAGGTTCTGCAAACGTAGATCTCTTGGAGGACTGTCTCACCCGCCTGGCGCGATATTAGCCGTGATCCCATTTTTTTACAAGTCCAGTTACTACTCAAAAACAGTTTCAAGGTCTCACGCTTTCAAAGACCATTGGCTGCTCTCTGACCCTGTAGCTGTCATGTAGTAGAGGACCGCCTAAAGTTGACGATGAGAATTGATGGTTTCTTGAGCAAACCTAGTTAATTCTGCGACATAGAAACCGCCGAGACATTGTACAATGGAGAAATGGCTACTATAATTAAATATGCAGGTTCATATTTGGTTCATATTTGAGACTTCATCTTTAGAGCCTGCCCGCAATGTTGGTCTGCAACTCTGCTCCACTCTGCTCCAAAGCAGGCCACACATGGAGACTGCCATAGCTCCTTGTGACTCACGGCACAACGACCAAGGTTCCCCACATGCGAACTTCTGTCTGTCTCTTGCAGAAGAAAGACAAAAAAGTAAGTGCAGCTGCTGAAACGTGGCCCGGCATTTCTGTGTATGCAAGACGCAGAAAAGCGTAGTCACGAAAGAAGACATCCCGTATCCCATTTGAACAGCCTTTGGCTATCAATTTTAATGAAACGGCACTTGTGTGGTTACCCGCATTGGCTAAGCATGTTTGCACATTCAAGCCTTGGCGCAGTCATCAATACAGACGGCACATGGCCTTTACAATTCGCCATGAAAGGCAGCTATCCGAGACTCAATGTGTGGACCTGCAGTCTCACCATGCGTTGTCAATGGCAGCAATCTCATCCTCCAAAGAGCTATAACCTTGGTCCTTTTGAAGTTTCATATTCCTATCTTCACCATACCCAGAGACTCATCACACAAATTTCATCAATCACAACAGAACAATAAGCCATCATGACCAACCTGTCCGATCAGGACTATGATCTCGAGGCCCTACATGCTGAGATGCAGAACGCTCCCAACTATCTGGATCCTTCATGCCAGCTTGCAGCCCAAATCCGAGAAGCGATGGTTCTGATACGGTGCTATGAGCTTCTCCAACAGTCACGAGCCTACCAAGCCTCCGAAGAAACAATCCGCGAGGATGTTTCGGACGTCGCCTTGGACCGTGGTACCGACATCGACGCTTCCCAAGTCTCTCGTCCACTTTCGCCCCCTGATCCCAGCGAACTCATGGGAGGTAAGGAGACCGGAATCACTGCAGACAAGGAGACCACAGTCACTGGAGATACCATAGTCACTGAGGGCGAGAGAAACGCAACGCTTGGTTCAAGCTCGGAATCGGCCTCGACCCTTGAGCAGCCCACCATTCCTAACTAACGCCCCATTCTTACTCTAATGCGAGCCAAGTCTTGGCCAAGTTAGATGTCATCTGCCTCTTCTGCTACCGCAAGATCGACAGCAAGAGGCTCAAGCTCGACGACGACGACGACGACGACAACTCCGCACGACTGGGGAAAAGAGGCAAGACTTTACTGCACGGTTCATCTTCTGCTACGTTGTCTTGACGGGAGAGAAATCCGTATTTGAGAGTTGGCATTGTATGATGGAAAGCTAAATGGATGTGGCAAACATGGCAATGTATCATCTGGTGCCTCGAGCTGATGCGGAATGGCACATCCTCGCGACTGAGTAGATATGTATTGGAGGATTAGGGTGTAGTACCAGCTTTCCTGGTGCCATCGAGCAAGGACACTGTATGTAGAACACGAATTGACCAATTCGGATCAATATACATGCTGAAGTCGACTCGAGTTTATAAATGTCTTGGTGCTCTGTGCCCTGCTGAAATATCTACAGGGGAGTGATGTTTGGGTTGCGTTGGAGGAGTTCACAGCTACCGCTGAAAGAAATTCGACCGGTTCGGACTCAATCATACTTTAACGAGTGTATTTGGGTGATCTTGATCCTTTTTTTCTGGTTGAAATGAGATCGAGAAAGAAAGAGGGCGTAGGTTCAATGCAGCATTTGCCTTGCGAGATCGTGATGTCTCACAGTATGCAGTTACCATGGTCAGTTCAGACCTAACGCTTGCTCATCTTCATCCTCTAAAGGGAAGCCTCCAGTGAGCGGGTGCCATTCCCTGTTGGTGAGTCTGCAGGGTACGGGGGCCCTGTTTATAATGACCGCGGCTCGCTAACTTCCGTGCCCCCAAGCGGTGCTGAAGTGAAGTTAGATGAGTTGAACATTGATGGTTTGAAGCATCTCATCGAAGAAGAGCCAGTTGCAGAGGTTTGGGAACCCCAAAACAGTAGCCATAGCGAACTACATGCTATCTCTTGTACCCGAGAGACAGGCTGCAATTTTGACTATGTTGCTATCGCAAAGGAAAAGTTGCGAGCTTGCCATAGGTATTCCTACATCACCACCATCCTCCACGCATCTTGTTGTTTTGTGGCTCAAACCTGGCACGATTGAAGCCGCAGACGCAGCAAACAGGACAATACCAAGCAAGACGACCGAGCCTCGATGGATTATGCGTCATATAACAATTGTTGAAGAGCGAACCGACAAGGAACGGCAATTGAATGGGAAATTCGCCAATAAACTCTCCAATCTCGCCATCCTTTCTCTTGCGCATCCTGTCGCGGACTGAGGAAGATCCAAGGGCTCCACGAGAGCGCTATTCCAACCGATTTATACACGCCCGCCCATTGATGTAGAACGCCTACGACAGGCCTCGGCCTTCGAGGATAAGAGGCAGTGCCAAAGCCCTTCCAATGTTAGCATCGCGACCTTTCTTTCAAGTCTTGCCAGAGCCGGTCCTTCCAAGTCCCACCAGCATCTCTCACGAGTCACGACGCATCTCCCACGACCGATAACATGCTCAAGACACGAAGGATGGCATGGGGGATAAACCTCTACTCTGACATACACCGAATCATGAATATACACCTGAGCGACCGAGTGAGACGGCTTGGTGCCATCTTTCCTCGACCGTGCTCTGTATGGAGTTGATACTACCATCAACGCTCACGAATCGCTCATCTGGCACCGAAGACACGTTGGTCAAGGGAAGATCGAACTCTACTGGCGAGAACAACGAAGACGGTCATCGAGTTCTACGATACAAGAGGCCACGATACAACATCTTCGACGAAAATTGCGAATCACAAGGCCTACATGGAGAGGACTGCGTCATCTTTCTCCATCCTGTTACGGGGACCTAAAGAACCTGGCCAATGACATAGCACCAGTCTCTTTCACGTCACTAGTCCTCGCACCCGTGACTATACCAACGTCTGATACCATCAAGTGCGAGGAGAACTTTGCTTTCTTGCCAAAAGTAAACGAAAGTGGCAGGGTACCCGCACAGGCATAGCACATGGTATCACAGATGGAACGGCACAAAACGGTCTTCGTTGAGTCTCGTCAAGCGACGACGGATCAACGAGAACAGGGAGTGTCGTAGAATTGCAAATCAGGCCTAAGATAAACTTGAGAAGGAAACGAAAGAAGGTAAGAAGAGCGATGAGCAGAGGCACAAGAGGAGTCCGTTACAGGAGAGAACTAAAACGCAGCGAAACTATATTGACTGCTCAGCCTGAGCTCTCAGAGTTTGTTATCCATGTTGCAGCAAGATCCCCTTTCTAGAACACCCCAGATGATAGTGCTTATGACATCAACATCTCATCATTTCTCGCCTTCAAACCAGATGAGTGTCTCCGGTTTGTGAATTACGGATATCGTTTTTGCCACCATTGACTAGAAGGCCTTGAGAACGAGCCTGGCGGTACAACACGACAGGGCATCAGGCAGTACAGTCTTATAAGCGGCGATAAGGACGACCTCTGGTTATTCAAGATACTCCGCCTCCTTGATCAGTAAGGAGTGAGAATTCTACGTAGCATTATACGGCATGCATCAGGTCAGAGGGCCACCGCAGAAGCCCCATGATAAAGCATGTCTGCCGTACATCGGTGATGAACCGAACCGTCGGACATGCACTCCAAGTACTTTTGGATCTCAGTTACTCAGGAGGATAGGGTGAGCCTTTAAATCCTCCATCGCCACCATTTCTCTAGAGAGTGCTACTATTTATCTCAACAAAGCTTAGAACCGTGTACCATAAACATAAAGATCTATATCCAAGATCATAGGAGTACAACAAGAGCTCAGCTTACAAAACGCGTCGCAAACCAGTTATATTCTTTCCAGAAGCTCAAGTTGTAATTGCTACCTAAGGACAACCCACCCTTAGGTCTGAGCTTGAGACCAGCAGTAAGCCTTCAAGAGAGCAAGGATCACGGGAGCCTCAATTTCCGCCGAGCAATCTATGGATGGGGCAGCACCACTGTCAAGGCTATCATTTTATCGAAGACCAGAATCACAACGCGTGCTTGTCGCCCATTTATGCCCATCTGATGAGAGGCATTGTGAATCATCAAAAAGACAGGCGGGGGGACAAAAAAGAGCTCATGAGTCAAGACAGAAAGTCCTTCGCCTGTGTCTCGTCTGATCTCGAAAGGCCAGGATCTTACCGGAAACATTCTTTGCCTCCCACTTAGCACTGACAGAAGACCTCGGGCATAAAGTCCATCAAAGTGCTGGAAAAGTCCCCGTCACTCGTAGACTGGCAATAGTGCCGGCCATTAATATTGGTGTCTAGTACGAGGAGAGCAGAAGAGACACACCCTTCGCAGTTGCGTAAGGACCCAGTAATTTCTGCTACTTCTTTTCAAAGACTCCGAGGTCTTACTCAGTACCTTTATCATCACGCTACACACATGTATGCGTGTCTCCTTGGCTCTCATCATCACGCTGCAACCAGTGTTATTGTCGGTATCGTTTCTTGAAGAGTTATGCGCCACATGCGGCAACACGCAGAGAGAGGCTTGTGAGAGGTACGTAAGTTTTTCCCGCAAGCATAAACGTGATTCGCATTGAGAGCAACAGTGACGCGATTGTGTTACAGAGCCGAACCCACTTTGAACCTCCCCTTCTACAACCACATCTTGCCAAAACCTAGGTAGGGAGGGGACAACTTCTGAAGAAGGCCAACCCGGTGAAAGGTACACTTTCCAGCTGTTATCGGGACTGTTGGCTTCTGGGACTTGATGCTGCGGAAGTCCGGGGAACAGGGCGCGATACATCGTAAGTTGAGAATTCAAGACAGACCATCAAGTGTTGAGCATATAATGTAACAGCTGCCTCCAGAGAATCTCTTGCACCTCCGCTGGTCGTCTATATCCGAGTTCCCCGTTCTCAGGAGGGCTTCTATCAAGCAAAGCATCATGCAGTTGAACTGAGCACGATGCGCAGGTTGGTCCACCCCGTTACCAACCATGAGATCGAGTGCGATGCGAACAAGAGGGTGAGTATCGAATAGGAGGCTGGTGTCAACTGATGCTCATTGACGCTCACCAAGCCGAATGGTGACTCCAAGGATGCACAACGGTTCTTGTTGGGGGCTTGAGGTGAAAGGTGACATTGCGACAAGCTTATCTCGGCTCCCTCACTATGTCAACAAACCAAGAGTTTATTGGAGTCTCAAGGTCCTGGACTGGCATCTATCTGATCAAGACGATCCTACGGGTAGAGCATGCTCTTGAGCGAACAGTCGACCGTATCAGGGGAGGATCGCCGTCATGAGGAAGAGATCTGGCTGGCTGGGTGAATCGCGAATTGGCCGACTTCCTTATCGACATTCTCTGGGTCTCAATTCTTCCAGAAGGGATGATCTGCCAATTGTCTTCCTTCTCTACATCACTGGGCTCGCCATTGGAGAGAAACGAAGACGATACCATGGGCATCTCGGATATTACCCGTTTCCCTCCCCAACAGCAACTGGACTAAGTTCTGGTATCGCAACTCATAGCCGTGACGAATCTATCTGTCAAGCTCGCAGATGAGATCTGAGGGTCCTATGAGAAACCTGTTCACATGTCAACATCGAGCTATCGACTCAGGAGCACACCAACTCATATCCTATCCCTACGTTGATGCGTGCAACCTTTTATATACCTACCTACCTCGAGATTTGACTCTGCGCCAGAATCAAGGCAGAGAGTATTGTATCACCTCTTCCTTTTGTCTCAGCCTTGGACTGTCCGCTTGCCGGTAGGCCTCATACTCAAACACAGTACAAGACGACTCCTGGCCTCGCATCTATCCCAGCCGCATCCATGAAGGACGTCTTCTTCTTCTCCGCCTTGCCTCTACCGCCCTTGGGGTTATCGCCAAGGACCTCATGACGGTACTCTTCCCGTCGTCTGTGACTTCAATGCATGTCAGGGATTCAGGGATTAGATCTACTACCCTGTTACCCTTGTGGCCTCAGGCAAGCAATTTGATGAATCAGATTGATAGTTTGCCAATGCGCGGTAGTGTCCTTAGTGCAAAAGACTGGGCTACCTTCATCTAATCGTATAGAACGAAGTATTTGAGACTGCCTCTCAAGCCACGCGAGTCGGAGATGACATTTCTTAGTGGACCAGGTTTGTCAGGGATCAGTATTGACGTCCTTGAAGGGTCTGAAGTAATTGTGTCAGGATCACAAGAAGGTGGCCGTGGATGAGTTATTCCCATACCTTTATTAACGATGTGCAGAGACCTCAATACACGTGGTCTTACCGACAACTTGGCCACCAACCTCGGTCTCCGGACTCTTGGACCAGACATGCTCCAATTTGTGCACAAAAGACCTTGACTATCTACAATCACAAGAATTCTACATTCTAGATACAACTACCACCGACAGATAGAGAACTTATTACATTGACGACAAAGAGGAATATTTATCTCAGTTCATAGCCCTGCGGTCGTCGCCAACCTTCACTTCTTCGATCCTAACAACTTCATCACTTCTTGGCTTCGGCACAACGCGCTCTTCCTTCAACTTCTCCATACCCGAGGTTCAAGACCGAGACGATATTCCCAATTTCATCCAACAGCCTATTTTCGAGTTAGAGATATTGTAGTCTTGTCCTCAGGCAACGGCGCAAGCCGATGGTTACGGGTTCAAAGAAGGGCTGGTGTCCGAAGATCGCCCATAGAACACGGCCCAAACCCGAAGCAAACATGACACCCCAGAACGACTTCCACCATCTCGGTCAGGCGTCAGAGCCCTCAAGACTACTTGGGGACAGGAGAGACACGAGGCGGTCCCGACAAGGACAATCGTCCTTGGCAATGGAGATGATCATCTTGCAGAAATTGTTGGGGCTGATGTGGCGTTCCACGATTGCTTGCTTCGAGTGCTGACGCGAGAATCCTGAGGTCTTACACGACGGCGGGAGATACCGTCAAGTCTGTGGTCAATTTATGAGCAGCCCTGGTCTCGACTCTGGCGAGATGCTGCGCTGCTTACATTCAGCAGCAATCAGCTACTAGATGCTATCATCAGAGTCAGCAACTTCAAAAATAGCCATCATGAAACAGAGACTTCATTGGACTTAATCAATTGGATCTATTCCAGGCCGGTCATTCAAGATAGGTCAAGTGTAATGACGACCTCACGTGTCAATCCACTCGATTGGAGCTCATGGCCTCTGTCAAAACGAGATCATGCTGCAAGAATTCTGGATGAGGTGATGATTAAAGCTTGTGCTACTAGTAAGTTCGACGCTCGCAACATAGAATGAATAAACAAGATTTCTAATGCCACAATGGCCGGCCTATGATTCAGTTCGCAGGCATGTCGCAAGAGGCGTTTCCACAGCATGCAGGGGCGTCAGGCATAGTGCCCACCACGCGTAAACTCTGTAACGTTAGTGATGTTAAGAATTGCCAATTTGGGGAATCGAAAAGACAATCTAAGCATGGTGAATGGTCCGATCTGAGATGGAGTCTGCTCGCCAATCTCTGTTTTGGTGGGGGTCACTGTTTTCTCAGGGGTGCATGTCTCATAATCATGGTAATTACTACGCCATCAGTTCAAATACTATCTCTTAGGCCTCAGTTCAAGTCCCAAGTTCACTGTGGTCATGGAGGCTCGCAGGCACAAGGCTCGACCACAGACAACACGTATCGTGACAATTCTATCGCCATGTCGAAAGTACCACTAGCGCCATTCCTTCAATTGGTACCAAACTGAAAGACATCGAGATAAGAAGTCATATCGTTATTGCCGACATCGGTATTGATTGCTATAGAGGCCAACTCGACGCGAGCCCTAAATTACTCCTGTTGATATTCTAATTCTTGTAGAGCGCATACGAAAGGATGTATAGGGCCATGGTAGTGCTGATGCGCCATATCCTACAAGGTCTAACCGGTAATCACTCCGAACACGTTTCAAAGGAGTATAGATACAACTAATAACAATATCCCAGGAGAAGTAGACTCCTGAACAGGTTCATACGTCAGTAACTCGACAAGAGAGGCTCAGAAGACGAGGCTCGGGACGAGCTGTCTCTACATCAGACTGCAAAAGCAAGATCGCTCCAAGTGGCAGATGACCATAATTAGTCTCCACCTTGAACATCGCTGGCTCCCCTCCTGGCGGTCTTTCTGGAAGTGTAGCGGTATTTGAACGATGTGATTCGAAGTATGCACCGGGTTGGCAAGTCTTGCAAGATAGCGCCAACACTTACCTGCTTCTTCCTTCAACTCGAGGGTCGATGGAACGATCCGTGCTAGAGGGATCTACTACCAAGGACAACGATCGACCTGAGGAACCATTTACGGTAGCGCGAAATGCCTCTCCTCTCCAACCAGGCATTGCCTCTCGATACTCTTCAACAAGTATAAGGACATGGCCCGAGGTTACAGTCAACGCATCGCAAGTCCGGAGCTGCAATGAGTGCCTCTGAAGCATTTCCCTTCCCCTACCCTGAGCCGAATGCGACTGATTGGGTTACCATTCGGTCAACAAGACCGGCGGCAGTGTGGCCAGGAAGCTGTCAGAACCAGTTCCTAGATTACCTCCCTTAAAGTTGAAGGGGGCCCTAAGAGGAGACATGGAAAGAAGGCCAGACAAGACTCAGCTTCTAGATATTATATATTGCGGCGGGCGCAGTCGATCGGGTCGTGCGCGGGGTCGTCGGGAGTTCCAAGGTGATTGAGATCGGGGCGCGCATCCTTTGGGCTCTTTTCGTTCGCATCGACGGCGAGCTTCTTGGCCTGCTACTCGTCCAACTTGCTCATAGTGCAGGCTCTCCTCTTCCTGCTCCTCTTCGTTCTTCTTTCGTTGGTGGGAAATCGACCGGTGGATGCTGTTGGAGCTGTGCATAGTGGCGGCTATCGCGTCGCTAATGATCGAGGGCGGGTGAAGCGAGAGAGGTCGCAACAAGCGCTGCTGAAGGCGCTGTTGATCGCCTCCGTCTCATTCAATCGGACTTTCCATGGCTTGTGTCGCGTTCCGTGATGGTCGGGGCCCTCTTTGAACGGGCATCGGTGCTGGGGCAGCTTCTTCGCGCTCTCTCGGCGTGCCGGCACTGATAACCGTAAGGACTGTAGGGCAGCTGCGTGTGGTGGCAATGGCCTGTGTCAGCCAAGATCCTTGAGGAGGCGAAATGAATCACCAAGTTCTCAGCAGGCGAAAGCGCATCAGGAATTAATTCCAGTGCGAGCTTCAGCTGAAATGGCGAGAATGAGATTGAACTGGTGCCATCGCAAAAACGCGAGTGGCGTGGAAGCGCTTGGCCCGGCCGTAACGCCGCACTGACATAGCGTTTTTATTTCGCCAAAATTAATGCCAAATGGTGTACATAGGGTAGGCAAGAGAGGCATCTGTGCTAGCACAACTGTTTACGAAAGGCAATCCTTTATTTAATCCATAGAGGTCCTGACGGATATAGTCAAGTCTCTTTGAATGGGACATTCTCTGCTGTGACCATAAGTGGCTAATAACCGTTCCGGTACGCACCTTGTCAGTGTCAAAAGTGCTCGTCTCAACCCCAATATTTCAAGATAAAGGACTCATGAGATTACTCAGTCGAACGAGCTTAGTTTCCCCAGACATGTACTGGGCAACTGGTGTAGCTGAAGCACTTGATACTTTAAATTGAAGGATAAACTGAGATCATGTTCCGGAACTTTAGTGTTTATTTATTGTAGATAGCCTCAGCGCCTCCATGCCTTGTCATCGTGCGCTGCTGCGTATGCATTGCGAAGGGGAGACCAACAAACAAGGCAGAGACAAGTTTAGTTTGTAAACTCGAACAATGCTCGTTCGTAGTTTTACAGGCATTGCAATACGGAGGCTAAAGCAAATAATTAACTCTCGGCGATTAATACGTTTCTTGGCCTTTTCCCTTTCGTAGTGAACATGATATCAGCGTAAGAGACCAGCAATTTGATACCTTTGTATTCAGTTTTGTACTCATCTTGGGAGGCGTAATCAGCAAGATTGGACTCCATGGAACGACCTCCATTAGCAGAAATCTTGGTTACATCGTGAAGCCACAATCACAACCGCCAAGACCTGATATGCCATAACCAGCCAGAATAGAGCTCTTTCCGAGGTATGTCCAAAGCGCATCGTCTACAGATACGCTTTAGTTACCAGTGTCTCTCCAATGCCCGTGTTTCGTACTTGCCAACCGTTGTCTCACCACCTACTGATGCAGATCCTTTGTTCTTGCCAGAGGGACTATTACGCTGGCCACTGAACCAGGGTCCTTCTCCCGGTTGGCCCTATATTTGTCGTCGAGGTACTGTTCCCTCCTGAAAACCCTTTCATGCTTCTTTTTCAACTCCTCAACTTGGCGAGGTGGTGGACCATGAGGTGTTGAAGACGATATGGCCCTTGCCTTCACCGCGAACAGGCATGAGCGCCGATCGAGCAACCCAGTATACATGTAGGAGGAAAAGGAGCTGGCGCTGCTACAGAAGGAATCCTTTCATCAACAAGAGACAAGCCGCTATTGTCTTTGCTCCTTTGCTGAAATGCACCCTTATGATAAAAGGCAAGGCGGATGAAGCCAAACGGATCGCGAGAGTTCGTGGTCAATAGTGCTCTAGCGTTATCTGTGAAGAATTGCTTTGGTAATCCCAATCTTGGGGATGCCTCCTCAAGTCGAGTTGTTGCCGCTGTCGGGATGTACGAGGCGGGTCACCCATCTGCCGCCGTGTGAGAGAGCGCGGTCTCGGTTCGTAAGTTTGCGCGCGCGCTTGTCTGACGGGGTATCTGCGATATTGAACAAGTTGTCGATTTCATGGCTCGATGGCGGGTCAAGCTTGGGGCGCTCTGCTTGATGTTATCTGTAATGTGCGGTTCATTCTGAATACAGTGAGGCTCGCTGCTGTGCTCGAAGCGCGACTGAACAAGATTGCATATGCCCTATCTGGTAGGAAGCTTGGAATGGGACGCGAATTTGACTGGTCTGTCCTAGCTGGATGCGCGGGCATTTGAAGCTTGTCCTAGACCATGGCCGACTGTGACGTGAGTGACAGGACGTCATCCTCAGCGGCGGGAGGTAGGAGTCTTTCAGCCTCCAGTGCAGTCAGTATCGTGACGTACAAAACGCCGATAAATTCCTCCTGCAGACATAAGAACCAAGCAATTGTCTTCATGCAGCGAGTTTTAACGACAGTGTTAGCAAGTTTGCCTTACCTTTGGCGATTTGCCCTCGGAGCGCCTGTCTCAAAAGTGTCAATAGACATAGTCCAATCCTCAAATCGAGCAAGGCAATCACTCGACCTGACCGTGTATGAAGATTCATGTGTGGACTCACAGTAGTGTAAGGCGGCGCCAACGGGACCGCAGGGCCGTAAGGCTGACCATCTGTGCAAATCCAAGGCCCTCGGCCTGAGACTGTATGTTACACGTTACCGAATATTTGGTAGTCAATCAGCTCCTTGCAGAATCTTGTCGTATTTGTTGACTCTTGTTTCCATCTTGCAGACATGCAAGACCATTCACAGAAGGGATTGTGCGTGCCGTGGTGAGCGTAATGCGGCCGAAGCTCAGCTAGGTACATCGATTGGCTCGCTTGCGCAGGACTTTTGAGCCGCAATTGACGTGCACCAGTGAACAACCACCTCGTCTCGGGATACAGAACTACAGGTTGGGCCCCTTCTCAGCCTGGGACTACCCTTTGTTCCTGAGTCATCATTTATATCATACTACTCTTTACATCTCAGTCCTCCTTTAGAGGCTCTTACTCTCGGTCCTCAGCTTGGACATCCTGGCCAACAAGGCCTCAACGGTCTCTGGGCCACAGTGTTAATGGCTTTTGACTCACCGAACTCCTCTACGGATAGGCGAGACTTGCAGAGCCTCGCGGAATTACTGAGACTGTCGGAATTATTAACTATACCGTTGTTCCAGGGAATGCCACTGACGGCATAAGACTACACTTTTCGCAGTCGAAATCAGGTCCACTCAGAGCACCCAGAGGCCGAAGAGACCGACAGCAATGTCACCGACAACACCTGCATCGAAATACTCTTGAACATGACCTACTACATCGATTCGTCCGGCGGCGTCACCCCAAAAGAAGAGGATATAGATACTCAATTCCGCTTGACTTTTGCCCCAAACCGGTTTCAATACTTGCCCCAATCCGACTTTCGCGCAAGAAGATCTGAACATGCTATAGTTCTATCTACCGAGCTGTCTCTTTAGCTATGCGGTGGCCGGTAGTGAGTCGTATCCAGTTAGCGCAGGCTTCACCAGGCGCTGCAACTGCGTCTGTAGCGGCGATGTCACCGAGAGCTTGGAGAATAAGAGCATTATCATCAAAGGTACAATCACTATATACTGAGACATCGATTCACTCTCAAGGGAACATTCAGCAGCTTGCGTCGCGGTCGCTGCCATTCCAAATACTCTAAAGTTCAAGCTCTACGCCCTTAATAGTTCAGAATACTGCATGGCGGTGACTGCGCCCTTTACGAGAGAACTTCTCCCTTCAGGAATTCCTGGTTGTTTTGTTGTCAACTGGCCGGGTGGCCGTTAGCATCACGGAACGGCTGTATCTTGGCATGAGATTTCGAGGCCTATAAGAAGATCGATCCGCTGCTGGCTCTGTCTTGGGCATGAGATGCTTTTTACATTAGCGGAGTAATCGGGATTTGGCCCTCGGATATGGAAACTCGCCCATGAATAAGGCCTTGGGCCTACAGCCCGCAAAATGCCTGCAGGAACAAGCGAATAGGGAGGCAGCGATGAAGTCAACAAGTGACCAGAGAGATCGGAGGGGATCTGGTACTTGGCTTGTGCTACATTATGTTCTGTTCTCAATCAGTCTGGGATCAATAAAGAATCGTCCAGCGAGATTAAGCCTGGCGGCGAAAGGAGCATGATCTATCACTCCCTTGTGAGGCTGTGGCCATTGTAGGCCCAATCCAGTCAACTCAAGAAAATTGACTGATTATAAAAGGGCAGCTCGTATTCCAGAAGGGATGGCGGCTTCCACAGTACTTGTAGCTCTGTAACCATCTGGATCCTTGTATGGCCCTGCTCTTCGCTGGCTGAGTCGCCTCAGAAAGGGAGGCATGTCAATTATGAAGGCCCGCCACTGTGATCGGTCGCTCCAACAGTGACAGCCAGGCTTCTTAATCTTCAATTCATCGCCTACCTTTCGCATTCACTGCCAATTTCACAACATGCCCATCCGCAGCTTCTTGGGCCGCCTTTCGCCAAACCAGACTGGAAAGCGAGGTTTCATCCACAAGACCGCAGAGTCACCGACCGCACCTGGCGATATATTCAATAGACTTCGGGGATGGTAAAAAAGGCGAAGAGATGTGTATCTCTATGCTGGATCCAAAGTCAGGAGGGTACGTGTTAACATACCAGATCCAGGCCTCTCGCAAGTCTGTAACTCATCGACGATCAACCACCGAATTAAACGGTCGAGGGAGCTTCTGTGCCACTTCTAAGTTGTCAGGTGTTGCAGATGCTGCGCCTCAATAGTCTCCTTGAGTTTCCAACAGAGATAACTGCATCACCTCCCGCGACTCTCTTCGGGTTCTTCGATCCACGGATTCGGCGCGAAAATAAGAAGCGAGGTTACGACGGCCAGCAGAGCAAAACGCAGCAACCGCGAGTCAGGGGCGTTGGTCACTAGTGACGAAAAAGGTTACCTGGGATTGCCAGGCTACTATCACACCAACAAAAGAAACCCCTCGGTGAGCTCTACTCTAGTGGCAGACCGCTTCTTCACGTGGGAGACAGGGCTAGTCTACTCGGAGCTTGAATCAGTCTTCATCGGGTTGAAGTCTACATCCTTTGGATCTTCCTAAGTCTTATCCTCAGGATATAGGTCTTCGTCAGGCTTAGATGGCGATGATTCCAAGTCGAAAATCTTCTTCTCCTCCGAGTCAATTTTTGCCAGTGGAACCATATCTTCGGCTTCGCCCAAGATAATACAGAGTTCACTATACGGGATCGAGACGTGCAAGTCATTAACGCCTTCACAGCGTTTGTCATCGGCAAAGTCGTGAAGTCGCAGTGTCAGTTCACCACTGGCTGGAGTATTATCGGAGTTGCGGAAAGCCTGTAATAGCGAGATCATGTCTGGCAGGAGGGTGAGGGAACTTACGCTTTCATGCACCACTGCTTCAACTCCTAACTTGATTCGGCCATTATCGCTTGGAGTCTTGAGAACCCTGTAGACCGAAACGGAGCATGGCTTGTTTTCCCGATTTATATCAAAGCCAATCACAGCTTTAATCTTTCCGTATGAGTGAAGAAGGTAATCCCTGGCCAGCCCGGGCAGCTTTTTGCCATCCTGAGAGTATGCTACCTCGACGACGACACCAGATAGACCTGCATCTTTGTGTACAAATGAAGCATCTGGGGAACGCGTAAGGCGTTTCGCATGTGGCACATCTGATGAGTCTGTTGTGATCAACCCTATATCAGCAGAACCTTTGCTACGGATCTTATTTATGAAGTCCCCAGTAATGGTCTTCTGATGTTGAAGTCCTAGGCTCCTCAATTGAAGTCGCAGGTGATATACGAACTCCTCAATAAAGTATTCGTGCACTAGTCCAGGCCTTCGGGTAGCTATGCGGCCGTTTCGAGGGTCGTAGTCGAATCTTCGGAACGTGGCTTCGATCTGCTCAACGCAGTTGGTGTGGTCCTCGTTGCTTAGTGGGAGAACGGTTCAGGGACCAGCACCACCAGCATCAGCTTTACGCTTGAAGTCGGCGAGGGCTTCTGGGAGTCGAAGATGATCTGTTCCAAAACTCGGGGGCGCAGGGGACTCGGGCGCAGGGGGTTGTTTGGTCTCGCACTTGAGCTCGGGCGGCGGCGAGACTTTGCGGCTCGATGTAGCCGTGGACTTGAGGGAGGAGGGCGAGGGGAGGCAACACACGTCGGAGGAGGCAAAGGAGGAGGATGAGGGTGGTTCGTGGTCGTCAGGCTCCATGATAGAGGCGGTATATGGTCAAAGACGGGAAAAGAAGAGGGAAAAGAAGGAAAAGAGGGAGAGAGAGAGAGAGAGAGTTGGATGTCTGTAGCTTTGGTGGGGGTGCCGACGATGCAACCGTCAGTGATTCAATTGCATCGCGTCGCGCGTTGGTGGGGTTCACCTTATCTTATCGCAAGCCGTCACCCCACCATCCGGCTCAAGCCACTTTTGTGGCTGCGCTTTTCCATTGTGGCTGGCTCATGACACAGTTGGAAGAGCCTAAAGATAGAGGAGGGAACAAAAGACTTAGGTAACTTAGCATAAGTTTAGTACATTTTTACTAACTTAGTACAGGTTTAGTATACCTTTTACTGAGTCTAAGGTCGGTGTTTACTGTGGTGTGAGTTATTGCAGACTCAAAAGACCCGCACGAAATGGCAAATATCTAGGAAGTTATAATAGAGCTCTAAAATTTGGGTGCCCAAAATCCACCTATTGTACAAGCAAGATCAGCCGAGTCAATTGCGAAGCATAGGCCATATAAGTTAGCTAAGAAAAAAAGTCATAGAGAAACAATAGACATTTATGTAAACGCCGTTAGGTACCATGCTCAAACCGAAGCGCAATCAAGGCACCTTATCTGGGATGTACGGCTACCCTAGACTTGGGGAATCGCGTTTGATAACCAAACGCTGTGTTTCGTCCTTCAAGGTTGCAGCAGGCCAAGCACCCCACCCACCCTGAACTGCCCAAGCTCATGCGGCTCTGCTGATAAGTTATCGGCAAGCACTGGGCTTTGACGTCACAAGGCCTTGCCATTGGTCGTTTCGCACCGCGAGCTGGCGCTGCTAGCACCAGAGACCATGTGGCGGCGTTCACATTCTATCGGCATCAATACTCTTGCCTAAGTGCTAAGTGCATTTCTGTTCGCTACGCTCTACCATGAATCTCATTGCGTTGCCTCTAGTGTAAGTTGCGACTTTGCGCTCTCGCGTAAAACATCGGAGAACCCAAGACAATGAGTTCTCGACGCGAAGTAGTTCACCAATAAAGCACCCCCAAGTCAGAAAAAACACACATTGGCTCCGTCGGTCGAGAGTACATCGCTGGTCATTTCACCGCATGTAAATAACCATCAAGAGTCGAGGTGGCGTGCCAGGCTTACGGCTGATTGATGGCCAGGGAGACGCCTGGAACGATCGATGAGCACGTTGCCTCCTTTTCTGGAAGGGCCGTGGATTACAGAAGGTGACTAGCCGATTCTTTTTGAAGCCAGGCCGGTCGCCTGTATACGAGCCCGGTCCTTTTTGCGCTTTACTCAGCGTTCAGTTGGCAGAGGGTCGTTCAGGTCCACTAGATGTTTTGGGTTGCTCAACAAACTCTGTATTGACAAGTATGGCCTACTCCAGCAGATCCAAACAGGTTATTCAGCCCAGCAAGTCAACTCGTTACGTTCTTGTAATGAGACAAGCAAATTACAGGTATACCGCCTTTGAGATTTCCGGACATCGGTTTGGAGACCTCCGTCGCTCTTACGTGGGACTCGGATGGCGAGAGCAACAACCTGGTCCGCAAACCGATCTTTTGACCAAAAACCGCGCGTATTCGTCCCAAGTTCCTTATAAATTCCCAGAGCTCCAAGTATCTGTCATACACTTACATTACTAACAACCGCTTCTTCTAGCCCTATCAAACCATCTGCGGGCCCAAACGTCATGGACGAGGAGCAGATGAACCTCCAACTGGGCCGGGAACCTCCGACATCCTGGCCACTAAAGATCCTGGCCAACATCCCAAACACCGTCAACTAGGACGCCAGAAGCCATCCGTTCGTTCTCGCCGCCCGACCATTCCGCTCCTGTGTAGTAGCACCTGAGCTACCAAAGAACATACTGGATGCCATGGCCACTATCATTTATGATCCCGCGCCTGATAACACGTTTGACCTTTTGCTTCCCAATACTGAAGCCATACTTGGTCCGATGACCAATACCGAAAAGATTCCTCAA
This sequence comes from Fusarium fujikuroi IMI 58289, assembly GCF_900079805.1. Lineage (NCBI taxonomy): Eukaryota > Fungi > Ascomycota > Sordariomycetes > Hypocreales > Nectriaceae > Fusarium > Fusarium fujikuroi. The sequence goes on along the minus strand of NC_036633.1, from coordinate 380,709 downwards.
TTACCAAAAGCTCGTGGACTTGCGGGCTCGAAGCCTCTGCGACTGGCTGGCGAATACGGCTGAAGATAGATGCTTCAGCCGTGAACCTTGATTTGAGTCCGAACCTGAGATATGGCCAGAACCTGAGCTTGAAGAGAGTCACGCGTGGATCAAGCAGAGCCAGACACCAGAACTGAAATCAGCCAGGCTAGCTACTCATCATAATGTGCCGGCCGCTGAGAAAGATCGCGCAAGACCGACCGTGTTCTTGGACTGTGTTGTATTCTGGCTAAAGTAGGCAGTCTTGAGAGGAAGCAAGTTTCTTGACATCCAAGACTTGATAGCAACGATGGTGGAGAGGAGGGATCTAAGGTCTAACAGGATTGCTGAGCTACAGGTAGTGAAGGTTCAACAAAGGCCTGGCGAGGTGGAAATGTTATATACGGTCCCGTACTTGACGGCTTCTATCACCAATCAACTCTTCTGTCCTGTTCGTTTTTGAGTTGCTTCCAGGCAGAACTGGCGGACATACCTCAGGTTTGAGATGCCACCTCCGATACAGCAGTCGGTAGCCAAACCAAAGCCAAACAACTGGTCAGCCTCGCACATATTATGTGGCCGTGTCGTGGTTTGGGCTCTTACTCCCTGGGGGACATGATTACGGCTATGAGGTATGCTGAGGTATCTGAAGCAGTCATGGCACTCCGTGCCCGGTTTGGAGCTTGGCCTTGAAACTATCTTAAGGCGTTCCTCAGGAGAGTAGCGATGAAACGTAATCCCGTACCGTAGTGCTAGAAATGATACAGCGATTTCCCAATAGTATCGGATGAAGAAATGTCTTTTGATTGCACACTATTTCCAGCAGATGTAACACATACTGTTTAGATTGTATACAATAGCGAGAAGGCGAGAAGGCGAGAAGGAGAAAACATGACTTGTTGTGTTTTTGAAGGGAAGATGAGTGTCCTAACTGGAGACCGTCGAAGATAAGCATCATGTATGTAAAATTCGAGTCGCTGCAGCGGAGATTGCCTCGTCATCTTGGTGCCTCAAGGCAATGCGCCAGTTCTCTCCATCAATCACACAGCGAAGGCCATAATGGTTACCCCGTCTTCCCAAGCGAATAACCCTGCTGGCCTAATCTTATAATGGAAGAAGCATCTAAATCCGTAGCTTCTAGCCTCCCGATGATCCATGGCCAAGAAGAGGCATGGCAACGTGGCCGATAAGGAGACACCTTTGCGCAGTCAAGTTATGGAGAGGCACCGTGGCCCAAGAAGCAATTTGCCAAGCGGCCTAACCCTCCAGCTTGAAATAAAATGTACTGCGGTCCGTAGTGGGACAGCTATCAAATTGAGTAAAGATACTCCTGGAGAAGACTCTGTGATCAATGACATCGTTGCGTGCGATTGACTGCGTAGCTTCACGAAGTCAACAATGGGATCGATCTAAGATACTGGCCCAATGAGAAGAAAGTGCTGATCCAAATCAGGTAAAAGGATCATACCAATGTTGAGCTAGGGGGAGAGGGTGGACCTACGTACCTCTGTAAGTGCAGTAGAGTCATCCAAAGTCACATGCACCCGACCTCGATTTCTCTGGCTCAGACTGTTCCATTTATCTGAAATCCCTAACCGACCGAAAGCCATCGATGCATCAATGAAAGCCAATTCAGCGCAATCACCTCTCATCCTTAGACTTTGCGTTCATCCCATCATATCCACCAGCCAACGCAGTCTCGCCATCTTGACTTGCATAAGAGCTGGAATATGTTTCTTGCTACTGAGCCTAAAATGTCATCACCCATAGTGATGCCATTGTTCATGAGCGTTGCTCTTGGTCTTGGACATGATCTGTAACAATTATATGTGATCAGGTGGCCGCCTCAGCGCTCAATACTGTATGAATGAGACAACAAGGCTTGCAACGGACATTGAAGCATCCGAACTGAGACTAAGGGCACCTTTGAAACCATGTCCACAATGATGCATATCAGTCACATTCCGATTTTCTTCAACTGGTGCTGTATGCTCGTGGTGGCTGCGCCAATTCACTCACCAATCCAGCCCTGTGGGGACGGTAGGTCCATGTTTACTGAGCGGCTTTGTTCGTGATATGAAGTCAATGCCTAGTACTTTGAGACTTCGAGCAAGCTACTGCTGTCGCGCAATTGAATGAAATTGGGATATTGCATGTTGTGTATTGTTTGAAAGACAGAAAACGCGGGTCTTGTATTGCGGTCCCAAACAGATGATCTTACGAGGTCAGTTGTAAGAACCAAGCTTATTTTTCTTGGATGGTGTCGTTTCTTCACCGCGTTTGCCCGTACTGGTGGCTGGACAGGGTATTGCCAACAGCGTCGTCGTTAGCATCCAGTGTGACAAGAACATGTTCGCAATGGTTTGGTGGCTTATCTGTAACATGCCGCACCAGCCAGCCTTATGCTCGTTAACATAGCTCAACGCTTACTGGCAGAAGACAGGGAAGTTCGTGAGGTCTATGCAAAGGTCAGGTTGGTTGCGGAAACAAAGAGAAGGCACCGACAATGAAAAGTCACTGCGTAGCAAGCAGACATATGTCTAGAGTCGAAGTGATATGAAGGAAGATGCATGAGAATATCGAGGCGTCTTTGACTTCCTCCATCAATTGTGCCAGTGCATATATGATGGTCGCTGGTGACTGTACGAAAGCAAGGGGACCAGTCATATCGACAAAGGGCGAGTGTGAATTAACGTGGGTTTCATCCGGCAATGAAAAAGAATGCCCGTACTTTCATTGTCTGGGCTAAAGTTAATTATCGTCATGCCTCAAAGGGTGATGTGAGATCACACCAGTTTAAGATTTAGCCAAACACCAACATTTGGCAGTGAATTATCAAGTCGCAAAGCATCGAGAACAGCTCCATACTATAAATATTTGATCTTCTCCAAAAGAAACCCCGATTCATTCCTTCTAACATCATCTACCGACTCCAACAAGATGGTAGCCCCAAATGACCACTGGAGACTCCGCGCTCGTCAGTTTCAGAGATTTTACTACCACGAACCACCACTGCACAACAGAGAACTAATCACAGCTGCTGACTTGAGAAAGGCCTACTTTCATGAGCCTGTCTATGAACTCTCCAAATGTGCCCCTGACGAAGAAGCTTTTCCAGACGCATGGGACGGGGATAATACAAGCTTATTCCGTACCGTCAGACACAAGTGTTGGAAGGACGTAACGGCTCCTCCTGGTGAGCCAGAGGCGGCTGGAAGTAGCATGGCTGTAGGTTTATCTTGATCGACTACGGTTGAAACTGCTGACACAGGGGGCAGAGAGCCTCCCCGACGCTGGAGGTTCAGAATGCACCGGCGTTTGCCCCTGATGAGACAGAGATGCGCAACACTACCGCCGCCGTATGTTCACCCCATCTAAATGCCTCCAAACACGCTAATGGATAGCGCAGAATGACTATTCACACTCAAAGACTATGCGGTATCTTATCTCCGTCTTGGATGCACCAGGACCAGATGGCATGACAGGCGGCTGGGGGGAGGAAGAAGAATTCCCGTTCACCGACAAGCAGGTTACTAGATATCTGCGATGGAACAAAAGGCAAAGCAAAGAACACGGAAAGGAAGAATCAGAGGAATGGTAGGGTTCGCGAATGGCCACGTATGTAGAAAAACATGCTGTCATAATAGACCATCTTACTTGCCGCCCATGATCGTTGGGAAAGGAACAACACTTCGTAACAAATCCTCCCAGATCTTTCCATGAAAAGGATAAGAGACATCGTTTCGAAGACCAAAGAGCTCTCGGTAGGCATCGTCGAGATCCTCCTCAGTCTCCCTCATCTCACACACCAACTCACGTCTCTTCCCAAACAACTGATCCAGGATGTCCATCAGCCCCCGTCTATCACCATCACAGTCGTCATCCTCTATCAGTATGCGGTATATCTGGAGAATCATTACGTTCCACTCGATGAGCTGGTGAGTTCCCTCGTCGATCTTGGCGCGGTGCATTTCAATCGTGGCCGTGAAGCTGTCGCCGGCGTTGGAGACGGACTCGGAGGCTTGGATGTCGACCTCGAAATCGTCGTGGTCCTCAACCATCAGTGGCTCGCCATACCTGGCCAAGAGTAACTCTGCGCCTTTCTGAGAGAGGTCATGTCCGTCCCACTCGTCGAGGAGAAAGGCGCGGGACCACGGCGCGTACATGAGGCGGTAGCCGGTGTTGCGCTTGTCGTAAGAGTCGAAGCAGATGCCAGCGTCTTGAAGTTCTTTGTGGCGCCGTTGCACCCAGGATCTGACCTGCGAACTTTTAGTTTCACCGACTCTAGAGAAAACCCGTGCGGTCAATTGCTTGCCTTGTGGGGGACGATGTTCTCGAACTCAGCCGAGTGGGAAGAACCGTCTTCCTGCTTCAGATACAGAGACCGCTCGATTTTAGGCCAGCCTGTAGTGCTGAACCAACCTGGCTGGGCATGTTCTCGAATAAGATGTTGGGTTGCTGCCTTTTTGCATCCCGGGCAGAGCGTGAAGTTGACACCGGGGCGTCTGAACTTCTCTAGGGGCTGATTGCAAGCCGTCTGTTCGTAGGCCTCAGCGTCAAATTGTCTACAAGGGGGGGATTCCTACCTCTGCGTCGTTGGTTATCCCCATCGTTGCGTTCGAGTCCTGTATGAACAAGAAAACTATTTCACACGAGTAGTCGGTATCATGTTTGGCTTTCGGGCAACATCCAGGCCCTAACGTGACAGTGCCCTAGTTGTGTAACCGTGGGATATGTGTGACACGAATTTCAGCCATCCACATCAGACACATATCTTAGACAACAAAAATAAACACGCTTCATGCGATTTCCAACTTCCTCCCCTCAAAAATCGAGTAAACTCGCCAATTCGCCTCTGAGCCATCAAAATGGACAACGGAGGACGTTACATAGATACTAGAGGCATACCCTTTAAACAAGTCCCCGAAGAGCATAAACAGGAGATACAGCAGTACATAGCCGACGGCAAAATCACGCCTAGCGAAGCCGGGACCTCAAGAACTAGCAGTACATTGAGAACCACCGAGGTAGACCTGAGCCACCTCAGCGAAAGCAGAAGGCAGAAGCTGGCCGAACGAATGTACCAGACTCGCGATGAGTGGGACCGTAGTGAGTTCTCTGCGAGTAAGTCTTCTTCGGGTGCATAGGAGTACATAGAGAATGCTGACATGGATACTATAGGTACTGTCGATGGAGGCTCCGTTGCACGTAGCCATAAGGCAAGCCAGGTAGGCTTCGGCGACCTGAGAAGCGCTCCCCAGACCCGGCGCGCTCCTACAGCTCCAGCCTTGACTACTCGAGGTCAGAGGGCCCCGAGAAACCTGGGCAGCAGTAGGTCTTCAGCAGGCACATGAGCAAGGAGAGAAGACACTGATATGAACGCTCTAGGTCCCCTCGCCGGCGGCTTTGTGCCTGCCCCGAAGGAACCCGCTGTGACTGGTGCCTTTGCGCCTGTCCCCAAGCCACCCGCTGCGACCAGTGCTTTTGTGCCTGCTACTACTACTGGAATTGGCGGTTTTGAACCTAGCTTCAAGGCAACCACTGCTGCCGGTGCTTTTGTGCCTCCCCCCAAAGCACCTACTACGACCGGCGGTTCTGTACCTGGCAGCAAGGCACCTACTGCCATCAGCGCCACGACGACAGTTGTTCGCGACCCGACCGTCAACCCAGGACGAACCACGACTGCCCTCTCCCCAAAGGTTGCCAAGGATGCGTCGCAGCTTGGGACTGGCTCCTCCGAGCAGACGGAGGAAGAGTTCAAGGAGCTTATTGACGAGATGGTGGCTCTACAGCAGGGCATGTCTCTTAACGAGCAGAAGCAGAGGTGGATGTTCTTTAACATCCAGAAGCAGCGGAAGGGGAAAGAGGAGGATAATAACTAGAAGTGGATAGGGTGATGGGCCCGCTCGTAGTTGGGCAGGGAGATGCTGTTTTCACAAGCAGAAGTATGAACGATGTGATACATGTACGCATACACCCTCTACAATGGAACTGCTTGCCTGATATCCCCCCAATACCTCACGAGGCATCAGTGAAGTCGTGAGACGCAAGCTTGAGGCTTGAGGTATTTATTTGCGCATGGCAGAGCTTACGTGACGTATGAGGTACTGAAGGATCAAGACAAATAACCAACATACATTCCATTCTCTCAAGAAAGCATAAACCTTCGCACTCGTGACCCAGTGACGCCCAGAACCAGCCAACCCCCGACTCCGAAGCATGCCTTCATACTTAAACTCTCCCCAGAAACATGTATCATCACCCTCTTCCCGCCCTTTTCTCCCTCCTCCTGTATCGCTTATACTTGGCGAAGTTGTCGGGGGTCAAAAGTTCCTCTACATCATGATATGTCTGCGGATCTTGGCTATCATTTCGCGAATCTGTGACAGGCTCAGTCGCAGGAGCACCATATAGCCAACTCTCGTTCTCATACTCTTGTGAGGTGGATTCAACTGGGGATTCACGCGCCGCTCCCTCATGCTGGTTGCCACGAAGGTCCCAGGGCCGAGCGCCGAGTGCACGCCGAGTTGGTTGCTGCGAGTCGTCGTAAAATTCGGATGTCGTAGGAGTTTGATCGCTTGTATTAGCTTGATCCCCCAACGCTGGGGACCAACTTCTCGCGTATTCGTGGTGTGATTGGGCTTCCGGGGGCTCTTGAGGTAATGGTTCGCTTGATGGCGCCACATGGGGTCCTGTAGACTGCCATGGGTTGGTTTCTAGCGGTATCGTCACCGTCGGTGCAGATTTTGACAGCGAAGTCTAAGTCAGATGTTAGAATGGGAATATCCGCGAGCCGACTGACTTACAGGTCGCGGGGTGCGTAATTGGTGAGTGACGAAGTTGGCTTTCTCTTCTACAGCGGAATGATCCTGCTGAGTCCCCTGCTCACCATGTCAGCCACAACCAAGTCACAATGAAGCATGGGTGAATACCTCATGATTATCTGCCATGTCAACCGATCTAGTGTCATGCTAAGAGACGTCGAAGATGGAGCCGGACAGAAGTTACTGAAGCTATCAAGTCCATCCTCTCTACTCCAATCCTCTACCCACCGGATCTCACCCTCGTCGCAGGACCCAAGAGAAAGGTCGGTTAGAGCTCAGCACGAGCCAAGTCTTCCGGTTTGATACGTCCTTGAGTGGAGTATCGCATTCTGCCTGGTAGTACCGCTGGATTTGTCGGGCGCATAGCCGCATATCACCAGCCACCATGTTATTGTCGAATTTGAAGGTGGGCTGAGTGAGCGGGCACAAAGGCTCTTTTGCAGCGGGGTTCTCATCATATGCGTGGCATTTTCTTCTCGCCATATATTCTCTGCGTACTACAAAGGGTGAAGGCATGCCATCAGCGGTGCGGTCTACCTGGCTGTCCATTTCTGCAGTTTGACTGAATGATAGGGGGTAGGTTACACAACTCGGACGTGATCCCGGAGCTTCCCGTTGCGTATCTCTTGCTGTGATATCATTATTTCTCCTGTGGCTAAGATATGCTTGTATGTAATATGATGGAGTAGAGTGCAGTCACACGATCTTTGACCAAGGGGTATTGCAATATCGATGGACGGTTTAGATGCCGTCCTGACGGTGACCATATCTATTCAACACAGGCCGAATTCTCAGCTAACCATTCTTGAAACCTCGCCAATCTGAACACCCTCCTGAAAACTCCACAATAGCACAGCCTCCACCTAGCTTTTCCATCCACAGATATCCTTCAATGCATCCGACCGCCCACGAATCTTGTTCCAAACCTGGTTGTCGTAAACACTTCGAGCGGGACCGTCCATCAGAATACCAGCAGCGCGAATAAAGATCTTTTCCTGGCGGGTTTCCGTCCCAAGATGATCTCCGATCGCGGCTATCGAGGCCTTCCACGCCTTGATGTCGACCTTCTTGTCTTGAGGCTCCTGCACATCCATGTTGAGGATACTATACAGGGAAGGCGGGCTGGTGCAGCCTGGCGATTCTTGTCGAATCAGGCTGTAAACAGCGCAGATATCATCTGGTGTTTGTTAGTGTTAGGATAGAGCGTGTAGATGAAAGGTCAAATACCGATTGCGGTATCGGTTTTTCCGATCGGAGTTCCATCTCCATGGTCTGAGTACCACCAAGAACCTAGCCCCATTCCAGAGAGGAGGCCTATTCCAGAGAGGAACATCGTGACGCGAAGTTGGACCATTCTCGGTAGTTTAGAAGATTATGTTTGAAAAGGATGAAGAAGGATATTTGCTTGGTTATCACCTGGATATTTGTACCTACTTCACTCTATCATTTCTCACCTGGGCAGGCGAGTGACTCATTGCTCTCAACCAGGGTCTCCACTGGAGGTGGATTAGAGCAAGTGCTGTGTATGACCTGGCATTCAAAATGCTTCAGGTGAATGTCTCCTGTCGTAATGGCTCATAATCCTGTCAGTCTCTCATAAAACCAGAGTTGGGAGAGGACATGTCACTTGTGGCGTATATTAGGACAGCGCCATGTGCACCACTAAACCGTGAATCTCAAAGAAGTACTTGTTTAGTGCTAGCCATATCTATCTAAGACAGAACTGCTTCTCTTAATAGCACACACTCTGGCCCAAAAGACCTTGCTAGTGTATAGCACCAAATTGATCAGCAAGCCGATATCTCTCACGGACTTCTCACGACTGGGAGTCCTGATAACGTGCCAGCTGGCTAACCAATCATCCGGCATTAGGTCAGCGCTAACTTTTGGGTGCTTGAGGTCCCGAAGAGATACCAACTACTGACTCTCCCGTCGAGAGGCCGCCACACAACACACTCACGCCAGAATCATCAAAATGTCTGGAAGCGGGCTCACCCGAGAAGCTTTGCGTAAATATGAAGCTCACGTTGAACGTCATGAGAGAAGAGCCAGGGCTGAGAAAGAGAGGGCCGAGAAAGAGAGGGCCGAGAAAGAGAGGGCTGAGCAAGAGAGGGCAGCAGAGAACAGAGCTGCAGGAGAGAGAGCACCGGGAGAACGGGCTGCAGTACGCTTTCCCACCACAGTCTATATGATATTCACTAATTTAACAAGAAGCAGCCTGCTGATGCATCAGGGAATGTCAATGCTGGAGATAATTCCTCGTCTCCCTCGCCTGGGTCCTATCTAGACTATCTAGACACAGCCTCCAACCGGATCGTGGCATTCTTGCGATGTCTCTGGAAACACAGATACCGTGTTCTCCGTTTAATCGGTGTCTTGATGATTGCAATTCTGATCAAGTCCATCCTCGACACACCCATTCCCTTTCCTGGCGGCACTATCGGTGGTTTTATTCTGGTATTATGGGAAACAATGTGTCGCGACCCTGGTTCCGTGTCTGGCGTACTTGCACCAGTCGGAAATCAAACTTGCCTCCGCGATGGGCCGGTCTTTTCTGTCAGTGGCAAGGTTCTCAGAGACATTGCCAAAGAACTAGACAAGAAAATCGTTGAAGGGATTGAACTGAGCTTCGACGAGACGTTGTTGGTGGAGGTCAGTCGGGCAGATGAACGGCTTGCGACTGTCACCAGACGTATTGCCGACCATTCTTACGACGTTTGTCGACATATTTCTAGTCTCGAGAAACTTATATCCTCGGAGCCATCATGGCTAGCGCCTGTTCTGCAGTCTCTTCACATCCAAGATTCGAAGGAAACGATGATACAGACTGAGGCGAGGAACTTCCTCTCGACCTTGGATCATGGCATGTCAGCCCGTGCAAATATGACCAAAGAAACCAGTGCCGGTCACAAATCTATTCGAGAACTAAAGAATGAGCTATGTGAGGCGCGCGACAAAGTGTTCAAGATGAAGGAAGACATATTCTTGAAGATATCCGACTTGACAGATACCATCACAGCCCGGGAGAAGCTTCCCGCTTTATTGCAATATGTTGCCCGTCCATATCATGCTAACAACACCGAAGCTTTAAAATCAGACAACACGACACAATGGGAAAAGCTATTAGCTGCGGATGATTTACGGATTTATCTTGCATTCGGTTGTAGCGGGAGCCGCATTTCCTGCTCTGAGTTGCAGAAGTTGGAGGATGACTTCAAGAAGAATGAGGTTTGGTACAACGATGCAAAATGGGAGGCACGGCGGACCCTTGATGAGTTGAATAAGGATAAGATTGACTTGAAGGTTACCGGAGAGGAATTATCTGGGATCATGAAGAAGTACGATGGCGAGCTGAACAAAGCGTACTATGGAAGAGCTTGATGTGAGGCTCAAGGGAAGGACACTGGCGTTGCTTTGCATTAGTATGTCTTTAAAAGCACGGTTATCTATATCTTGCTATATTTCTGATATAAGCAAGATTGGTAAATAAGGCTTGTTAGGGTAATATCTTGAATATTACCTTCTCAAATCTTCGAGGGCAAATACTCTTCGGCCATTTCCACGTGTTGCAGACCTGTAGGGTCGTTCCTCTCTGAGAGTGAAGCTATTCACAGCCATTCAGTCAGTCAGTCAGTCAATCAGCCGGTCAGCCGGAAGAAGAAACTTCTGGAGCTGCAGGCGACGGATTGCGTTGCCCTCCGCTTCAGGAAGCGTCCGGTAGTATCCCCGGTCGCCGAAGGCAAAAGCCGCCTGCAGTCTCCCCCCCCCCTCCCAGAGGGTAGTCATACAATCCCCTCTATTAAGATCGAAGGAAATCTCCTCTATTAGAAGGTAATTCCCTCTTTTGGCAGTCAAGATAGCTTCAAGAAGAGGCATAGCAAGAAAAAAATGCCTTGCCTAGGATAACAGCAGGCTGTTAGCATTATGGTCTTGTAATACTACTAGGCTAAAAAAAAAGGTAAAAGAAACGTTAAAGTAATTAAAAGGTAATAGTAGTATTAACTCTATAAGTTAGTTATAAAGTTAAAAATCGCATTTTAGCTTTAACTCAACAGATAGGTCAGTATACTCTGGCTCACGCCACAATACACCACACCTTGCCGACCAGTAGCGACACCACCACCACTCCCACGCCCACCACGGCCTCCTATCATCATCCAACCCGAGCGGTTCTCTACAGGAACTAGCATGAGGCTGATATAGTACATCGAGATCTATACCCCTTCTCTTGACCTCGCGACGATACCATTTCAGCGCCCTATCTTTCGTACGGATTATGCGCTGAAGCTTGTTTCGCACCCTAGACAGCCCAACGGCGACTTCCGAGAGATCGCCTCCAAGTCTCAAGACGTATTTCCTTTTGAGCTCGCGGGAAAGATGATTGACGGCGCTTTCCGCGATAACTGCTTTGCTTAGGCTGAGCTTGTAGAGATCGGCTATGTATTTGGCGTCACAGGCGCGTTGATTTGCAAACGATGCCTCCTGTTTGTGGCTGTGTCTGTTAGCGCATGCCGTCACGTTTCGTTTATGCCTGGAACTTACTATTCGATCGTTTTATAATATTCTCTACAGGCCTGAAGCGGCATGATAGCTTGGCTCATTTCCTCCATAAAAGCACTATAGCTGCTTGTGAAACGGTGTATTGTCTCGCGAAGTTGGTCCATACGTGTAGGTACTTCCTCCAAGATATAGAGACTATCTTGAGAAAAGTCGGCCATCCTGAAGTTGCTTGGGTGCCTATCGCTGAGGGTCATAAAAGCCTCCTCGATCAAAGCGATGTATGTCTTGGTAAGGCGTAGTGCCGCTTGTGGCTCTGTTTCTTCAGGGCGTCTCATTTGATCAAGATACCTTATGTAGTACGCATCTACCCATGTTCTGGTGATATTCTTTGTTTCTTCATCCTCTGGTCTGTCATCTAGTGACGCTTTTTCTAGACAATTGGAGATAACCTCGTGAATAGGCGCGCGAGCTTCAATGATCGCAAACTGCGATGATTGCACCCCATTTAGTGGATCTAAAGCGCCAGAGATTTGAAGAGGAACGAATGTGTAAAGAGGCAGCTGAAGCACGGAAAGGGCGAAACCAGCGTTCTCGGCAATCTCATCCATGAGGTCGACAAATGGAATGATGCCTTTAGACGCATCGTACCAATCGAGGCAAATGGTGCAAATAGTCCAAAGAAGCCATACAAGGAAGATGGAAAATACTAAGAGGAGGATACATCTATAACGGCGCAGCCCATCCGAGGTGCGATGAAGAAGCCGATCGAGCTGTTCTTCTGTTGGGGGAGGGATAGGGTTTGTTTGCCAGTCAGGGACTGGGTAGTTTGGACACCTCAACAAGCACCAGGGACAGGCGGTCTTGTGCTGGGAAGTGGGATTTCCCGGTTCAAATGTGCAGTAGTACATTTAAGGCGAAAGATTGATGGATAAAAGTGCTGAGGTTGAGAGGCGGAGACAGGAAGACTGTTAAGTTGATATGGAAGAGAACAAAGAACTCGACGCACGTGACTGTGCACAATGGATGCCATAGCACCTCAATACCAGCTAACGCACGATCTGCCATCTTCTGAAACATTGTGAGGCTCTTTGTTCTATTTTTGGTGACTTTTGCTATCATGAAATGAGTTGCATGCTTGAAAACGACGTAGTAAAGAGACGGCCTACTCCACTTTCACTCTGGTGAATCCCAAGGCCTTCGTAGCTTGCAAACGAAGACATAAAGAAGTGTTTGTCCTGAAATCCCAAGAAACATGCGCTACACAATTGAAAGAGTCTTGGATACAGTCTTGTTGACAATACTTCAGATAAAGATGATTGAAAGCGTGCTCTTTGTTGTCCCCCAACCTCGACTGTCGTCTCGATGAGACGAATTACATGTCTTCCACTCCACGCAGACCTAATACTTCAAATCACTAGAGACAGATGTTGATAGATTCATTTGCATACTCCCTCAAAAACCTATATATGCCCTGCTGTATCAACCCACCAGCAGCCCTCTCACTGTCTAATCGTATCAAGATATCGTGATACTTGTCCCGCCATTCAATCTTTCTACGGTTCAGGGTACTGCTCTCCTCCCTAAGACGCCGTATCTCTTCCGCCTGAGCTTCAATATCCTTCCTCCCCTTCTCAAGCTCCGAAACCTCCGTTTGTCGAGGTCCAGCAGGGAAAGGAATCTGATATGGCATCATGCACCAGGCTCTCCAGGTTGAATAACCTGGCGTCAATGTGATTCATAATGCGCAATACTTACCCTTCGACTTGGCTGCGGACGCCGTCGATCTTGATGCTACACTGCTGCGTTGCTCTGATGGCCTCGATAAGACCAACGTCAGGACGGCTCCTCAGCTCAAAGTATCGAGCTTCAGCGTATACCAAGCCCATAGGCTGTCAGACGAGTTACTTTCGCTACATAGTCGATCGGACTCTACTTACAAACGGAGTCATGCGGTTTGTGTCATGGAAGTAGAAGTTGGCCTCGCTCATGAGCTTGCTGATTCCTCTCAGCAGCACAGGCATGTCATTCTGTACCGTCAGTATCAATCCATTGCGAAAAAGGGGGTAGAGAAGCGTACCATTTTGCACGGTCCTCGCCTGCCAGCACAAGATTTACAAGCCTTGACATTGGCGGCAACCTGAACAGATCCCGCTAAACATTGTCAGCCAAATACATGATATATGGCTAAGAACGTACTGCCTTGCTTCTCACACAGGTGGCCAGTCTCGGTATCATCATCCATCCTCGCGAACAGGTCGGCACAGGGTATACAGGGCGGTCTGAAGATGTGGCTTGGAATAGGGAATTCCTTGAGCCTTTGCTGATAGTAGGCGTAGCACTGCTGGATCTTGGGGTCTGGATCTTCGGTAAGGCTGTATATCATTGCGTGTTCATCCAACATCGCGAGTTCGATGGCCTCGTCGGTCTTTGAGGTTTCCTTGCTCTTGCTTGCAGAGGACTTTCTCTTTATCTGTTTCTTTTGGATAACCATGCGACTTCTTTTGTCGGCCTTGGTGCTCGTCACGCGTACTTCGGGACTTTCTGCGATATTTGAAGCTTCCTCAACTGCACGTCTCCCTTCACTCTCGGGCAATTCTCTCTGCGACATTCCCCTTGAGATCGCCGGCTCTTCTTCTTCGCATCGTTCGTTCCTGCGGGGATTCTCATCATGGTCGATAGCATTGAAGTCCTCTACCCTGGTTTCCAGTACATCTCCTTCATTACCGCGCTGGATGTTCTCGAGCATAATTCGAGCAACCATCGTGGCGGCTGCTGAGGCGTTTTTGACAGCACTGGGCGTGATCCTGGCGCCACGAGGCTTCGCTGCATGAGTCTCGGCATTACTGTGATTCGTGTCGCAATTGTGTGTCTGTTGTGCCTCTGAAGCCACAGTTTCATTGACCCCGCGGGTTGTCGTCTTGGCCTGTAAGCCATTCAGCCATTACCCTCGAGAGAACATGAACCAAGGGAAAGCTTACCTTTTTGACTGGCCTGATATCATCCTGAGCCACGGAGACAGCTCCGGTCGGACGTTTTCTGCCCAGTCCCCGTAAATAATGTCAACAACTGACAAAAAGGAATTGAGATATGACCAAGAGCATACGCGAGGTGATTCGGTGCGAGCCATTGTGGCTTGATCATTGGCGTTACGGACCAACAAATCGACAGCTTTGCCCATCAATGGTGGGAAACGCAGCTGATCTAAACAGAAGTAAGGAAGAGGAAATGTGTATCGAAATAGAATAATTGAAGGGCGGAAGTTATCGCTGCTTACTTGCCGGAGCCCTTGATATGTCGGTAAGGGAGTACTGCATTGCGACAATAGCATTTGGTTCGTGACTGCAGTAGAAGGCCGCTGGTACGAAAGCCGCAAACGTATCCGTAAAACCGGCTCATCTGTGTGCATGAGCAGGGTGAGATGCTGATTGGCGTGACATCTACTGGTACCTCTATTGCCGGGATATGGATGGTTTGGCAAATAGAGCTTGATCTTCCCTGCCCGCCTGGTTCAAACGGCGAATGTGTAGAGGGGGATGGTTATAGCGCTAGACTTGCCAGGGTAATTTAATTCTTCATGAACGGACGGCGTTGGTTCCAACAAACAGAACTGTTATTTTTAGATGATCATACCCCCGTACTCCAACTTTTGTCGTTCGTGTACATCGATAGCTGGAATGGCCCAATTGAAGTGGCTGTGATGGCACTGAGCCAAGGATTATCAGAGAGCTTGATGCTGCTTGCGTTGACGACTTGATAGTCGTAAGCGGAACGTAGTCAGAAGTAGACTTCAAAGACCTGTGATGCGGAAATCTTGATCTGATTAGCTCGCTATTTTGCTTACATGGCTGCAGTATTCCTCAAAAACAATAGACTTCCTCTTGGCGTCATCCAACGGTTAGGTTGCTCAGTACCCTTCTGACCTTAATCTATGGAGCAAACAGTCACCCGCTGCATTAGTCGCGGGAGCAGTGCCGTCGTCGCAGGAGTAGTGTTGTCGATCTGAGGAGCAATCAGGCGACAGGGAACAGCCCTGCACACTACCCGCGGAAGCCTGTGATGACCAAATTACGGGGTGTTTGTCGCTCCAGCAGCCCGTGTACTGGCCGCAAGAGCGCTTGAGGCCCTGGACCCTAGATTGAGATTGCTAAAAGATCCATGGCCGGTTTGTCGCCGGGTGCTTCCGAAGAGCGTTGCTCAATACGACTCCAGACTATATGTGTGTGTCGGGAATAGCTTCAATTTATCAGGGTCTGTCTCAGGTGCAACCTTTTGCTTCAGTGCTGGGCACCCCCACTGAGCTTATTTTAGCCAAGTCAATCCCACCCCAGGGGAGCAGCTTGGCTAATAGCGCTAAATTATTAGCGGGAGATCGGTCTCGCCCAAGAGCTCGCTGTTGACCGGAAGAGCAAGGGGGATATCTCTTCACTGATGACGCTCTGGAGGGCGACATGCTTTCTACCCATGGCGGTTCTTGGTCTTTTCCGCCCAGATTTCCAGCTCATCTCATCGATCAAAGGTTTGGGCATAAGAACATGTGACATATAATCTCGTCGAAGAAAGGGACAGTCAAAATTGTATTGAGCTTACTCTGTCACAAATTCCTGTACTTGATTCCATCCCTACGCTCTACCATTCCCAAATTCCTTCTTGATCCCTCCCAAGGGTCCCAGTCTACCCAAGAGTCCGATTCTAAGTTCATAGTCCTTTTAGGCCTTAGTTCACCATCTTGTCGACGAGATAGAGCATGATAGCAAGGATGTAGGCGATCAAGCACGTCTTCACCAAGGTGATCAAGAGTGTCACGGTGCCCTTGACAGTTACGACAACGAATCGAGCAACGAGAAAAGCGATGAGCAACAAAACGAAGAATTTCACAAGTTTTTGGGAAGTAGTTCGGTGAAGTGCTGTTCGCACGCCTGTATGGCCTCAGACTAGTTGATCTCTTCGCAGAGTTGCTGGACCGAAATAAGCAGTTGTTCAACGGCCCATTTAACGGGAGGAACGGCCTCGTAACGGGACGCTATTCTTGTAAGATACTTTCATGGGAAGAAAGCTTGTACATACCATCAAGTTCTGGTGGGAACATGGTGGAAATATGGTGAGTGATGATCTCTGAGTGTGCTATGACCTGGCTGTGTCAGTTGCAGTTGAGACCTCTTGCTGAGAGCTCATGAATACCAGATAGATTGTGGACTTGCGATTTTAGGTGCTACTTGCAGTATATGTTGAATACTAGTCTAAAGAAAGTAGAAAAGAGTTATGTAAAGAGTCAATGCCCTGTTATATACCCCTTACAAGCCAACATGCAAGCAGTGACTAAGCTGAAGCACTCCTTTATTCATGTCAAGAAACTGTGAATGACCAGTTTGCTCAGGTTACCGCTTTCTTCCTCCTGGAATGTTTGTCTTCTTTATTGCACCGGCCGCTGAGTTAATGCGCGTTGATGTACCTGCTGCTTGGCGCCGGGACGGACCCACCCCGGAAGTGCCGTCAAGATCCGGAGCCGAAGCGGAGCCAAACCCGGGCACGGCTCAAAATATACTGTCGCAACAACTATACGTTGATCGCACCATTCGGCATCCATCATTCGATTTGCGTTTCGATAGCATCAAAAAGATAGAAGCTGATTTATTGGGGTTAAGATACCGTCTTCACATAGGCTGCCAGTTCAATTGGGGTTGCACTGAAGAATGTCTCCCGCCTTCAACAAAGACTTCGCTTCTACGCTGCATTAGTAGTCTGCAACCTCCCATACCGCGTATTGAATCATGTGCTGTGGCAAATATTACATTCTCCACGTCGCCGTCGAATTGCTTGCGCCATGCATCTTCAGTCTGTTCAATAGCCGTTCGCATGAAGCCATCGTTTCTGGTCTTCTACGGGTTTTCACTACTCAACAGCTAATCTCGTTCGATTTGCTGCCCCTTCTCGCATCATCGCATGATTGTCTCTGGTTCTATCTGCCACGAAATATCATGCATCATGGGGAAACTCGTCGGCGTAAGCATTCGCCCAAGATTCTGACACACACACTGACCAAACATCGCGCAGGAAGGGCTACAGATTAGTTTTAATGGTAAGCTCCTCTCGGAGCTGGCCACCAAGACATCGCGACGTATGCACTGGCTTCCGCAAGATCGTGTGGTGATGGAGCAATGGCTTCGCGCCAATCATACAACGGCGTTTCTCGACAATACTAGCGACGCATGTCTCGAGCAGCTTGCGTTCACAATTGGCCTTGACTTTCGAAGACTGAATGGGGACCAGAAGAAGGTTGTCAAGGCGAAAATGCGTAATTCGCTGAAGTATACTTTAAACAAGCTCAAGGTATCAGGAGAGGTCAGTGAGAGATGGGACCCTCAAGTGAAGCAGGTTGTCCTTGATTGGACTCAGAGTTCGGGCCAGATTCTACGTGGAATACACGGTAGCATCAACAATTCTCCTTGCTCGGCAACTCCAACCCATCAACTTGCACCTCGGGTATGGTCTACCGACGATCATCAAGGCCGAACTCCTGGGACTGGCACTACACTCTCATCAAAACAGGTGTCTCAGACGCACCCTACAATCCCACCCTATTCAGCGCAGACAAATCCCGTCGAGGACGACGAACTGGAGCTTGAAGCAGAGGAGTTCTACCGCCAGGAGGATCACGTTGATCAGCCATCCCCTTATTCCGCCCAGGCCAACTTTGTCGAAGTCGATCTAGAACGAGCAAAAGAAGACTTCTACCGCGCAAAAGCTCATCTTGACCGGTTCGCGAATCTCATAAACTCAACGTACAAGACCAAAGACCAGCACGCTATCGCTCGATATCCATCTGTGGTACCGGATACTCGAAAGCACAGCGCTCGAGAGGTGGAGATCTCGATGGGTCGCGAACAGGCTGCGAGAAAGGAGTCACAAACAAAGGGTCACGAACTGGCTAATGGGAGGAATCACATCAACTTAGAGACACAAAAGACTTCCTCCTGGTCTTTAATGCCCGAGATGGCTGAGCGTAAGAGTCCAGCCCTACACGAGTCTGAGTCAACGAGGGCCTATCGGAAATTCGTCGAGGAGCTCCGAGGACGTTCACACATGTCCAAGACCATGCCCAAGATAACTGAACCCGCAGTAACATCAGTGGAAGAAGCTCCCTGCACAAGGTGTGATGAGCACTTCCAGAAAAGGCTGCTCAAAACATCCATCCCAGATACCGTCCCTGGTCGGCGACAATCCGTTCAAGATCACAGAGCCCTCCGGGAGCGATCTCGCTCGGATAACAAAGTTCTCCAGCGGATATCTCCTTCAAATCAGAAACCCATTCAGTGGCAGCCTCGGAAGTTTCCCTACAAGGAGCTAACCCCAGTATCTCTCCATCCTGATCTAGTCAATGGAGTCAAGTGGCCGAAGGCAATGTGGTTTTGTTTAGGGCTACTTCTTGCACTGGTGCTTAGTTGCTATTTATTTGGTGTTTGAGAGACGATTAATATTTACGTGTAACGGAATATTGGAACAGGGCTTAGGAATTGATAGATGGTGGTCGAAGTTGTCATGTATGTATGTCTGAAGTGAGATGGGAACAGATCGACCCTTACTGCTTGATACAAATAGTCTGTAAAAGCTTATATCAGATAGTAAATATCTTTTTCTATCATCATCAATGTGTCCATTATCTTAGAAAGGACTTTGGGAGTTGCTTATAAGCCTCCTTGAAGTTTACAGTATGTAGAGGTCACAGAACTTTGAGCAGTGCACCTCAGTGACGAAGGCGAAGGCGAAGGCATACTCCTACCGAATACTCATACAACTTGTAATACACAACAGCAACATCTTCTTTCGCATAGAATCTCACTCGCCTCCTGCGATAATCGCCGTCGTCACTGAGTTTGCTCCTGCTGCAAGTTTCCCGGGCCTTCAGAGCTGTCGCTGCATCTTCCTGTGGCCTCTGGAGGCGGAGCAAACAAGCACACAGGGCTTGCTCCCAAGTTGGATTGACTCCTCTTACAGATGTTTCGGCCTCTTCCGGTCAAAATACCCTCTCTTCTGACATCCTTGTGCCCGGCCTCTCAACAACTGTCCCAGCCTTGTAGCCTGCATGACAGGAATGACGTATGATCTTCTGTATCAGACAAGCTCAGCCCTTCGGGTGTCTCAAATAGTCTTTATAGCCTTTTTGAGGATATCACTGTCATCTGGCGAGCCTGTTACGCCCACATTGAGGAAGCTCGACGATCTGAACTGCTGCAACCAGGAAGAATCACAGCCTCACGCCAACACGACATCAACAGCTCTACGGCAGATTTTACCTGCCAAATAAACAAGTTATCTTTTCTTGGATGGTGATGTTTATTAATGTGCGCCAGGTGACTCGTGAATGTTCTACTACATGCTAATACTCAGTGCAGTCCTGTCATCATGTCCCCCACCAAGAAGCGATGCGAAACATGTAACAAGTACTTCAATCCCACTTCATGGTCCAAACACACTCAGAAATGTCGGAGATGCAATACATGCAACGCTTTCTGTAGTGCCAAAAAGTCCCTGTTCGACGCTCATCAAGCACTCTGTGGCAGAGATATCGGGAGGGGAAAACATGCTTGCCGAAACTGCGGACAAGCCTTTAGAAGAAGATGCAATCGTGACAGACACGAGAAAATATGTCTCCCCTGTGAAGACTGTGGTGAGTGGGTGACGGCCGGTCCGACGAGTAGGGCAAATCATCGCATCAATTGCCAGCCTAGGCTTCAACGCCAGAGTTCCGAGTCGCAGCCTCTCAATCAACATGACTCCCAGGCTCAAGTCCAAGAGGAACGTTACATTCAAATTGTACCTTCAGAGATGACTCCGGCTGACGACCTCATTGAGACATACAGATCCAAGGCAGAGGATGCTCTTTCACGTATGATTGCGATGATCGATGCCAGAAAGAATGCGAAATCTGTCACCCGCGAAAGCGAGGATTACACCCCTAAAAAAAGAAATAACCCTAATAAGTACTGTACGGGAGTTAGTGTTGGACAGACCATGACTGCTTCAGAGTACATGGATCTTAGTCAAGGTACAAAGCCTCAGGATGGCATTATCGTATGTACTACGGCTGAGGCAACCGAAATCTTCATAAAAGGGCCACCGATTATACCCGTTCTTATAGTCGGGGCACCTAATCCTCGGCCCCTAAGAATCGATACCTTTCTGGCCTGGTTGACATGCCGCAGTACATTACACGTCCATGACTTCAGCCACCCATCCGAAGAAGGCCGTGCTCCGATTGCCCTGCCTTCCAAAGATGCCAAGATACTGCTTGAAGCACTTGACAATGTATCTAGCCCGGCCCTGAACTTTCTCAACCTCCGGGGGACGAAGGACGATGCCGGGCCAGAGTGCATCAAGAACATGTACGACTACAAGTGCATTGAACTCACATCTGCCGACAACGGGAATATTGAAGCGGAGGTTTCCGTCGGGGATCTTGACGACTCAACTCGGTTTCAGCTCCTGGCATCAACTGGAGCTATTCATTTGCCTCATGTTGACAGACATGGGGTATTCACGACTGTGCTCAACGAGCAAGGGGAGAAGGTCCGGTTGGTCTGGCCGAATCTGGGATTCGAAGTCTTGAGAAAATGGGATGAAGATGAAGAACTGCCGACTGCCCCTATTGCCATCCGTATCGAAGAGGGTTCCTATCTGATCCAGCCTCTAAGCACACTCCACGCCCCAGTTACCATGAAGACCTGTCTGATGACAGGCACCATGCACTGGTACTCGGGCCACCTACTAGATATCACCCAGGCTACCTGTATAATAAACGAGGATGAGAAGATCACCAATGAAGATATCTCGGATCAGTTCATCCCGAAAATGGCAAAGCTCCTCAGACTTTGGAGGGAGAACAAGGCGCCCTGCTCGTGGCCTACGCTCGGTCAATACGAAGAGGCCAGGGCCGCTCTTGACGTAGGTCTCGAGACGTCAATGCCTCCAATGGATTACTGATGATGATTAGACTCTTCGAGAGGGATGTAGTTGCAAGGCCAAAAACGGTCTCTGTGGAAGCACGTCGTCGTGCAAATGCAGAAAGCTAGCTTTACCTTGTTTCGCCAAGTGTCATGTGAACAGAACGGATTGCGATAACCTAATTTAGTAGAATATCGATGTGGAGGGGTCTTGAGTTCAGCGGTCGATGGCGCGATGGTATGGCTGGGATATGGGTCCTTGCGTGTAAGCGTTCTCGCCAAGTACTCCAAGGATGAATAAGAGAGGGATGGAACATAGAAGAACGGTGAGCAAATGGGAAATTTGGACAAAAGGGACAAAATAGAAAGGATTGTCACCAAAAAGATGTGATCAAGGGGATCTCCAACTCATTCTGAGGTTGGCCCTTCTCGTATCAAATTCTACTTTAGCTCTCCAACATGCTGAATGCTCTGTTCTGATACTCAACAGCCACCAACAGTATAACATTATCAGCATTCTTAAAATAAATTAGTTATCCGAAAGTCGGGTTAACTTGATTCAAGGCAGTATTTGGCTACTCGCTCGTTCAAGGTTGGGGCGCTCCTTCATCTTACCCGATGTTACGGAATCTACCCTATACAGCGCGTCCGAAATGCACCAGGGCCAGTCACTGAGCTCAATAAACAGGCAGTGAAAATATGGGGCATCTATCGGAGGAGCAGGGCTGCCAACCGCAGGAGCAGTAAAGTTATAGGGCAATCATCGCAATAATCCCACTGACCTGGCGAGTCCTTGTCGCAAGAGCAGGGCCAAAAACCAGGAGAGCCATTGGGCTTACTCCGTAGCATCCACAGTGATGCGACGCCAGGCACTCACTTGGCCATCAAAACACCAATACCATTCCATTTCGCTCAAACTCAGCAAAAAGCTACAAAGCTGGAAACGACACGTTGGGATTGGCTTGATCGAGCCCAAATGAGCGGAAGAAACTTATCCCGATGGTAGCAATTCATACTGAAGCACTCGGGACTTAGGAAATTTTGTATACTCCTGAGTTATTTTACGAATGTGCGCCTTTTCAGCTGGATGACAGTTTCGATTCGCAACAATGAAGCTATCGCGAGAGCGCTAAATGAGCTTAAGTGCGGGGAGCATGGTGTTGAGTGGGCCTTTTTTTTTAAGGCAGAGGTCCTCGCTTAAACTTTTGCCGTCGGTTGTCCCTTGTACTACTTCTGTCCCTCCCCCATTACATCAGTATGCTGAGTTGCCAGAAGCACAGCTTGACCAGACACTGCAACCTCATCCGAGGTCACAAAAATGGGGTTTTAAATAGTTTAAGCACTTATTCTTCCTCCGCGAGCTGCAGTTCCTAGTATACTGCATACAAGTAGTCTCCGATTGAAGCAATTGAATACAATCGTCAAGCCCTTCCTGGCGAGGTCGCCCTGGCTCAACATTAGGGAAAATGAGCACATATACGTAACAACAGCACTTGATCAATTCGTGCTCGACATATATTGCCTGTTGCCCAAGCCTGCGAGTCTGGATCTGTTAGCACCGGCATTCTTTTACTTCAGTCTAGACTGTCTTCCATAGCGACGATCCCGGGAGGCCCCAGTACACACATGCACTGGATCCTGCTCCGGTGTGTGGGTACATGTCGCAGTGACGAAGCGTCCGATGAGGTGATCGCTTCTTAGTGCCTCAGGTTCAAGTCCGTCATTTCTATTTTCCGCGTGAACTTCTTTTCGGAAGGCATGGAAAGGATGACAGGAGTCGACTTCCATATGGCGATCTCAAATTGCCAAAGGTGCTGTAGAACCGAGTTATGGGCCCGTAGAGCGCTAGATTGACGCAATGCAACTTCTGGACATTGCGGTCAGTGAGGAGAAATGCAGGGAATACAAATGGGAACAAGGGATCGCACGACTAGGCTCAAGCTGGACTACTGCATTCATCGCAATCTGTATGGTAAGAAAAAGCTCAGCATAGGTCCCGGTTTTCATCAGGTTCCACTGATCCATCGTCAACGTTCGTTGACGCTGCAGAGCCCTGTGGTCCGGGGCCCCCTGGAATGTGGATGACACTCCACACCACCTCTTTCCTGGACGGCAAGGGACCAATAGTCTTACACGATTCAAGCCTTAGATCATCAGTGGTGCATGTAGCACCCACTTACTTCGCCATCCTTGAGACCAGTACAGTAGACATATGCTAACAAGTTACACTGACTATAATGGTCGAGGTACAACCTTCGACATCAGTCTGGTATGGTCTTCTCTCGTATAAGAGCTCGACCTCGCTACAGTGAAAGTTCTGAAAGTTTATGGTATAGTATCAGCCAACGTGCTTATAGCAACCAGACACTAATAAAGCGCGATCCCACAAGACAGTGGGTCAAAGTTGAGACAACATGGGCTGGTGAGGTCGCAACCGACCCATCGGGATACTGTTCTCGTAAGCTTCTAGCATGTCATCAGAACGCCTACTATTTAATGATACGTTGAATTTATTGTTAGATATGGCTTTGGCAAATGTGCTTGATAGAGAACGGCCATTTCTTGCTCGAGGAGCGGCCAAGTGAAGTATCAGATACACTATACAGCAAGCCACGTCCAGGCCTTCTCTGAGAAAAAGGGACCAGCATGGAACCCTTGTGAGGCCAGGAGCCGATTTCGTAAATAAAATAGGCTTTAGAACGCTGAGGTAGTCAATTTGAATGTGGTATCGCGTCGTGTTGGCGGCTCTGATGCTGGAACTCAACGTTGCTCCATCCGCCCAAGTTCATGGCTGATGTCTGCTTTTCTTGTGATGAGATTGATAACTATAAATTTATCATTTATGCTTACATAGGACGACTCGATTGACCTCTCTCGCTTCTTCGCAGCCTTGGCGTTGCCAATTTCACCCATCTCAGCCCAAGTCAGTCTATTCACTATCTTTGTCATCAAAGCGACCATGGATGCCGTCACCCGATCAAGTCGCAATTTGTTGCATACCAAGACCGGATAATTGTTGAGATGCTTTCTTTCTTATCGGAAGCAACGAGATCACCGAAAAATCTGCGTTCTACCTCATCGATGCCATCTGAACCAATGCCGCATTGGAGAAAATGATACGGCCCAACGACGGGAAATCCATGGCGCCAATAAGGATTAAAGTTGTTCAGAGTTTAAAGATTTATTGAACTGATCAAATGTAACGAAGGAATCTCTCGTTGATGGCTCGTAACGCCATGCCCTTGAAAGGCATTTAAATGGCTGTGTTATGGTGTGGTATACCAAGTCCAACCTGTCTTGGCCAAAGACGACTGGCCAGTCACTATGAACAGGCCTGGTGTCGTCCGTGCGCCTAGCTGATTCTTGTGAAGCCAGGAAGAGATTGAGGTTTACGTCGAGAGATGTGGCTATGAGGATGCCCGTTCATTGGAGTAGCCGGGACCAGGAGCGATATTACCTCAGTTTCGGACTTTACGGTGTAAATCAGGCGAAGATTCCAGAGCTGGAAACAACTTAGGGGTTGAACCGACCCTACTCAAAAATGCCGCCTCGAACAAAATCCTTACTCCTCTTTGGACTATGACAAGTTAGAGGGCAATGATTGCTTGGGCTACTTCTGCGCCTCTCATTCTGGAGATGGTGCATTCGTGATGTGTTGAAAATTGATGCCTGCCACGGCGAGTTCCCCAGAGATGTCCACTTGACTGGCTAGGACAGTTTCCATATCAATGCATCACGCATATATTATAAATGTGATGTGAATATTCCGAAGATATGCAGGCCTTCCTTAATAAGAGTGATTACTGAGGGGCTCTTTAACTTTGGCCAAGCTGGCGCATGTAGAAGCTACTCGCTTGACATCTGAGCTCCCAAACACCAAATAAGAACAGTGGTCTTCCAGGCTTTTTTCATGGGCCTCCGTAATCGAGAGCACGTCCGCTTGAAATTGCAGGAAACAGTGCAATGGAAGCTCTAGTTATTCCAGTTATGAAGTGTGAGAATACCTCGATATAGTCTAACTAGACATGGCCATGAAAGACCACAAGCGCCATAGGAGACCAATAATATGCTATGTGGGATGGAAAACTTCCTGAGTAGTTCTTCAGTGTCGACCAGCTTGAAACAAATTTGAGTCCATGAATCTAATGCTAGAGATTGGATGGGGAATAGCTCTCGTTTTCGACGAGGTGCGCCGTCGGAGCAGGTTGTGTACCTGAAAGCAACATGTACATGTTCAACACCAGTAACGCTGAAACTGATCCCGACACTCACTAGACGAACCTACTGCAGTGAAGGATGAGCAGGCCATTCTGCATCACAAGCAAAAAAGGTCCAAGGCAGTAAGATGCGCGAGGACAGCTACGATTCAGCACAAAGTTTATTTGGGTGGTATCGCTAACCTAGCAGGTTGCAGCATAAATCTCATTTGGCATGCGTCGAAAGACACCAAGCTGCTCCAGTACATATATGCTGTGCGGTGAAACGTTGAATGATATCCGCGCTCCTTTCTCGTAAACATCTCGGTGAGTTTCTCACGTTAATATCTTTCCGACAATAAGCTAGCATGAAGTTTCAGCGTAGTAAGTTCAAAAATACACCAGCACCTTCTCTTTAGGACCCCAAAACCTGATCGAGGTGCTGGAATAACTGCACGAACTGCCATCTGTTCGGTGAGAGCACCGCCAGTACTTGCTACCTCACCAACTACCCCAGCCGTTGAAACGGCTGACAGTACTCGCTGGCTAAAAGATGTCATATCCTTCCTCTGGTAAAGTGATAGACTCAGCCGTGTGGAAGACTTACTGCTAGCGAGTGCGTGCGCTTCACAAAAGCGCCTGCAGAACCTACCATGGGTAGTCCAGCAACCGAATCAGCAGACAAAGTCAATAAAACAACCTGGAAATTCTGACAAGCAGAACCAAGAGAACCCTGAAAAGGGTAAAGATACAGCTCGTCTCCGTTGACTCATCGTGCGATTAGGAACATGCCTGCTCTTGGCATCTCGGCATGGCTCAACAAGGAATAAAGAACCGCCTTTCCACGAGGCGTTAGGAACGGATACTAGACGTCGCTTTAGTTGTGAGTGGAAAGACGTAGGCTGACATCGAAGCGCAGACCACAAGCCTCTTTATCAAGAGTGACATCTGACAGCGAGTTCAAGCTTGTTAATCTTCAGACCGTGTCCCGTCAACGCCGTCATGAGTTCGTGGCATGGAACTCCATTATGATGCATTAGCTTGAAATTATGCTGATATTTCGCGATTAGGTGTGTTTGTTTCATTTGTAAATGAAGTTAAATTCTCGTCAAGATTTACTTTCACTTGTAGCTTTGCCGTTGTCGTAAAAGCCGTGCATTGAACTAAGAAGCAATTCGTTACAGGGGCTGTCCAGTGCTGCGGCAAACCAACCACCATGGAACTGAAACCACCCGCTGTCATAGTGCTGAGCAGTGTAGCAGCCCACTGTAGCTGGATGCTTCCGCGCTAGAAACCCCTACTCCGGACACAAACGACTTACAGTTTCACAAATGGCTGTTACAGTAATCCTCATTACACCCTTCCTATGTCAAATGCCCCATCGGCAATGAGCTGAAGAACATGTCTATCATTTATCCGAGCTTCGAATCCCCTTGTCCCTTGTAAAACTGGTGAGTGGCAGCTCAAATTGAAGCCTCTCAAAGCTAGTGCGAACAGCCAACACGTCCTGGGGTACGACCCCTCCAGTTGAAACGGTTTAACGCCATACGCCATTGTTAAGTTAGAATATCGCAATTTCTAGAGCGAAGTCGGAGACGACTTCAGTGAATGGTATGTGAATCATTACATGTACCATGGTGGAAACGCCAGTCGTGACCTTTCTCTCAGCATGAAGTAGGGCAACGAAAGGACCAAGGACAAGAGGTGGAGGATGCTTAGCGGGTCCCAGCCGTGACTGACTTCGACAGAGCTGGACCGAAATGTGAGTGGCAGAGGGAAAAGAATGATGCGAGAGACCGTGTAAGTAATATGTAATTGGTCGACGCAGAGGACAAAGTTCGCATGTTGAGTTAGTGCGTGCTGTTTCCCAGGGATTGTGCCTACCGCATACACAGATGATGGTCGATCCAATAGCAGCCGATCAAGCATCCTGAGATGGCAGGGTGCATGCGTTGCTAAGATGCGAGGTCCCCTGAGTTTGGTGATTTATCACTGCTGCATACGCCACTGCTGCATACGCCACTGCTGCATACGCCACTGCTGCATACGCCACTGCTGCATACGCCACTGCTGCATACGCCACTGCTGCATACGCCACTGCTGCAAAAGTCCCTGCTGCATAAGTACGTACAATTCGTCAATGAGAGAATGGTCCCGGGGAGGGTTCCGGCAGCCTCAGCGCCGCATGACTGCAGGAATCAAGCACCTCACCACATCAAAAAACCCTACAGCTTCTTTTGCCAAGAGATACAGAGTCAGGCTTCAATTCTAGCAAGGAACCGAACAAGAATTACAGCAAGCTGGTCTGTGTAATTGTGTTTCGACTGGTTGTTGGTCGATGAGGACTTGGGAACAAGAGGAGTATGTTCGATTCGTTATCTTGGTTTGTCAATGGAGGAGGGAGAATGCGGGAAAGGAGTAGAGGCTGAAATGGGTAATAGACCGGTTTACACTTGTTGCATCAAAAAGTTGTTCTACGGAGGTTATGCTGAGATGGGTTGCAAGAGTTACGAATGGGAAAGGTGATGGTGTTTTGTATTATCTAGCTCCTCGGATATTCATGAACACGATGACATCCCATCCGATATCCCAAACCCTGCAACATCGTTCCATTCTCCAGTTAATCTTATCGGTTCGTGGCCGCGATAGATGTCTGCCACGACACAATTGTAGAAAGTTCAATACGAATTACCACTGCTCTCCTGATCAATCTACTCATCGCGTTCTGCAAGATCCTTAATGCAACCAGTCTCTGAAGAAGGATAAGAAAAACCTCTAGCAAAGCCAACAAGGAGCACGCAATTATTCATCACGCCCCTTGAGTCGCTGTCATTTCCCAGTCTCATCACTGCCCTGGATTAAACAGACGCCTTCAAAGCCCAAAAGCAGCCTCTCTGTGCATCCTGTCAATCTCTATCCTCATGGAAGTCACCGCTTCTTCCATGAGAAGCAGTTGACGGAACCTATGGTCCCGTCCTTGTCCCGCATCCCGCTCCGCCTGCTCCCAGAGGATCTCCCAACTCCTCTCCAGTGCCCCCCTCTTGTCATCAGACTCCTTCTCAGGGATAGAGGAAGCGATACCAGAGGGAGCCGAGTCATTGGGTCGTGAAAGGCGACGGCGTCGATCAACTTTGGCCCGTCTGCGACTTGAAGTTGAGACTTGTGACTCGAGGGGCGTTAGTATAAGGAGGCGGTCATGTGATAAATGATAGACTCACCTTGGTATCTGTCTTGGTCACAGAGTCTGCATCCTTCATCTCGACATCCGTCAGACTCTTCTGCCGTGCAAGCCATGCTTCGGCTTTGTCGATGCCATCAGTGGAAGTACCAAATGAATCCTCATTCAATTGGTGTTTTTCAGCCATCTTCGAGAAAAAAATGACGGTCTTCTTCAGCCGCTTTTCGACGATGCCAAGGAACTCCTCCCCTTGATTGTAATTACACCATTCAAGAATCTGCTGCCAACTTTGAGGATCATCCGGACGAAAACCATTGGCCACCGCCCAGAGAATGATAGCCTTTGTTTTGGCGCACTGCCGAATACCAGCGTTTGGTCCATAACTCCCTCCCTGTGCATAGTTGCTAATATGCTGCCCACATAACTGTGTCGGTGAATTGTCTTGACACATCTTTTTGGCTGTGTAAGTGACAGAGGATAAGTGATTGCGTGAGATTAATGACTTATAAGTAATTGAGGAGTTTGATTGAGATTAGCAGCGAGAACAGAAAGAAGAAGTTGTCAGTAACATGTCCATACATACTACTTGACACACCGCTAGTGACGGAGAGGAGAAGACGACATTCACATATCCGTAGAGACCAGTATCAACCCGTTAACACGCCGCCATCATGTAAAATTTGAAAGGGATATGTTCAACGGCATTACGTTTCCGGTAGTTTGTCTCTGCACACATGATGATGATCCAATGGATGTGCGCGCTCAACATGCACTCTGCCGAGCATTGCACTCAAGCACCGTATTGACCCACCACATTTGCTCTGAAAAGCTAATAAATCCCATGTAACACATGATCAAACACCGTGTTGTCGTCTAAACCACATACAGCAGACACAATCTTGTTACTCCCGCCGTTCCTGGTCGCTCTCCTGGGTTCTGTCCCAGCGTCCAGACTCTCGGGGCAGCAAGGGTATAGAAATCCGTGAAACTTACTTTAACGTCCCCAGAGATCATGGAATCCTCATCCAGACGATCTGCGAGCAAAGTATTGCGGTCGTGAGTTGCGTTGGGGACTGGGTCCAGGGACTGCAGCTTGAAGCTCTGAATAATGGCTGATAATTGCTCGGCACATACATGCAATCACTCTCATTAGCGTCGAATTGCGCGGAATTGCATGCATGGTAAAGACAGAGACAGCTTAGATGACGTTGAGCTTTGCTCTGTATATGCAGGCACTTAACCTAGCGTCTAAGGGATATGGAGAAGACTTCCCCCGTGTATCCAGCTACCTGCACATTGGAACTGATCAGAAGTAGCTATTGTATTTCTAAGGAGCTCTGAAGGTACTAGAATTGAGATGGCGGCTCGATTTATATGTGATATGATGCCTAGATGCCTCGTTGCCGCCTCCACGTATTACTAAGAATATCTCTCATCTTGGGCTCTTACTCCTATTCCATCTCTCTCCTCTTCCACCATTCACCTCTACATCTTTCAGCTCTTCCATCCACAGTTCTCACCCTGGTCAACCTTGTGCGGTGTGAGCACTTACCAGGCCTACCCTCCTTTCTTTCTGAGATTCACGTATGTCTTGAAGCACTTGCTGGCTTCATTACCACAGGCCATTCTTGGATCGATGCAAGATATCTTCCCATTTATTATTAAGCTTTGGCTTCGTGTTAATTCTCTGTTGTTCGGGCCTTACCGTTGCTGGAGGGTCCCCCTTCTCTGCATAATCAACCTTCGATTTGTGTATGAGCGTCATGACGCACTGCGCCCTGACCAAGGCTCACTCAATCAATGCCACTTCTGCTTACTATTAGTTAGAAAATGTAAGTTTGCTTTCATGTTCTCCTATGCGACTCTAAGACTAATCTTGTATCCTCTCAGATGACGGGCACCGCATCACAATCCGCATCATGTTCACACCTACACCAAGCACAGTCTGCTTCGACTACCATCTGTTTACTTTGGAGGCTTCTTCCTCTCACTAAGTAAATCAGATATTGGTGGCTGATCATGAAGAAACCTCACACTTACTGCATGGTGGATCACTGAGTTGGTCGATGGTAAGACCCAATAACCTGTGATACATCTGCACAGTCTCTTACTCTCTTCAGGATCTCTCCTCTCAAAGACCAAGTCAATGCAACGCTTCAAGCATCAATAACTACCACTCAAACACTCGACCCCTTTCGCTGAAGTACCAAAGTGCATGCTAGGGTAGAGCCTACGTCAAAGTTGCTGGCCTGTCCCTTTCTACCATCACCCCTTCCTTCACGGCCCCTTATCCTGTTGCCTCGGAGGAGCCTTACAAGTCTCGGATACCACAACTCCATTGCCACAATATCACTCATACACACTGCCTCAGCCTGCGATAATCCCCATAGGTCTCTCTTCATTATGCGACGATTTATACCCACATACCCATGGCTCATTCAACAGGAGTTCTGAGGCTTCTATCTTCTCAATGGCGGCTTCCGACGTTCACCAAGTCTTCTTAACAGACGAGAGAACCAAGGCCATAGCAGCAGCTACTCAAGGTGACTGCTCAACTTATAATCTACATCCATCAAGTTAGAACAAATGCTCTAGCTCTTCAGCCTTCCAGCTTTGCATCTCAACGACATTCGTGGCGCATCCTATTATCTACACCATATCCCAATGTTCGTGTTTTAATGTTCGAGCTCGGTCGTGGCAACCTCCCAATACCACCGGCCATGATCTCAACTCGATCCTTCACATATTCCTACAATGACTTGTTCAGGTCTCCAATCTCATCTACTTTTCCATCATTCAACTATTTCACCAACAAAACCCATAGAACTCTCAACTTTTGTAGCACCAGACATTCAATTATCTCATTCACCAATCATATGTCCTGTTTCTCACCAGCCATCACCTCAGCACATCATTTCATAACCAGCCTTGGATCATAGCATTAGATGTGCGTGAGCATAAATTGCTCTCAAAACTCATAAACCAAAGCATTAAGCAAAGCAAGGCGGAGACTTCAAGAGAAGAATATCATATAAGAAGCATAAATTACTCTTTAAAAAAGTACAAACTACTACGGAAGAGGCATAAATTGCTCCTCAATCCTGGAAGCACAGGGCCAACTGGAAGCATAAACTGCTTAAGACGGGAATGGGATTAGAAACAGGATAAAATGCTCTTGGACACAAGCTGTACGGGCTGAAATGGCGAATGTTAATTCGGAAAGGAATATTATACAAGGAAGAGCAAAAAGTGCTCAGGGATTTACATTACATACCGCTTCTTCATCCTTAAAACTACATAATGTGCTCGGAAATACCACCTCACAAACATCATATCGCACCACGGAACATCAACACTTTCAACAATACCACAAAGATCACCTGCCACCAATCTCACCAAACTTAATGTCTCAACACTTCGGTTGCTCTCAATATCTTTTCCCTCAATTCACCTCTCATCTCAGTACATCAACATCAACACTCTTGGCTTGCGATCCGGCTTTTAGGCAGCGAGGCTCCAAGCTGTCTTCATTGAGAACCCTTGCAAAACACATTCTGCACTGGTTCAAAATTGTCCCTACATCTGCAGTTCATACTGCAGCTGTAGGATCACAAGCATATCTACAATCTGGGCTAGACAGGCTCCCCACACTCCGCAGTGCCTTACCACTTGAGTATCTCGCAATTGTCACAATTGGTCCTCCTTTTCACCGAGACCATTTCTTCACTGGCTGATCATTCGGCTCTACACTGCTTTACCCCTTGGGTACCTCGCAATTGGATTATCCTCTTACTTGAGAGGTTCAGATGTCATCATTGATCCCTCTGAACAAAACCATTCTTTTCAGGCCGATTATTTGGCTCTGTTTATTACCGAACCTCTGTTCACCAGATTATTCAAATAATCTTTTATCAGCACAACGTTCCCGCCGATACGTAACTGTCATCAGTTGCCATCCGCCATATTGTCACTACTACCAGAACAAGACACGGTTGCCGTTCGATCCACCCTTGATGTATTCATTCATTGAATGCAAAAAGCAGCTCTTTTCAAAAAGCGCAGAATTTCACTCTCAACCATTTGATGAGATGTGTACCAGTGACCTCATGGCTTCTACCTCCCACTCCGTTGTCGAGCGGCTGATGGGCTCGATCCAGTTGGCCTCATAGTGAGTGATCTGTCGTGATTAAAATCAGCAGCTTAATTGCTCTGTTTTGGTACATACCATGCTTCAGGTCACTGTGTACTGCTCAGCTTATACTGATAGACCCAATTGGGATACGTTTATCGAAACCCGAGGGTTTGGTGTCGTGTGATGTGTCGAGAATACTTTCTCACAAGTATTCCCCAAATCTTTCTATTATTAGTAAGATGCATTGGCACGTGGCGATGGTGTATCTCTGGTTATGCGGCAAATATCGCTGTGCCTGACTTGATGCTGTGTCTCATATGAGATTTGGTTGCACATTTCGGCTCCACAAACGTCATCTTTTGTGATTGCATCATTAAAGTCGCGCCCAATCTGAAAGCAAGGTTCGGGCCGATCCGAAGATCGATCTCTTTAAAGAGTCCCAATAAACAGTGGCTATAACTCATGTTATACCACAAAACCATCATTGGACCCCGCTCGGGCATTCACTTTATAAAAAGTATGTCATGAGAAACAAATATTCATGCATCAAGCGTGGATCAGAAAATTATATTTATGCAAGACATGGCCAGGCAGGTCAACCTCCTGGATGTTGCCCTGCCTATCACTCATGAGGTCTCATCGAGCTGGATGGCAAAGAAGCTCAGCTGCTTCCCCGCCTACAAAATGCTCTTTGAGACTTCGGGCTGGCCTGTTTTGCGACATGGCCTTAAATGTCATCAAGACATCATTTGACCAAGGCGTACGGCTATATAGGAACATGTCATCTTCTGAGCAAGGTATGACTTGGGTTTTCACTGTGTGTTCGAAATGTCACTATGGCATATCATACTCGAGGCAAGCTTGTCATCCACCTCCCCGCCATCCTCGTCATCCTCGTTGACAGCGGAGTTGGTGTCGTGCTTAGGGTCGTCGCCTTCATAGCGGCCTACTTACCCTCCTTGTTGCACCCCTTGCTGTTTGCAGACTTCCCACATCTCCCAGACCTGCTGCTTGGCCCGATCCCATGCTTTAGCTCGGTTACTACGCTCGGAGCCATGCGTACCACATCTTCGTAGGCCCCAGCAACTTGACGTGCGTCACCGATTGTGATCGTCGCATTCCGACATCGGATCGTTCGGCACACTCTCTGAATGCATATAGTTCATAGTCTTTGGCCTCCTTCCCATACACCTGACGACGCCCGTGGCTTTTGGTAGCCTCGCGCACCACCTACAACTCGAGGGCTTGGACCGCACCGTTATAAACAAGAACCTCAAGTGCCACAGGCTGATCTTGCGCCCGTTTGCCTCACCTTCGGGTCACTTGCTGTGGCTGGTCTTGATGGCTGAGCAGAAGCAAAACTGGTCAGGCCGATTTGCGAATCTGTGGTCAATCTTGAGGCCGGATCTTGTACCCATTGCGACGTCTCGCTGACGATCGCCTTGGCCATCTTACTCCCCTCGATGAGCTCCTCCTCCGACAACCTCGAGAATACCCAGAAGCTCTCCAACTCGAGGTCTTTCGGCTGCTAAGCAGTAAGAGCTAGGTAGCTGAATGGGTAAGCCGTACAAGTGCTCGTGGTCTTCAGACCTGGGGAGCATGACAGATGTTGGTGACGAGGAAGATGACCTTGAGAGGCGAGAATAGAAACCTGCCCCGAAGCAACAAGAAGCTATGAATTTCCACAAGGCATTAAAAGTAACACCCAGTTATCAAGGGGTCGCCATGATGCCTTGACCTCATACACCGAGTTGACAAAGAATGGTGGATGGGCGCATCGCGAGGTACCAGGGTCTCAGCTACTCACATCTATCCTCAGCCTTACCACGAACAAGAAGATTTGTTTGAGAATCCTCTAATCCTGCATCCTGGTCTTATTGCACGACCACGGCGTTCTGACGGAGGAGCGCGGGTATCCCAGACCCTGACCATGGTCATTATTTCGTCGTTATACTTTGGGCTCGCAAAGCCTAGCAATATGTACGGAGGCAACCTCAACTCCTACGACATCGAGCCAGCAACTTGCAATGAGTTGAAGGTCAACTGCGCGAAGGACTAGGGGCGGCGATGATGTTGAAGCAAGTTGTCAGGAAGTCGAAGGTCGCCTTGGGATAGTAGTGTTCGGGTGGTGCTGCTGGTGAGATGTTGTTGGTGCGGCTGGACTTCTCAACACCTCGACATCAAGGTCAACGTTACCGGCGTCTTGGCCTCGTATTGGCCTCAGTACTCGAT
Source organism: Fusarium fujikuroi IMI 58289 (assembly GCF_900079805.1). NCBI lineage: Eukaryota > Fungi > Ascomycota > Sordariomycetes > Hypocreales > Nectriaceae > Fusarium > Fusarium fujikuroi. Next base: position 345,691 of record NC_036633.1, on the reverse strand, counting down.
GAATCGTGGGATGCGGTCCGTCGTCGCCGTCGTGGAAGTTGGTCGAGTAAGCGTCGTCGCGTCATTGTCGGTGGGTATATTTGGCGAGAGCCTGCTCGTACTTAGTGTTGATACTCCTGCATTAACGACATTCGGGGATATGACAAGGACCCGGTTGCTAAAGGTTGCCGCGATAGATTCGAAAAGCTATCCGACGGTGATTTCGAGATATCATGCTTTGGGTGGGAAGCTGGAATTTTGTCGTCTGACGACTGCTGTAGATCAGCCTTGATACAAGAGAATGCATCTGCCACTGAATGCCTTAGGCGCCCATCACTCCAGTTTCCGTACAACAGAACTGCCACTGCCACTGTAAATACAGGTGGTGTGACCGCCATCAGCGCCATGTCAGCAGGACCTAGCCACTGGAGAGCTCAGCCCAGCGCTGTGCTTCGCCAAAAGATCTGATCTTCCACTGCAACAGTGCCTCAGTCCCTCCCTCGATCCGGAGCAACTTCATGGCCGAGCTACTGCCGAGATGAGGGACTTCATCACACGGATCAACAACATGCACTACACAAGCACGCACAGGGACGTGAACTCGATCGCAACCCGCACCGGTGGATATTGGAGTTCTTGTCGGGATCGTAGGGTGATACCCAAGCATGGCGTCGACCTGCCCAGCTAGATGTTCGTGGACTTGCTGGCGATGCTCAAGATGACCAAAGGTGCAAGCATGCTGGCGTCGTGTCTACATTGAGGGACTTCATACGCGCCAGTGGTCCTACACACTACATTATGCTAGCAACGACGTAGACGTGCTCAGGTTCCTCACCATGTAGGTGTACCCAGATGTGAAGAAGCACTGCAGCGTGCTCACGGTCGACTGCGAGGAGTGCACCAGGCGCACAGGAACAAACATTTCCTTGCCTTCGCCCATTACCACGATCAGGCCCGGGGTAACATCGAGATCATTTACGCCCTGCATCGCCACGCATGACCTGCCAGACAAGTCCGTAGACGAGATCACCTTCGCGTTTTTTATACAAAACGTCCTACAAATCGACCAAAAACCCAGACCCCTTTGTCTACCTGCTGAAGTTCTCGTGCTGAGTGACGTCCTGTTTATGACGGCGTACCTGGAGATCTCGTCGATGCTGTCGATGGTCCTCTTGTCCAGGCAGCTGATCATGCCCCCCGTCACCGGACACTGTCTCGTCCCCATTCATGGACATATACTCACACAGGATGGTGGTCATGACGGTGAATATGGTGTTGTCCAGCTTCTTGCACTTCGCTCCATAGCTGCACAGGTTATTGTATATCTTCTTGGAGGTGTCCCCGATAACGGTTGTGCAGATATGCAAGACCAAGATCCAAGCCGCGAGGTTATTGTCGATCTTGTCCCCTTGTTGGCTAAGTTCTTGTCCTTGGTGGAGCTTAGGCCCAGGTTGGTAATATGGTTGATGTCCAAGGGCAATCGTGTGGGAATGGTTTTCGGGGTCGAGTCCCTTGTTCACCTTGCTGTTCATCTTAGCGCGCTCAAGAACCGGGCCATCAAACTGCTACATGGTCAAACTGCCCTCAATTCGCAACAGAAGGGCGATGAGCATGGTCTCCTTTACATAGATGCCGGTGGCCCCCTTATTGAACGCGGGCGGGCCATATACTGCATCCTGTCAATGGATGTGTCTGGGTCGATGTCCGGCAAGGCAATCATGAACTTTCCCTCAATGTTGACCGCATACAACCACATGATAAAGCTCGTAACCTGGACAGAGGGGGCGACTCTATTGCAGAGCACCGGCTTACATGACAGTGCGGTAGCAAACGAGATGACGATACCGTTCTCATATGGGTTAATGCCCCAAAGCATGGACCGGATTGAGGTCGATACCGCCATGATCAGCCCCTTGGCCACATCTCAGTGCAGGTACCTCTGCGAGACCTTGCTCAGACCTCACAACATCTGCAACATCGCGCTTATGACGTTGTTTCTTATCCCATCCAGGGCCGTGTTCGGCTTCTCATTATCGACTCTCCTTTTGATCCTCCTCATCTTCGACTTTCTGCTCATGTACATCATCACAATCACATGTTGATGTTAACTCCTAGCCAAGTTTGATCACACTTGTGTACATCATCCTATCCTCTATACGTTCTTTGGGCCCATCCTCAGACACCTACGCCACCAAGCTCACCCTCACGACGCAGAGGAGGTTCCTCAAGTTCAAATCAGCGCCAATCGACACCATTGCGAAGGGGTGCATGGCTCCGAGGTCGAGCCCACTCGCGGTGCCGTTGAGGCCGAGTATGCGATCTTGGGCGCGCTCAAGTTCTCAGCCTGATTGAGAATATCCTCCGAGATCTCGAACCCGCTCGAGGAAGCCTGCGGCGGGCTGCGGTAGGACACTCTCTTGAGGTGGATTACATCACGGAGCTGGTAGCTGAAGTGGTGCGTGTTCCCACTAGTGGTTACTCTTCTTTCCTGGATCGTGGCCTCGTTCAAGATCCAGATCGCAAGTGTCGTGACACAATACGACTTGGAACCTATGATCCTCTCTACGGTTTTGTGCAGGCGGTTGGACTTTTTCGGTGCCCCGTTCTTGTCTCAGTAGAAGAGCGTGCCCAGGTTTCCTATGAAGCCCAGGACGCGCTAAGCCAGTCGTACCAGGCTGTGACTAAGATCTCCTTGAAGGCTGTCGGCATGATCTCGAAGATGCGTCCGAATGACCTCAGAGATACTAATGCGCCAATGTCGTCCCCGATGCGCCTCTCTCCCGCTGACTTTGGTCCTCATGGGCAAGATATAATTCTATGGGGCCCGTCTGATTCCAACTCGACTTGTCCACTTGCTCACGATAAGCACTGGACTTACCGATGTTCTGGTCTGGCTTGGGTTTGCTGGGCCCGAGCTTGGACTTGTCAGTGCTGATGAACAGGAGGTAGGTCCCCTGCCTGGCGATGGTCGTTCTCTTGTCGTTGACTTTGAGGTAGTGCTTGGCGTCTGAGAGAGTCCTACTCGTATTGCCGGTCATGTCGCTGTTGAGCATGGGCAAGGTATGTCTCCTTCCACTTGGCCTTGTACCAAAATTTGTGAAATCGAGTCGTATCCCTACCGGAGTAGGTAATTGCTACAGACCAAGGACACGATAAACGGGTACGGAACTAAAACGACCTGGTGGTTCTGCACATGGCAACGGCAGCTCCCTCAAATCACTCAAATAAGCTGGGCGTGCCGAGCTTGCATCTGTCCTTGGGGACAACTAGCGACAAGTGATATGTGCCTGAGTGTATCGCCCTGATTATTTGGTAGCAGGCAGTGACCGCACTGATAGTTTCGTTCATGTCCCAGACGTGGAGAATCTTGCACTTGACGATTGGGTCGCTCTTGGAGAGGAGGGCGCCCGGTCTTCTCATCGTTGGTAGTCAACTCCTTGCCCATCTTGGTCTTGATCATCTCGGTGGTTCTGAATGACCATATTGGCTCGAACATCGTATCGATGCCGCGATTCCCGAAATCTGTTCTCCCAGACCTCGATCCATGGTTCTCAGGTGGAGTTTGCATCTAAATTCCCTCTTCGTCAAGGAGTCGCGGATAGTCAGCATCTCAAGGGATCCCCGCGGTAAACTCGAGTACTTGGCATGGTACCGAGCTTCGACCCCTCGAGGACGACGGCAATCAGGTCATCCCATGTTGCTCGCCCTGATGTTTCTGGTTACCTATTCGACGCTCAAAGCACACCAGTACTGCTCCTTGACCGTCACCCCGACCCTGATGGACGCGACCTTCTCGGGCACCAAGTAGTTTATGTACTCCGACCACACGAATATTTGACACTGGCCGGCCCCTTCGAGGCCGACACTCCGATTTGATGGCGCTGTAACAAACGACATTACCACGTACTTGCCGGGCAGCACCACCGGATCCCGACGACGGTCGCGTCTTTCGCCATCTTTATGAGTGGCGCCATGATGATGGGCTTTTTCATGCCCACGAACGTCATGTTAGCGTCCCCCTTGGCTCTGTTGATGGGTAGGCCTGGCCTTATTATCTGCACGCCAAAACCGAGGCAGAGTTCTGCTGTCCATTCGCCGAACAACTGTCTGAAACATCGAGAAGGATGCATATGTCTAAGGAAATGCCGAGTTGACAGGCTTGGAGTGCTCAACTGGAGTTAAACTGTACTGGCGCGATGGTGCTTGCATGAAGCTCCTTCGCGATAACAAGGCTCTTCATCAGGAAGAGCAAACACAACCCCCTACGTGATCAGGTTCGATCCAGACGAGAGTGGCCACACCAACAAGATGCACTTCATCACAAGAACCCCGAGAAGAAGCACCTCAATGATAGCATAAGCCTCGAAAGTGAAACTGGCTCGGCTATCCAATGGTAGCCCAAGCAGTCCTTGGACATGGGTATAATACTCGCTGCTTCCTGTGCCATAGCTCTTTTATTTTTGGTCACATTGAACTATCACTCATCTCATAGTGTTCTGCCATCATGCTTGCTCCCTTCATAGCTCATCCTTGGGTTGTGTCTCCCAGGGGTCCGAGTCTGGCAATTCCCTCTAATCCTCAGTAATCATGCGCCGCAGGTCCTCCATGCACAAGATTGCAACCTATTTCCTTCTTGCAAGCCGGAAGTACCTTCTTGGGTGTCCTCAATATTGTCTTATCAAGCCCGTGCTGTTTTGGTAGGCCCATCAACCCGAATGTGCGCGTTTCGTAGCTTGCTTCGGCTTTTCCCCAGGCCCGACTTCACATTCATTCTTGTTTCCTCGAGTCTGTCAGCAGACGACCAATGGCCTGAAGGCCCAGACTGTCATTACAGGTATTTCAAATCGTATTCAAGACTCTCTTAGGACTCTTGACTAATTGATGTGTAGTGCTGTGGTGAGTAAGAAGCTCAGTACTCTCCACGGGCATGTTTTCGCAGCGCAGATGGCTTCATCATGACAGACTTGGTCGCTCCAGCGCCGATCGTGTATACTCACCGTTTCTTGCGCTCTGAAAAATGTGCCGGCCTCACGGTTTTGAAGCAATGGAACGGTACAACAGCGGATCAAGACACGCAACAGCTGAGTGACCTCAAATTGCCGATCCGCGCACAAGTAGAAGGAGCGTCAATAACGAAGGTCGCAGGAAGTTCGCATGATACGAGGGGTGGTGTTGTAAATTTGAACCCGACGATGAAACATCAGACTCGGGCAGATATCTCGAAGGAGAACTGAAGGCACACCCAGTTCTTTCGGTGATATTATCAGAGAAGGCAATATGTCAATGCGAAAGACCAGTGATACCAGATCATTCACCCTTCAGACCCTCAAAGTTCCAGACCTTAACAAACTTGTCCGCTCTCACACACCGCCGGCTCTAATAAAAGAGTCAATGGAATCTTGGGTCTTAGTTCCTGCGGCCTTGTCACCAAGTCACTAAGTCAGCACTCTTGCTTTCCAACTCATATGACCACGATAAACGGTTTGTAACGTGCCTTGATATCATCGTTGAGGTAATAGAAGATGATACCCGGCACCAACTGCATGTCAAAGCACTTCTCATGATTGTAATGGCTCAGAGAAGTATCTACGAATTCACAACCGATCGATCATTGCCATTCTGGTCATACCAGACAATAAGTTCAAGGACACAGATGAACCAGAAAGCTGAATTCGACGAGGCCTCGACAAAGCATGTTCTGTGTAAGACCAGAACATGGCTTGACCCAGAGACTCTATTCAAGACCACCTGCCATACGTTCGCGAGATTTTCTGGCGTCTGTCACTTGAGAATCTCAATTATCATATCGATTTTCAATCTTGCTCCTCAAAAAAGCCATCGACTCTCGAACAGTGCTCGTCATCTGAGATTAGCAACATAACAACTAGAAAGATCGCCTGATCGAACAGCTCCTCGATGAGAAGACTCCTCTTCCACCCCAAGGCAGATGTGGCGAAATGAACATGTCGTCTAAGCCCGCCCCGAGACGAAGGCTGCCTCTTTGCTTGTTCCCAGATTGAAAGACAAGGGGCCAAGCATGCGATAGGGTCCTCGAGAAGACACCGAAGATTCACTACGAGAACTGGGTAATGTCCCTAGGATGAATTACCACGAACTGGTCTAGCACCCATCTTTCTACAATAACAGCCTTTGATGTTCGACGCTCTTTCACGGAAGCGGCGCTAGATGCCGAGACATCCGTGGTTTGTTTGGACGTAGAAACAATGAGCTTTCTTGAGTAGATCTCACCTGGGGATTCTACTGTTGACAAGCGTATCTGGTTGAAAGTGGGTCCTAAACGCTCACTTCAGTCAAGGGACGAGTAGCATCGTCGGTTATACTGTTGTTCTAAAGTCCCTTCATTCGAACGCAGCTCCGAGTGCAGCTTAGAATGCTGATATAACAAGAAGGCCTATCACTGCAGCCATGGATGTTCATGGTATAGCCCCTGGTGCTATTGCGAGACAAGGAAACGGGTTTAGGGACAGGATTCTGAGCCAAGTCGCTTGTTTGCTCGAAGTGGCTGTCTATGCTTACGAGGATACTCATGAAACTCGTCATCTGAACTATCCTCAATGATCTACATCCATCGATCTCCATGACCACGTAGGCTTTCTCGAGATGGCGAGGTGGGACTGCCGCAATATCTGATGACGGACTTCTGGATTTTATCCGTCTTGCATGAGATCTCATTGGACAAGGCGAACTTAGATGAGGTTATGGAACTTGCAGGCCTGTAGCTGCCTGAGAGCAGCCTCGTCAATGGCCCCAGCAAAGAGAAGCATTGTGGAAAGGACATCGCCGCCATCGAACTTCACGATATAGTGGCTGGTCTGGTATACCAGAACTTCGTATCATTCATCGCCCTACCTAGACCCTTCCGCAAATGACAGATGAAGGTGCCTCTCGCATCTTGGCATATATTGTTGCCAAGCAAAGGCAATCAACCACCATTCACTCCGTTCGATGTTAGGGATGTCTCACTACTGTCCCCTCACGCAGGTCAGTTTAGTATAGAGAGTGTGTCTTTGTAGTCTAGCATCGTCACGGTACCTACTAAATCGCAGCTTGACTCGCATCAACGGCGGTTACGTGAAGTTGATACCCTGAGACAACGGCAGCATGATGGAATGGAGAACTTCTTCTCTTTTCGGGGGTCTTCAGCGAGAAGTAGGAGATATATCGCCGTGGAAGCTCAAAGTTTCTCCGTCAAATATCTAAGTTTGCTCTCGTTTTCAGTCTGTGGGGAGAAGTCATTCTGTCAGAACATTACAGGATGTCTCTGTACACTTTATTCCGGATCAGTTTTAGGAGTCAGCAACGGCTGAACTCGGATGGCGAGGGCAGCGTCTCACGTCCACCGACAAAAGAGGTCATACCATCAATCTTAGGGGTATCTCTTCCGTGATCACTGTAGACTACTCAGTATCGACTTCACCATTTCTCAAAAGGCCGCAATCGTCTCTCTCATGTGCGCCGTCACTGATCGCCCCTGCAGTGCACCGTTCAACAAGGCTTGGAACCCAGATCTATGAGAACAAGTCCGATAACTGCGAGGTATAATAACTCAGCTCGACTTCATCTCAAAAATAGCGACACACTCAAAATCGCCGGCTGGCTGATGTTTTCGATAAACGACTAGAATGTTGTGGTTCGAGATTCGTGTAGTTGAGTTGGCCGGTTCATATCTCAACGCAAGTCAACCACGCCGCAAGAAATCGCAAGTTTCGGGATATACGATATACCAAGAGGTGATCTGCCACTAGAAATGGCACATGTCATCAACGCATTACTCATGAGTTGCCAGCCCGTAAGCCAGTTGCGACTCATCTATCGTGGATTGCGAGCAGCACCTGGATCGCATCCTTGAAATGCAACATAATTTTCCACCATCTCGAAACCATTCCGCCTCTGCGATGCTAGCAATGACGACATGGCCATGCGGTACTCAGTTGAAATGAAAGCTCCAGTGGGTCGATGACAAGCTTGGCCTCCCTACGACTGCCAGAGAGAACGACAGAAGACGGAAGGTCGGCATGTTCGCGGTCGTGTCCAGGCAAATTCTGGTGTACTTCGGTGAGACGGTTCTGCACCGGTGCCTTCGTTCGTTCGGGTCTTCGGTTCGGGAGTCTTGCCTGCGGCTCCTTTCGTTGCACCGTCGGGCCTGCTAATGTGGTCGAGGGTTCTGATGACGCCAGCAAGCCACTCTGCAAATCCATGAGCATCCTTTGAGGCAGCGTAAGCAGATGTTGGTTGGGTCGCTCCTGGCACCGCAGACTCAAATTCGCTCCTCTTGATCCTCCCGGCGTGCATCGATCTTCGGAACCCCTTCGATGTGAGATCTTCTTCACCATTCAATAAGATTGCTGCCCCATCTTGCGAAAGGAGTGATTCACTCCAGTGTGAGGTGTCCCACCGAAATGAAGCAAAATGTATAGCACCTGGCGTTTGACAGAGGAGGGTTTCTCATCCAGTTGATGAGGCTTTGGGTGGACCGAGGAAGCCAGCCGAATCCTATCAAGACACGTTGGACTGCAAAAAATACCCCCAGACCATGACGCTAGAGACTTGAAGCTTCACCATTCCCGCTGTTCCTCAGAGCAATGAAGTTGGCGTCCCCGTCGTCGAGAAGATCTTGGACAACTGCTGGGGCTGGCGAATGGATGCATCAACAACAGAGGCATCACAATACCCAGCAGAGCTAAGAAGCGAGAGATGCTTATTGTTATCTTGATTCAAGCTGTAGGAACTGAGTGCGCCGAACTTCAAAGAGGCTGTCCTCGACATAGGCTTGGCCGAGGAATTGGGACCCCACGAGTCCTTGGAGCCGGCTTCAGCAGACTGAGGTCGAGATTTACCAAGCTTCCATCCATAACCGGGTAATCAAGATCAAGCAGGCTTCTGAGGAGTCGTAGAAAGTGGCCCCCGTCTTGTTTGCAGGACCGTGGGTTGTCGTGCCTTTCTCCAGGACGAGCACGTAGGCAAGAGCGGACGCGGCAAGTTTGATGAGCAGTAACCTGTGCTGGTGGAAAGTCTCCAAGTCTTTGGGAAGCACGCGACTTGATATCCACAACTCGAGGTGTTGGTGTCCTCCATAGTTGTCACCTCAAGAGTCCCCCTTAGTTCGCTCTTCAATGGTTCAGTAGATATCCTTGTGCTCGGAGGTCGTCCATGTAGCAGATATTAGATTCCATCTGCATCGGTATCGTGTATTTGACTGTTTGGTGCTTCGTTCTATTGGGGTGTTTCCGAAAGTTACGCTTTGTTCGTAAAAGCAGCCGATGGTGGGAGAGGATATCCGTCTGGGGATCGACGGCATTGAGCCTGGAGCCAAGAGGAAGGGTGGTAACGAGCGAAAAACGGATACCCCTTACAGTACAAGACAATAACAAAAGAGAGCATCGGCTTTGCCTGCCCACTGATTGAGCTAGTCCCCTTCTTGGTTCCGTTGGTCTCAAGTTCATACATGCCTCTTGCTTCCGATGGACAGCCGAAAGGTCATGTTAGAGGAAACTCTGTACCAGATCTCTCGAGAATGGTTCAAGATTCCGTTCCGGCGTCAGTTGGGAGATTTCATCAGCCTTTCTCTTGGTTGCAGTGGATTCTGGTACAGGAATCTCCACAGGTTCAGCTGCCTTTGCGGCGTCGACCGGTTTCGCTGTCTCCACGGCTTCGCCTGGTTTGGCCAGTTCAGGTGCTCCTAAAGCTTCAGCTGGCTGCTGACCTCCAATCGCATGTGGCGTCTGTGGTCCCAGACTTGGCAATCTTTCTTCGAAACAACCTATTCCCCCTCAAGCTCTTTCATCAGTGCGGATTTGATCTCGTAAACAGTTACCGGCAAGTATTCTTTTGCTCGTTCGGTCCTTTGACAGTCATGTCATCCCACGAGCTTTCCACATCTCCCGGGCGAAATTGCCTCCATGTGGTTCTCATAATATCGACGTCGGGTTGGTGGCAAGCAATGTTCGGGCGACGTAGAGGAGGTTTTCTCGGATAACCTTATCGAGTGGGCAAAGAATTGAGGAGCTATATTCTTGAGTCAAAGTTGAGCGACAGAAAGCCAGCGAACTTACCTTGAGACTCAGCTAACTCGAGACCTCCATCGATGAGAAAAGGGAGCAGCGTATCATAGTGTGTAGCTTGAGGAGCGTACGAACCCGGACAATTTCGGAGGCGAACATTGATTTCTCATTCGCATCGTCAATTGTCGGACCTGACGCGATGCGATAATTTTGAGGTATCCGCACAGCACAGCCATGTCCTCCATCTTCAATAACCCCCGGAACGAGCTTCAGCACCGCAGCTGCTGTACGCCAAGATCGGGGATACTGTTGGCAGACTGACTCACTCCTCACGGCATTGTTCCTCTATCCGCTGTTGAGATGCGTCTCGGAGAGCTTAAAGAAGCTGATGTACCGCGTCACGGGTCAGCGTCTTGGAAATGATCGTGAAGGACGAGGGGATAGTATCTAGTCTGCTACTGGATCTTGAACTCCCATCTAGGCTGTATCGAGGCGCCCTCATCAGTGGCTTGCGTAGTCGTAGGGCTGGACGGTCAATTATATGCTTTTCGAGATGCGCTGGAAGCTCATGAAGAGTTCAGGCTTGAGACATGTCTCGGCACGGCTAGCGCAACATTGACCGTTTATGTAGATCGATCTTGCGAGAGGAATCGGGGTGTATCAGATTGGAGTCGGGGCATCGTGCCCACAGCCGGCGTGAACTTGAGGATCGCGTTATTACCCATCGCTTGGGGTCGTGCTGGGGATGGCTTGTCGTCGAGATCAACGGCTTGTTAATGCTGATTTTTGGCGCTGTGAACGCGCTAAGCGCGCTCTCTCGGGAAGATTTCGATTCTCGGAGTTGGCGCTATGCGGCAGACGTCGAGGAGTTCTTGTTGAAAATACCGTGCGCGGTCGAGATGACCTTGAGGAAACCCTCATCAACTGTGGCTTGCCCTTACCCTTGGAGCTCCTGTGAAGCGCCGTTCGGCTCGGGGGCTGCTCGACTTGACGATCTTTTCAATTCTCAATGGTGCTACCATCGTCCTGTCGAGCTGTAGCGGGCAAGCGTCTCGACTCGGGTTGCTCGATGTTGGTAATTGATGTCGACGCGTCTATTGAGGGTTTCAGCATGGCGCAGGTAGACTAGACTGTTATATCTGTCGAGCTCCGATTGCAGCACTAATCGTTGGGTAGATGCTGATGCTGCGCAAGTGTGTGAGGCATTCGTGGGATGTCGAATATCGCATTTGCGAGAGGTGGGATGAATGTGGAAAGATTATTGCCATGGCTGACGGGTGGCTTCTTGCAAGCTTGGGATGCCAGAGTCAAATGGCGTATTAGTGAAGAAATCCGTCACGCGAAGCAGCCCACCACCTAGCGCTACGGGAGCAGCCTAGCCATCCACTGTGGTAGCTTGATAGCTCCTCCAATGAAGACTCTGCTCTTGCGACAAACGCCCCGTAATTTTACTGCTCATCAGCCCCGCCAGATCAACAACCATCAATTACCCCAGGCCATCTCTTAGCGCAACTTAATGACAGTCTAAAGAACCCTTAGAATTGTTCAAATAATCGCTCTTCAATCTACCCTGCTCCAACCCATTATCGGTCCTGTTTTCAGCCATATATAAGCGATAGCGTCTTTATGGGAGGCAAACGAAGAGCTAGATGGAAATAGAAAGCGAAAGTTTTGTCGCAAGAGTCACCAGTGCAATTAAACGGGCAGTCAGGAGCAGCGTTTCTCAGTGGGGGAGCAACTTGAATAGTGGGCCGCTTAGCGCTGCTACTACTTGGGGTTCGATTTAGTGGCTTTTGCTGGCGATACGCTCATGACCCTGAGGCTCGATGAGTTGTTTTGCATCGCGGAATTAACTACCGTATATTAAAAATCGATCAAACCTGAGCCAGATCTCAGTTTATATGCATTTTACAAAATCTGGAGATAAACAAAAAGAGGTCAGGGCTGAGATGCCCGAACGATAAACAAGTCGCTGTGTGTCAACACATGGCTCGTCTCTTAACGTTAGTGGAAATCATCCCCTGCAGGAGTTGAGCAGGCGCTCATCAGAAGACTAAGCTGATTCAATTGTTGGCAATATTTCTTATCTATCCGTCACTGAAATATTCTCAAGGCTATGAGATAGTTTTCGGCGTTTTACTGGAGATGGTGCTCTCACCATTGCAATCGGGTTCTTTCAATTTCGTGTCCGACTCTTTTCAGCATGACAACTACAGGGTAGATTTCGCGCTTCGACTACTCAAATTATTCTTAGGCGGCGTCCAACCACCTCAGTGCGAAATTTCATCGAAGTGAGCATGACGGTCAGGTTTTACCAGATCTTTCGTTATCATGATCAAATGGCCGAGGCGATACTAACTTGGTAGCTCGCGTCAACCAGAGAGCTTGAGAGGCGTAACCTGGATAGTAGACCCGAGATGATTACGCTCTGACTTATCCCGGACGGCTTCTTATGGCTCTTTGATGGGGCGAGATTCACGCTGCATTTAACCAGCTACCTTTGTATATCAAGTGTCATCGGAATTTTCGCCGCGAACTTTCGGGCGCTGATGCTACCATGAATTCGACGCATTAACATGGAGCAGTTGAGCAAGGCTCTCAATTGTGATAAAGCTTAAAGCCTGACGACAGCCGTAGAGTTCATATGCAGCAATAGATCCTTTGTAACTGTGGAGGAACTCTTGGAATTCTTTACCACTAAGGCTAATGAACGCAATTTGGTCAGCGACAACAAGCTCTTCGAAATAGGAAGTTATATTTGCATTACAATCAGGCACTTTATTTGGTTAATACACGAGAAAGAACGCGTGCAGTAGGCGAAAAGATCAACATGGTTGCAGAGAACGCGGCGGGCCATCCCATCACACCAAACCGTGGCAGAGACGACGACCCAGCCGCCAACGTCACGACAACGCCCAATAGAGCGGTAGACAGAGAACCTCCAACTTCGCTGGAGAGTACACGAGTATTTTTGTAGATTGAATTGAACTGGGAATCGGATGTGGATCAGCGACCACAGGGCCTTACGATGAAGCAACGAAAACGAATCTCCTGACTCACAGAGGGAAAAGTCAGAGGCAGTTCCGGTGGTTCATCGACTGTCGAAGACCTGCAATCTACAACCAGAGGAAGACACTGATCCAATGGAATACTCGCGGGTCTCAACAGAAGCAAGGTAAGATTAAGCTCAATAATGCCTAACGTATAATAAAAATGAGGAAAGATAAGATGTGTTATGTAAGTTTTCAAGTCGCCAGTCAAAAAGCCATGATCGCCGCGATGATCAGAATACAGCGCTGGTGAGGAAGGGACATGCACCTTTGTCTGACGGCGAACCCTCGGTATATTTACAACTCTTTAGCAGAGATGCATTTTCTAGTGTCTCTTACTACCTTTTTGCCGGCAGTTTGAGTGCTTGAAAGTTATGCGTCGCAACTCAGGGGCTCTGCGCTACGAGGAATGGCATGTTTCTCTACCTGGGTTTCCAGAGTGATTTAAGATCAAACATTCATTTACGATACCAACTTTACTGCTTCTGATAGTGTCGAGTGTCTTGAGAATCAAGTGTCATGTTCAGCTGCTTACCATTTGACATAACTAGCTACCAAATCAGTGGCTGTGGCCCGTCGAATGGCAGCAGTGGACCTATCGCGGCGATGGTCGAAGCTTCACCCCGTCCACCTCTGCCTTGCAGCGTATCATCAGGAAGGTGAACACCTTCAAAATTACCGGCAACCTGAGTATCAGTCCACAACTGCTGTTCAGGCTCGGCGGTGGGTGGTGAAGGGGCAACACGCTGTTGTTGAAGGTCAAGTTCATGCGAGTAAATGACCAAATGACTTGCGTATTGAAATTGTAAGAACTACCAATCCCCCAACGAACCCATGCGGAGAAATAGTAAGCCAAATAATGAGAGTATGTACAAAGGACAGAAGAAAAGGGACAAAAGAGAAAAGACAGAAGAAAATGAACAGCCGCGTCTACTTCGCACTGCCGGCATTCTAAGTCTCATCAACATTGCCCTCCTCAGCACCCTCATCGTCCCCGTCTTTACCAGCTTCGAGGCCGTCAAGTTGGGTTTGCATAACTCTAACCTGAACCTCGAGCCTCTTTCTTTTGGACTTCTCTTCTTCCAGAGCCTCCTTGAGGACCTTGAGCGCAGCCCTCTCTTTACTCATATGTCGCTCAATCTTGGCGGCGACCTCCTCCACTTGCATGGAAGCCGACCTTGCTCGCTGCCAAGCGTCGAAGGTCTCGACGTTTGACAACACGCAACTTAGTCCAGTCCTCCAGGCTTCTGGGTCCTGAGCCAAGTTAGATACTGTGGAAAGAGAGTTAAAGGTTTAGCATACCACGGGGAGACCCAGTCGATGGCGGTCCGCCATCTCATGGACCCTTTGGACGTCCATGCGAGAATCCTCGAGCATATCCTGCACACATCAGCTTAAGTCATTCTATTTGCAAGTATATACTTACATCCGAGCATCTAAGCCCATCAATCTCGCAACTGACACAAGGCCTCTCTGTACTTATTGGTATAAGCTGTAAATATCGATGAAGGCAAAACTTACTACCAGACTCAGTCATCATACAAACCCATGAAGAGTCAGTCCGCCATTTGTCGATACACTCACGGCATGCAACTTCATGACGCTTGGCAAACCTAGGGGCACGAGCGATAGGCTCAGAGGCAGTATGGACCGCCGGTGTGTCGGCAAGGGTCGAAGACATCAGGAGACCATCGCTCTTCAGCCTCTTGGAAGCGGATGAGGGGACCTGTGGTGCAGCACGCTTGACGACGTGAAGCCTGCGTAAAGTAGGAGTTTCGGCATCAGACTCGATAGCGTCATCGTCCTTGGAGGAGTCTGAGTCTGCAATCACCACAGGCGTGGAGCCCTTGGGAGGTTTGCTTCCCCTCTCTGGCTTCTGATCCGTCGGCTTGGCAGCCTTTGAGTTGGACTTGCTAGGCTTGATAGCTAGCTTTGGAGGACCAAGCTAGACTGATTAGTATACCAATTGGTGGCCAGGCTGTAGGGACGCCTTACGCTGAACTTGGCAGTGGGTGTCGGGAATGGCTTTCTCTTAGTCGCTTTCTTGTCACTCATTGTAGTGGTGATGGCAAGATTTTGGATAAGGGAAGAAGGACTTGTCTCATTAACGGTAAATGAGATAGGCGAAAAATAAAAAGGAAAATCACGAAATATGGAAAGTATGAATTAATGATTTAACATCAATTAAAACTCAAGCGCAAGATAATTCTTCAAAGACAGTCGACCAGCCTTGTCTGTTCGCCTGGCTCAATTGCTTTTTTCTTCAGCTAGGCAACATGCATGCTCTATCTGCTCTCTGCCATAACATGCCTCCATCATCGACACGTTTGGATCACTTCCGTTTGGAAATGCAAGCGAGTTGGATGAATATGCGTTGAGAGTTGCAACTCTTGTGCTTTTTCTGTTTGAACGGGAGGATCCGAGACGTTCAATCCGTTTTCGACGGTGGAAATTCCGGGTCGGACGGCCCGGGAAGCTTAGTTAGCTTATACGGTGTTGTACACTAAGAAGGACATGGGGGAGGGGGTTGAGATCAGCTATGCAAGCGCGCGTTTGTGAACGGGTACTTGCGTTTGAGGGTGTGACATTATGGATACGATACGTGCTGGCTGGGCTGAGACATGAGGGTGGAGGTGACGGGAGTCAGCACTTGGTTACTTTCGCTGCAATGTGATAGCCCGTTCTGATGAAGGTACAGTACCCTGGCCAACGTGGACACGGGAAGAGATTGGCAGCTCCAAATACCCGGTTTTCACGTTGGCATATTGCGATAAAGATGGCTGGGGTAAGTCTCAACAGCTAATGGAAGGTAGCCACTGATCATTACGCCACATGTTCCAGGTCGATGAGACACTGTGTAAGGACAGAGGTCACAATCTGCAGGTGCCGAATTCTTTGCTCAGCTATCGTCAGGAAGGAGGTATCTGTGATAGTGGCTGCTGAATCTCATGAAGCTTTCTCAGGTGGATCAAGTGCTAGCACCCTTGGATCATAAGTGGCGGGCAAGTCAAGTGCTTTGCAGTAACGAGCAACCATGAGAAACGAATCACTTGACAAGAATGTGACCTACTTGGGAACAGCTGTGGTAAGTCCTCTGTGCCCATTTAAGCTATCAGTCTCAATTTTCAACTGTAAATAACACATCTACAACTGTGTAGTTATAATGACTCTGAATATCTGACTGTGTCTCCTGTTCTTGGGAAATGTCTGCCTCCAAGTGCACTCTCCATTGCAAGATGATTACAGGTTCAAGTTCAGCAATGAGAAAAGAAATCGAGAAATCACGTGAAATACAGTCACGACTGTAGGAGATACGTATCGTGCTGGTCAAGTCCAGCCAATTTGAGGAATTGAGAAAAGATGGCTGGACGTTACACAAGCAAAAGCAACGGCTGACATCTCTGGCAGCAAATGATGAGACGTGGGCCAAGAAAGCAGTCATAAAACTAATGTATCTTTCCGCGCCAGCAGGATGCCGCCCCAACGAAGCGCAACGTGAATTCCGGATTTTTGGTTTGCAGCTCGAAATTTTATCGCAAACGGAGAGGTTGTGTTGTGAGGTGTAGGTAGTCAGTCCCTCTGTTCAGCCGCATGTTGGGGACATGCTGATCGCCAATTGAGGCTCTGGACTTTTCCAACTTTACAGTGTCTACGGCTATGAGACTGTAAGCAATAATACAATTATAGTATCTCCCGCCTATAGCCTTTAAAATGATATGCATCACATCATATTCGGTTCTCAAGGCGATAACGTAACTCGTTGTAGAGCATCAGCATCTCATCAGAGGTGCCTAAGATGAATCGCACTGTAGATACTACGCCAACCACTCAGCAACCGCATGTTCCCCCACGCGGCTGAAACAAAAGGCGGCAGCAAACCTTCACGCTCGAATTGAGATAACAAGACTAGCATGTGGAACCTGGTCGATGAAGCAAGTACCTACCCGTTCGACCAGGCTGTGTCTAAATCCCGTCCTACGGAGCTCCGAGGCTCGGTTTTCCTCAAGTTTTTTTAATGTTCAATAACTGAATAATGAAGGGACAATAATTCACTGCGTTTTATGTACTTAAGTTTAATACATCCTTTGGCGAAAATAGGAACACATCGACTTTTACATCAATATTCTGACTTTCAGCTTCACATCTATCTTTCACATCCATCTTTTTCAATTGGACACGATGGCACCTAAGGTATGCTTTCTACTCTCCAATATTGCATGATCCAAGTCTGACCTTTGTAGCGTAAGGCCACCTACTCCACCAAGGGAAAGGGGCAGGCAACTCGTGGCCAGGGGACTGGGAGCAGCAGGGACACCGAAGTGAGTCTTTATTCATTTAATCATTGATAAGATCTAACGATATGTAGGGGAATGTCAATCGCCTTCCTGATCCTGGAACCGACTCTGACGAATTTGAACCCGAAGCTCATACTACATCCGACTCTGATGGAGAGTCGATCCATGAGGCGACTGCCACCACGGAAACCGGCAAATTGCGGGCTATTCCATGCATCCCATGCTTGAAGCGCATGATCAAGGTGCCCTCCAACGGGCGCCCTGAGCCATGCCTCTTAAGAAAAGGCGGGAATTTCACAGCCTGTAAAGCGTGTGCTGAGAAAGGTTTGGGGTGCAAAGGTGTAAGTCATCCTAATCGGATGCGATTACTTTGACACGCCCTAACCTCAAGTAGCTCGGAGAATATGTCGATCAGCCCCTTGAAGTAAGTAAACGTCTCGATGATAATCTCTCTCGATACTGATCCCCCGTGTTCCAGCAATGGGATGACCACAAACGTGATGAATTTGTCATAAGCTTCACAAATTTGGCGATGAGAGTGAGACGTGCTGCCCAGCAAATTCTGAAGAACCAGGAAGTTGTATGATGCCCGTATCCTAAGGAATAAGAAGGGTACTAATTCGTCACAGGGAGAAGACTGGGAGAAGCTGACCCAGAAAGTCCAGAAATATGTCGACAAGGTCGAAGCAGAAAAGGCAAAGCAAGAGGCTCACAAACAGAAAGCCAAATACGACAAACTCCGCGAGGAACTCGAAGAAGCAAAGGCGGAGCTGAAAAGCATCCGGGACTGGATCGACGCGAGCCCCAAGTTGTTTGTTCCAAAGAGTGTCAGTGATGAGTGGTTCGTTCGGTTTGCAGCTGGTGCTAAGCTTCTTGGGGAGATGTACCCCGAGGAGCTCCAAGAGAGGGTGAATGAGATTAGAGAAGACCTGGAAGCGGGTGATGCAGGCACTGATGATGGTGATGCTGCGGACGAGGAAGATGATGATGGCGGAATGATGGTGGAATAAAAGCACTTTCCTTTCCGACATCTCTATGGTCCCAAGGATGGAGACCCGAAAACCTGGGCAGATTGGGTTCAATGTATGTAGTTGCTGATTACTTGCACTGGCTGCTGGAAGTAATTCGAGAGACGTCGGTGAATTCCTACTGGAGGTATCAGGCAGGGCGATAAATCAGGGCGGGAATAGTTATGCCAGCTCATGTGACAGACCTCAACCCGAGATGTCGTTATCTTTGTCATTCTTGGTTCTCTTTGACTTCTGAGCTTGCGATCTTTCGCAGAATGAGATGACTAGCTGATCAACATCCTTCTCTTGTGATTTGCAAGCACCGGAGAGGGTGAAGCCAGGGCCTTCTCCGATAGGTGATGTCTATCGGCAGAAGCCAAGAGCGCCGCCGCCAACCCCAGGATCCCCCATGGGATCCATCTGCTGCAAAGATCCGACTTGGTGAAGAAGGAGCTGCTGCACGGCGGCCCAGAGGAACCGAACACAACGGCGTGTAGGCTTTCGAGACGTACCGAGTCAAGCGGGGTCGAAGGCGGCGAGGATGTTTTCGAGACATGACTGGAAATCGGCCGAGGATGTTCTCGGGACATGGCTGGGCGTCGGGCGGTGATTCTGCGTCGTCCATGTGTTGGGTCAGGGCGTTCCCTTGCGTGGTGTGGATCAGCTCGGAGATGGTGACGGGATTGAACAAGCCCTTGCGGAAGATGGTGTCGAACAACACAATGCCCTTCTCAGTTCCTGGGCAAATGCAATCTATTCGCCCTTCTCACAAGCGACTTAACTCAACGGTAGTTTTGTGAAACCGGCGTTCTTGGTGTTTCGCATTTTGAGCGTTGTAGCGGTTGGTGGATGGGGAGAGAGCTCATGTGGCGCTTGGCTCGGGTCTGTAGTGCGATACACTTGCGGTAGTAGACTGGAGGGGGTCATTCCAGAAAAGCCGTCGAAGTGGCTGCTGAAGAAGGTCCGCTTGAAGTGATCTCAAAACATGAGGCCGAAGTCGCCGCATGGAGGACGTCGCAGATGTTTCTGCCGCGCATGTCGGAGGATGCTATCGGACTCTGGACGTCGAGGCCACAGTTTCTCCGTCCGTTTTGAATATCACTACATCCGATCAACTAACCATCCGAGATTGTTTTCTCGTTTTCCCTATCGCATGTCGGAGGATGCATTCCAGGCTCGGGATGCAGGTTCTCCGCCCGCTTCTGAATATCACTCCACCCGATACAATAACCATCTGAGATTATCTTCTCGTTTTCCTTATGGCTGGCTGCGAGTGGCGTGCTCGTTAACGGCGCCGTTGACCTGCTCAGCGCCCGTAGCGGTGACGAGCTGTTTCGGTCTGGAGGGAAGGTTTCGCGTCGTGCGGTTCCGGCTTGGTATGATCTTGTCGCGTCGAGGTGCGTGGGCTGGAAGAAATGGCAAGCATCGCGTGGAAGATTGATCTGACTTGCGGGCAGTGGAAAGAGAAAGGCAAGTGATAAAGGGATGTATGTTTGTGCTTGCGGCTTCTGACTGAGGAGGAAGAAGTCGTTGGTGATGAAGGAGGGGGAGTTTGAAGTGGTTGCCTACTCTTGGCCCGCCGGCCCCACTCCCTTTGGGTGGCATTGCTAGATTTTAGTGGAGGTGCCCCTATAACCCACTGAAGCAAAGAAGCTGCACCTCGAATCTTCCAACGCCACAATTATCGCACGTCTAACGAATATTTCTTTTGCCTGCATCTGAGGCGTACATCATTAAGATCGCTTTCACAACATAAGATAGCCGCCTTGTTCGGGTTTTAATATTATTGGCCCAATAGTTTTGCATTCCCCTTCACGCACCTCAGTTACGAAAGCACTGTTAGCGTCGATAGTTACCTTGTTTGTCTCTTCATTCACCACTTGTCCTCATTATCAGGGGCATTTGTAAATGAGTCACAAGAAATGTGAGGTTGTGTGTATTGAACGAAAACTTGGTGAGGCGCCTGAAACTACACATTTGCTCTTACAAAGACTTCTTCAGGTGATAGATGATTCGGGTTCGTTCCGTCCCCCGAATCTGCTACAGGTCCCTCATTAGACCCTGGTACTCCTAACAGCTAGGATTGGAGAACTATTGCCTCTTTGGTCTCTCACATCTCTGCTCATTGGTTCTACTCATGGCACCATCTTGACTTTACGTGTTTTAGTGTCGTGGAAGAGGATACGATTGGTCACGCTCTTAGTGCCATGTCAGGCAAGGAGTTGGTTAGTTCAGGCAGAGACCCATCCGTGAGACATTGACTGAGTTGCCGCGTGCCTTTTACATCTCAATCAGCCCAGAGGTATCCCGTTCGTCAATAGTCTGTCTGAAAGTTTGTTCCTTTCTTTGTATCTAAACTCCTATTGTTATGGGACGCAAAATGTGTCGATTCTGCTCAGGGAAACAGGCAGATGTTGCGCTGCTGGGGTGGAGTTGCTGAGTATCTGGCTAAGCACTGATGATAGTGGCGGGAATTATTCCGAGGCAAAGCCTACCGGCCCTAATCTTGTGTTACTGAGACGGGATTTTTAGTCAGGGCAAGTGTGAGTCCGCTCCAGATCCATACGTGGAGATGGCTTCTCGAGCGCTGGGAGCATTCTTGAGGGACGCAGGGGATATAGTTAGCAAATGAATCTGTCGAGACCTCATATTGGAGGAATCAAGATGCAGGCAGATCCAGTTTCCGCTCAACAATCCACAATCATTGCCCTCAGGCTTAACGAGATTCATCGACAAAGAGACTTTGATCTACAGAATGGTTTACAAAACGTGAAACAGGAGAATACCCGAGCTGCGATCAGACTCTGGAGCAGGCAGCGCTTGATACCATGAACCGGGAGTTGGGTAATCGAGAAGAGCTTCTACGTAGCGTACTCAATATTGACTCTGTACTCTTCCATCCATGCCTTGATGCTCTCAAGGGACATGCTCTTCGTTGTCTCTGAGTGGTGGTAGCTAAATTCGAGTCCGTCTGCATGACTGCACAGGGATTGGAGCAAATCGAAGAAGGATTATTTCTATTGTCTCTGTTAGAGGCTACGAGAGCGAGAGGTTATGAGATGCGGAATCTGTTATCGAAGAAGCTCAAACTGCTGAGGCGTCTTGTCCTTGGAACACCCTTTCCATTGCGCTCCGTGTGCAGAAACTCACTCATGCTTCATACACAACACGCGCACCTCACTTCTTCTCAATCAAGTCACCGATGCACTGTTGTGTATTCTACAAATGCTGTTAGTAGGGTATGCAGTGTGTTCGTTCTTGTCCACAATATGCAGGTCATGTTAGAGCTGCAAACTGGCAAACTCGACTTGGTGTTGTTAGATCTTATTGGCACGTCAATTTGCGAGTTTGCGACATCTGAAAAAGCGGCAGAAACATGTCGCCTGCGAAGTATGCTGTCTTACTTCCTCTGTAGACTTCCCGGGTTGTCAGCTCTAATGACAAGGAGATCCTACGACTTACCCCTGTCCCCTGCAGTACTCACCCTCAAGTTGACTTGAAAGGAGACATGCGGTTATTATGGGCGTAGATAAGGTTCTGACCTGACAAGAAGAGCTTTCTTCCTGTTTGAACCTCTTGACTTCCTTTGGTAATGTTGATTGCCTCGAGGTTGGTCCTCCGTCAAACCGGCCTCTCTCAGCCTCGAGCTGTTGTTTCTGAGACTGATGATGTTTGCGTTCTCCAAGCATGCTCCCTAAAACGCGCATATTTGAAGAAATAGCCTTCAGAAAGCTGAGCGACAGCCTCAGCTCCTTCTCCTGCGCTGCCCTATCATCAACTCTCTTCTTATTTGGTGTCGTTTACACCTGCGAAACTTTCGCTGTACCATTACAGATCAAGCGATTGGCAATCTTGTGGTGAGGGTGCGCATCTTCAATATCAGCAGCAAGGTGATGCTTCTTAAGCCGAAGATCGTCCAAGCACGTCGGGGCAGCTCAAGAGCACTATAGCCTCTAGGCTTTACATGCCTGAGTTCGAAGATTAGATCCTCTCCGAAACCCCGCAAGTGGCTTTTTCCCATGGCACATGGTATTCTGGTCCGAAAAGGTCGAAGGCGAAGGAGTAATGAGACCGTGGGAGATGTGGTCACAGAAAAGTTCGAGCATGATAGGGGGCTGCTTTGCTGGAGAGAAGCGTGGCTTGTCGATGTATGAGCAGGTACAAGCGCTTGAAGGCGAATGGGACTGCGTTTCGGGGTTGGATCTGCTTAACAGAGAACAGCGAGCCTACCTAAATACTCGTGAGCACAAGTCATGGCATGAACCATTATAACCTCTTCAGAATTGGTCAAGAAGCATTCGGCGATACTACGAGGCCCTGCTTGTTCACTTGCTCTGAGTAGCATCCCGAGCTGCAGTCACGAGGTGCATGTCTTGTAAGCGGTATCAAATGCAAAACATCAATAGCAGCAAACAAAAGGCTGACATCTGTCAAAATGGAAGACAAAGTAGAAAGCCGTCTGGTGCCGACAAATGCTCCGCGACCAACTGCTCCAAGATATAGTTCCTGTAATCGCAGCCGTTTGAACGCAGGGCGTCGAATGCTGTGTTTAGTTTCAGAAGGATCAGTACGTTTGAACCAGCCAGCGACCTCGGCAGGGTTAGAACACATGGGGGAGCTTGGGGTTTGGGCCTCTGGCTTGCAAGATTGCTCCATGGCCCGATCTTTGGGTGCCAGACGAAGCTACCGTATCCGCGAAGTCGGCCTCCGTTCGTGTTTTCCGTCGCAGGATCTCTTCCTCCCTTACTCCGTGTCATAGTCGGGTGTCCCCTAAAGTAACCTCTTTGCTTTCCAAATCGACCTTTTATTTGATAGGAAGCCGTATCCGTATCTTCGCCCCACGCTGAGCCTCTCAAGAGTCCAGTTTGCCGTACAAAAGGGTCGCGTTGATCCAGACAGCCTTTGCGTTCATAGAAGGGGAAGAGGGGTAGGCAAGAGTTTCTTCAACGATACAGCCTCCTTCGGGTATCGCAGCACTGTCGGTGCTTTCTTGGGCGGTGGTCGCAGTGGTCTGGGCGGCGTTGGTCTTCCTTCCTGAACGCAGGATCTAGGGGTTGAAGGAGGTTCTTCGATGGACGCGAAAATAAGCCTCTGTTCTGGAGGCGGGACTTTCGAGATTCGCAAGAAAGGTTCGTAAGGATACGGTCACTGAGATAGATGTCTACAGAGATAGAGGTCGATTTGGTCGATATGGTCAGGGACTTCAAACTCGCTGCTTCGCAGAAAGCTATTCGCAATCTACAATAGATCCTGGGCTTTATGGCTGCCTCCAATTCCAAATCTACTCTATTGCAATATGGGACAGGCGATGAGGAGAAAGGGTGGAAGGCCAAGAAACGTCTGCTTTGGCGGAGAATACAGTTCGGTTCGTGGACTAAGGTTTCTAGGCGTGCGGTGCTTTCTTCAATAGAGTTACAAAGGACTCCAGACTTGTGTTTTGAGATTATTGTTGCGCTCTGGGTTCCGATTCGAGGGAATAATGACAGACGGGGTGGAGGTGTAGAATGCGGCAGTTTTGGCTACTCAGGGCGCATTGCAGTTGTAGTATAGACGAAATGGTGAGGTTTTCCTTGTGGTGATATCGAATGCCATGTAAGAGATGTCAGTAGTTAGCATGGTAGCAGGTGAAGTTTCGATGGAGCTGGTGAACAAGCATAATCGGCGTTAGTCTCTACACGAAAAGGGATAAGGCGGAGCCTGTTTCAGGACAGAAAGCTCGGCCATAATTCTGCTGGCGGTAATAGGGCTCTGGATGACGAGACCGAGAGTCGATGGCAAGACTGCAGGGCTATCAGAAGTGTTGTACGTAGATGCGAGTTGCATGGGCAATCGAGAGAGCAGGACTGAAAAGCTAGCAGCTTGTCCTCAGGAAAAGGACGGCTTGGTGAAACAGAAGAAAGAGAATTGGTTTATTCGGGTTTTTCTATTTCGCGATCTGTGCTGAGCCGAGCCCGACCTGTATTTTACTGAAGAACCGCTGCTTGCAATGATGTCCTGTGCGCAATGAAAGAGACCCGGTTTGTCTAGCAGAGCAACATCACAACCTGCGGAAGAACCAAGACCATGACTGGAGCGCCAACATCAGAAATGGAGTAAATCAGGAGATCAACGAACACAGGAGTGGAATTCCTCGTGATTCGTATCGTGAACCTAGCCGGTACCCAGGTCAGTATTCGTGATGATATATGCGGTCAAATATCATCACCTGGTTGGCGATGGAGTAAGACTCCCCGTGACGATTTGTTGCGAGATCCAGAGTTTGGTTGGCAGTGACAATCCCAGGACGCAGTCTCCTCAGCAACTACTTACAGATGTAGAGTGCAATATGTCTATGCCATTATGCGCCGCCGCGCGCGCATAGGGGTGAGAAGTACTGGCAGAGCAGGGAGGAGTGCAGGACATCAGTCCGCAGGTAAGTTGCTGGTAGGCTCGAGAGGAGCTTGTCTATTGCCACCCAGAAAAGCTTGGTGCTGGGAAAGTTGGTCAATCTGCATCCAAACCTCTTGCGCCTCATCAACCGCGTAGAGCAAGCCATGAGGGCTCTTGCAACATCCTGCCGGCACCCGAGCAAGTGTCGAACAACTCATGTTGCTATCAGCGGCTTCTATATCCGCGCTGGCTATCGGGCATTCGAAGTCAATAAGTCCCTGCCGCTGAGGAAGCCCACTTGCCTCCCTTGACCGTACCTCCTCGTCAACTGGCACAGAGGGCTTGTACTCCGGAAGTTGGACTTCAGCTGCACCCACTCTGATTGGACTCTTCCATCTGCTTCCTTGGGTCGCCCGCGTTCTGGCACTAGGTCAAGCGGCCCGGTTACAACAAGTCGGAGTATGTTAGTGATGGTGAGTGGGTGTACCCAGGTGATATCGCATGGGCCGGCATCCATGAGTTCTTGGCTTCCTTAGTCGTTATCTCGGTGGACGAGCATGCATGCCTGATCCAGTAATTTGGGGAGCTTGGCCACGCCGTTGCCGGCTCGTGCGGCTGGTATGCCGCAGAAAGTAATGGTACCGGTCGATTAGCGCAGAAGCACGACCTGGACCAGGACGAGCTCGATGGCTTAGCTGCCTCGGGGATATGCACACACTTGAAAAGACGAGGCTGCTGGGTGGCTACGCTGAGCACGGATCGATAACAGGAGCAGCTTACCACTGTCGACAAGGCCAATGCGGGCAGTCAGGTCAGTGATATCGCCAACTTTGAGATCGATAACCTCCTTGTCATTGTTGATTGCCCCGGAGGACAGAGATGTGAGATATCCAGAGTCCGGCAGACCGCCCTGTCAAAAGCACGATGTCAATTGACAGGGCAAATGGAGCTCATGTTGAGCAGGAAAGCCGCTGGTGTGTTGGGCTGCTGAAGTCGGAGGGGCTTCAGAGGGCGGGAGATGCATCGTGATTTTGGGCGCTTTGCTGAACATTGAGGGTCACGGAATCACTGCCCAGTATGCGCAAGCCTGAATAGACGTCCGTACCGCAGCCTAGCCATGAGCCATTGTTGGGCAAATGTTGGGATCAGGAGCGGTCCTTAGATGCTTATTGCGGCGCGAACGTTCTGTCGTGGGGAGGTTCTGTCGGAGGATTGTCGTTGAGCGAGACGGGAGTGTTGTCTTGTATAGCCGCGTTAAGCGAAATGTTAGGCCAAGAGCGGAAGTTGCGCTGCTGTTGTGTGTAACTTTGGTCTCGTACAGTCTTTCTCCAAGGCTGGTCTTGGAGCTCAGGTTCGTCGTATGCGGAGGGTTTCTGGGGATCGAAATCTCTCGTTGAGAGCGGGATCTTGGGACCTTATCATTGAGCGGAAGCTGGTTGCGGTCGGTCTCTTGGAGAATTGTCGTGGGGCGAACGTTTATTCTCGTCGGCACTTTCTTTAAAGCTTGTCGAAGCTGGTCGTGGGCAGCGCAAGTCCGTTACGGGGGGGTGTCCGTCGGAAGCTCATCGCCGAGCTAAGGTTCGTCTTTGGGGCGGGTTTGGAGCACTAGAAGCCAGCTTTATCTGTCAGTTAACAAGACACAGCCTGCGTGCAAGTCTATAACATACCGGCGTAATTACTGGCAGAAGCAAGATGGAGGAGAGAGTGTGTTGACGTGGTGGAAGAGAGGGGCAATTGCTAAAGTGGTGGGGGTTGGAGCGTGAGTAACGCGTCATGCGGGGAGTGGAAACGCGGGGTTCACGCGTTTCCACTCAAACTCCAGACTTCACTCCTTCACTCACGCTCCAGCAAACATGAGTATGGCAATAAAGCTACCGACGACCCAGAGACATACGTCCAAAGCCATGGCAAAGAGTAAAGCCATCAGACCCGACAAACTCCCTCCCCGCACGTCGACCCAAACATAGCCCAAAGCCAAACTCGTTGCAAATCCTTCATCGTCGTCGATCTTGCGCTCTCCAAGGACCGAACCGCTCTCGACTCCGTTCCTACCGCACAATGCCCCGCCAGCACCAATTCTGAGGCCAGCGTGGCCCGTCTGCTGATACTCCCTACGGTAGCCAATCCGCTCCGTGTCAAAGGCTCAAAAATACAACTCGACTCGTTCGATTGGCTGTGGGTTCGGAAATCCGGACTGAGCTGGTGTCTGAGTCCTGTGCTTCGGTCTTGGCCTTCCCCAGGTCCAAGCAATTGAGTCCTATCAGCACAAGACGTGGCACTAGCATATATCATCTGCAGGACAAACCTAAACAGGCTACTTCAAATCGCATCGTTGCACACCTATCAGACGCAACGGACCTAGCATTTGTTCCCGGACTGGATGGCGTCCCCCCTTAATTTTTAGGTGAATATCTAGGCAAGGTACCTATTCAGTTGCGGTACCGCGAGGGATTCGCACATTGTACTATGTCAGGTATCGAGATCCCATAGTATATCGAGGTGGGCATTGATACTCGAGAACGCAGCGTTGATCAGGTATGTTACGATGAGGGGTCCGGGAACACGAGGATAAAGGTGACGCGGTGGACAAGAAGAACGTTGAGAAGTCCGCGAACCTTTTCAAGACCGAGACTCTGCTGGTAGCCTCGGTCTCGTCCATCCACCACTCCACAGACGTGTGCGAGATATCGACCAAGTACTGCTCAGAGGGGTTCATCGAAGACACAGAAGTCAAAGCGCGGGCAGAGCTCGGACATGGAGTATTCGAGCCCCCAGGAAGAGCTGGTCCTCCATTGTTACAATGTGGGAAATCAGCTCGTCCTCGGGGTCGAATATGTTCTCGTCGATTGGGCTGGTGAACTCGTAGTAATCTGTCCAGTTCCTGGTGCCGACGACCCAGTAGAAGTGCGTGTTCTTTAACTCGGCCTTGATCCTGTCTGTGATTGAACACATGTAGATGAATGTGTTGACCAAGAAGTCGTTATAGTTAATTGTGTTGTGGTTGACGTCGTACTCGTCCTCGATCGGAAACCCTTGAGCAAGAAACTCCTCTGCGTAGAGGGTAACTTGGGGAGATGCGACCAGATCTCGCTCATCAAGTTGGAGATGACGTCGGAGAGTTTGGTCCTGCTGATGAACATCGATGCGGTGTAAATACTCTTCATCTCGCCTACGAGGATGGAGACTTTAGACGCAGCCTTCGGTTCGTCGAGGATCTGGTTCCCTGCGTCCTCTCCATAGTGTAGTTCTAGTTGAACTCATCCTCGATCGGGCCGTTCCCCATGAACCTTCTCACGGACATCCTGCCGACAAGCGCCGGGTTGTTGCACCTCACCACGCTGACCAAGTATGATGTGGTCTTTGAGGACTTGGTCAAGTCGCTGATCATCTCGTCCGGTGAGGCACCCATGGAGGCTATCGCCACATTGTATTGTTGTTATAGTGAATTGATCACGCCTACGAATTACTCCGAGAACCGTGACGTCGCTATACAGTCCTAATCTACCACCACATGGCGCGAGTTCATCAAGACGACGCCCTTCGTCGACGAGTCCTCAGCATCGCGGCGAATTTCGAGAGGGTATTCCGATCTGACGAGGAAGCTGGTGTAGTTGAGATATGGTCTCCGTCGAGTGACACCTTACCACTCTCGCCGTGTCCAAG
Organism: Fusarium fujikuroi IMI 58289; assembly: GCF_900079805.1. NCBI lineage: Eukaryota > Fungi > Ascomycota > Sordariomycetes > Hypocreales > Nectriaceae > Fusarium > Fusarium fujikuroi. The sequence continues at coordinate 317,303 of NC_036633.1, read as the reverse complement.
CTCACCCTCCCAGAAGGCTTGCCATGAATCAGTGACAGCCAACGATATCCTCAAGAAACTCGACCTCCTGCGACCACCCCTGAGATATATTTATCGGTGTGCTTGAGATACTTGCCCGCTCGAACAACCGAACCGAACAAGTAGAGTCCGCTGTGCTTTGTGAGACTTGGGTGCTTATTCTCGTTGAAGCCTTGCAGCAATGCTGGGGCTTTTCGGTGAGGAGGGGTATCCTGGCTCTCTACCGGTGTTTAAATTCCACGATGTGACGTTTGTCTTGATCGATAGTGACTGTTGGGAACACTAGCACTTCTGTGGCCGATGTATGACTATTTAAGGGGGGTTCATTGAGTATTTGCATCATTTTTGGGGCTACTGGTTCCCATACCCTCAGTGTCGGTGGCCCGATAAAGAAGCACTGGCTGACTGCTTCTGTCAAGATGTCATGTGGCAGGGGCCTCTTGGTCAAACATAATCGACCCACGGCTTTTTGCAGACTTGACTTGGTCTCTCATTGTGTGTTGCTGTCTGGAGAAATCAGCACTTCTTTTCGGTCCTCTTTGTTATAAACATACTTTGGCTAAACACCTAAGTCAGACATAATTCTCCATATAGTACGGTCGAGCTATGCGGGTCGGGCTGAGAATAACAAACTTACTCTTCCCCGCAGGCTTCGGAACGTGATGCCATGACAGGGGCTCGCTCGTTGAGGCTCTCAAGGCTGCTGGTTGAGCGTTACGGTAGCTTGCAAGAGAGAGTGTGCTAAATATAAGGATAGTTGAGGACACGCTTTACAAATGGCGAATTAAAGTGACAAAGGCAACTGCTTGTCGTTCACTCAAACCTTATCATTTTCGTTGTTATGCCTCGTGGGCGGGAATCTCCTCTAATGCATTCAGGTCATCCCTTTATTATCTGGCCAGACCATAACTCTATCCCCTCTCCGTAGAGGCAGCAGTACTGCACACTACCGGTTCCGGTAAAGACGGGTACACTCTATTGTTTTGCGTATCTCCTTTTTCTCAAGAGAAGGACTGATCTTCTTAGTCCCAGCCCCTATCACGTCTATGTCCCGATTCTCATCGGGCACGAATTGTAAACGAGGTGGTAAGATTCACGATCGTGAACACAGATAATTAAGTATTAATACTGTGCTAACATTGACCATCTTGGCCCTCTTGTGTCAGTACTGGGAAAGACAGGAGAGGTTGAACGACAGCGACTGGCTCCGTCCTTCAGCAGGTTATCGGCATCGTTTTCGATGAAAGGTCCGCGGGCTGAGGGGACTGCAGCTCCTTGCCGTATCGGTGACGTTGTCTGTCGTTTCAATGGCAACGAGGCTCTTTCACAGCTCAAAGATCACGGCTTTGCTATACTGAAAGTGGTTCAGAACCGCAGCTTGGATCGGCCAATCTCCAGCGCCAAGAGTAGCATATATTTCAGTCACATACCTAGATTAAAGAGATACCATACGCTCCAGTATGCCCCGTTTTGCCAGAGCCGTCAACTCGGCAACTTTTCATCAGCGCTGCTTTCAACCGGCCATCCGAGCTCCAGGTCCCATGGCGTGTTCTCTACTCAACATCCCCCTGAAAACTACATGTTACCCTAATTTAGTCGCTTGGTAGATGTATGGAAGCTGCGTATTTGCATGAGATCCCCAATCCTACGCAAATGAGGCGGTGTCCTTCTTAACATCTACTTTACATCAACCATCGGAAGACAGTTCTCGTTCGACCCTCCATTGACAAACTCCTGGGGGCTGAGATACCCGCTGCAAGAGCAAGGCGAGTCCATTTCACCAGAACAACGTCTCGGTGTCTCGGGCCCAAGTCACAAAACTTCGTCGGCCGCTCAAGAAGATGAACAACTAGATGCCTAAGAGAGAGAGAAAATTGGACCTGTACAAACCGGCGACTTTACGCCAGCCCTCACCCTCGAGGAAAAGAACAAGGTACGCTGTCATATGGTTCGAGGTAAAAACAGCATTCCTCTGTTCCACTTCATGTCGCATTACACTATCGCATAAATGGTGCGGAGACCGAAAGTCACAAATCACAAGGCAAGATATTACGTCGAGACTACCTCATACCTACCACCAGGTAGCATTCAACTAGCCAGGTTCTGACCTCGAGGATGAGAGGCAAAGAACACCGACAAGGAAAGCCAGAAGTATGCATCTCAGCAAAACACAAGACCCAGTCCAAGTATGCGAACAGACGAGAAGCGATAATACGATCTCAGTACAGCTCAAGGTAAATGTCAGTCTATCCCAGTAACATCAGCGGACCTGAAGATGGAAGCCGACAGCATATATGAGGGAGAGAAAAGCTGAGCGACGGGCAGCCAACAAGGTGTTGACTCAGTTTCCTCAGCACGGAGAAGCATGCATTGCTGAATGGGAGTCTACAGGAGAAGTAATATCAACCCAGATGCAAAGGCTATTTGCTTCTCTGAGTGTTTCTCGAGGTCAATGGCTGCGCGTGCCTTGGAAAGTGAGGTTACCGCTTCCTATATCTGTCGGTCGGGGACTTGGTTCGATCGGGGGCTCGTGTTTGTTGTCGCGTGTAGGCTACTGTTACAACGGTCGTTCGTGGGAGCTTTCTGCTCATTCCTTACAGAATTCAGCGACATCTGCGTCAATGGCACTCACGCAAGCTGCGCATCGTCGCCGGTGTGGCTGCTTCGTAATCGTGTCTGGTAGCGTTTCGGTTCTGGGCGTCTGATCTTTGTCGCGGGGTGAGACGCGTCGGACCGTCTTCCTCTGAGGATGTACAGGTCAGACAAAATCTGAGCAGGCCTCGGATTCGGGCTGTAGCCGTGTAGAGCGATCGATGCACTCGTGCAGTCGATTGGAAACGGGCGTATTGAGTGGTGATGGGGGCTTGATGTTGTTGAGCTGTGTGGAGAAACGCTCTGGTTATGACTGGTGACGTAGTGTTGATCTGCGTCAAGTTGGATCTTAGTGTGGCGGGGTGCTGTACTGATGGTGTGGAGACCGTTTTCGTGGGGTTCATGTGCTTGCTGAAGAGCTGGTTGACAATATCCAATACATAACCAATAAGCCAGAAGCTTTCTATCAGGGTGGCCGATGCCATTTCGACCATTGATGGGTTTGGGCAACCATACGATTAATTATGACTCGACAAAAGGGGAGGGGATAGCGGGGAGGAAGACCAGATACGCCCAGGGAGAGAGGACAGCCGAAACTGTTGCAATTCCTCTGCACTCTTAACCTCTACCCTGCGAAATGGATGTCGGCTGGGGGGCCAGTCTTCTTCTAAGTAAAGGCTCCCTTGACATTAGTAAAGTGATTTTCTGTTGCCGAGGATAGGCAGAGCTTGTTTCGCAATGGCGGTTTGGATATCGAGCGAGTTCAAGGCATGGGTCTATGAGATCAATGCCGGAAGCTCTGAAGGCCTTCCTCCAAACTTTTCTCAACGGCAACACCTCATAACCCACAAAACGAAGTTGAAATCCGGTTATTTCCGCTTGGTTTGGTGTTTATTTTCTCCTTTTTAGCTGGCGATTCCGAGTAGGACGGGAGGACCGTGTCAATTCAGATCATGAGCAGACATTTTGCGGCATGGGCTGACCAGAGTAGATCTCACGAAGCAGTCACCCCACCAAGAATAGCCCAGCGGTATACCCAAGCCCAAGTTAGATTGACTTCCGAATTTCTGCATCCCCATTCAACGATGAAGTAATTCCTACTCTCATCGCGCATCCCATTGCAAACGGATTCTACAGGAATCGATTATCGGAAATCTTGTTAGTAGGGATGTGCCAACGTTTTTGCTTCCTGGATCGTTCTCGTCGCGAGCACAACATAGAGATCGAGGTAAGATTACCCTTGAGCCAGCAGCCGATTCAAGTTGATGCAGTATTACCCAGGGATGCAAGTATTCAAGCATAGTTGATCAGAAAGTACAGTTCTACGGGATATATCGAGGATTCTTATACGGTCAATTGTCTGAACTGTCTTGTCTCGTGAATCTCGTCACCTGGCATAAAATCACTGGGGGAGGGAAAATCATCTGAAGATATAGGGTAGCTTGCACCGAAAGAAGTGGACGAAGATGAGGAATAACATCTTGCTCTGGCAAATAAATGAGTGGTACGTGAAACGTTGAGAAGGTAAAGGGAAACTAGACTTAATTATGGATACCTTTTAAGAATTCGGTTTTCTTTTCTACGTTATGAAGATAACGTGAATTCTTGCAATCGATTCGCCAAGTATGTTGGTGCCAAATTGCGTACTTGACTTGCGATATTCAGCAAAGAAACACCAAGTAACCACGCACGACAAAGAAAAGAAATACCACATTGCAACGTAGAATCAGATTTCTAGCCATACAGGTCTTCTAATGCACAATACTGTAGTTTACGCTGGATCATGAAAATCCCAGAGAAATGCGTACACGAGGTAATCGGAGTCTTTCGTATCGATAAGCCGATAACGATGTTGGAACCTACTTTTTGTGCAGGCCGAATTACGTCGGGCGACAAGGTACCCATTAACAGTTCAAGCCCGCTTAGCCAACCAATGATGGGACACATGGTAGACCAAGCACGGGCAAGGAACATTGCTACATTGACAACAGCTTCAACCACCAACATCGTCATTGAGACTGCTCACACCAACAGATGCCTCAGACGCACCGCGACATGCCCGCAACAAACGATGCGCACAAGCGAAAAAAACAAACGCGCCAGTGCACCATAGCCATGGCATTCTCCTTGACACCGAATTGATGTCAATCAGCTCTGCTGTTACTGCCAGGACGATGTGAAATGGCTTGTGCGACAGACAGCTTTGCGATGAAGAGCGCCGCTCGCGCCCCGCGTGCATCGAGCCTCGCACACTCCGGTCGATTCGACAACGAGCAATTCGAAACGGATGCAACCTAACCGAACATGATCTCAACGACAAGCTGCCGAGTCTCTTGACGGTGTCACTGTCGATCGCAACGAAACCGATAATGATCTTGATGATATTCTCGAGACGAAGAACGCATGCCAGAATGCCATCCGTTCGCTTTTGTCCTGCCCGACGCAGAAGAATCACCACACGACATGATCGCCTGCCAGGAAATCGGAATTTCCATTGATCGCCTCAATAACAAGAATGAAGCCTGTCTTGAAGCTTGACGATAAGGTTCTACGGTTGCAGGGCAAGGAACCAGAGCAAAAGAGTGCTTGCCAGCAACCAACAATCTTTTCATCATCGACTTCGTGGTCACCTTTGCCGGTTCACCTTCGATCGACCCAATTCCCCCGAAAGCAGCAAATACACGAGAGTCCAGCGCCAGCAGAAAAAGCTACCGTTTATTCCCAGCAACCAGTCCATCCACCAAGCTCAAGTCCTGCAGCTCAATCCGACAACCTTTGACCGGCCTGTCCCTTGGGTATCTGACAGCTGATACGATGCGAAACTGTGGTTACGATTGAAGCTGGTTGTTGAGCTCATCCATAACCTTGTGTTTTCCTTGAGCTCTCGTCGATAACCATTTTTGCCTTTCGGCCGGGAGACGGGAAGAGGACCCGGGAATCTAAGTCGTGGCCTCACTTCTGACAAGGCTGAGGTCAATATGGAGATCAAGGATGCTGAGGCTATCAAGATCCATCCAGGCGCCCAGCTCGATATGGCCTGCGCTGCTCTTCATCTTGTCTGCTTGATTTGAACGGAGCGCCGACAATTTCTTTCCCATCAATGGCACTCTCAATACCCCTTTCAAATGTGGCAAACTGGAGTTAGGTCGGATTGACTGCGATTACCCCCATTTCCGGGGCAATGGTAATTGCTCTTGGTCGATTTTTCTTTCACCTGATGTTTGCTATTCGCAGACTCCTACAAGTACCAAGAATCTTCACCATGATGACCCCCCGCCTACGCTTTTTCCTCCCATCATCCATCTCCTCGCGGAATCACTTATGAATCACGACTAACATAAAGTCAATAAGCTGGTTGGGACTGGCCTCTTGATTGCAAGTGGTGGAACAAACATTTCATCCCGGTGGAATACTTGGCAAAAGTTCATCTATCTCTGAGGCTCGCATGCCCAGGAGGCCGACTGTTGCCGTGGGCAAGGAGGCACAGTTAACCTTCTCTCGGGTCCGACACCTGTGCTCTTCCTCAAATCTATCCTAGAACATCAAGATCGGTCGATGATGCGCCGAAGCTCTCATCTGCGTTCAGTCTTCACGTATCGGGGTTTGACATCCGAACACTTACATGACACAGGAGCAAGTGAGGCACCGAGAAGGCTCTATTCCTCGATCTATCCTGCAACCTATGTGAAGCTACCTGCAAATCACATTTGATACAAGAGGTCTGGCAAGGATGATGGCGGTATCGGGGAAAACATAGTATCCTTTGTGGACCTTGGACACTGATTTGACGGAGACGTTGATGATTGGACACTGCTTGTTTGGACAACTAGGCCATGTTTCCAAATGATAGGGCTGTCGGCTTGTGATTTGGGCAACGCATCCGACCTTCAGAGCTCCAATATGATCGCGCTTTGGGTCATGGGATGCTAGCGATGCTGTCTATTGTTACTGGCCTTTCAGGGCCTCCCATTTTGTCAGGGCAATGCATCCTGTGTCTACCAAGTGGTATGGTTTCTCTCAGCCCCTGGTCTGTCGAAGCTGCGCCACCCAAAACGCTGAAGCAGCGTTCTCCTGAGTGGGCGCTTTACAGTCCCATCGGATCTCGTTATGTAAGATCATTTATCTAGAGGCGCTGGATCCTCTTCCTGTACCGACGACCTTTCGTGCAGCTCGTGCGACTCGTGACAAGATCAACCACAAGGTCAGGACGAAATCCTGCGATGCTATGGGAGACTCTGCACCGAAGACCATCAAACTCTTTCGCATTTCTTTCTAAACGCTGGGCCTTCTCTGGGGGAAGCGTCTTTCGGTCTGACAATGTCTTGCAATATGGAAGAGTAAGGCATCTGCCTTGGGTGAGATGCAATATTGGGCCCCGGCTACCATCCTGTCGTTTGCAATGGCTGCAGAACCAGCACCGGCGCCAGTTACAAATGGAAGCGTAACTACGGTACTGAGCCAGCACATGCAAGGTTATCCCTCACACGGCAATGTTCCATCTCCATTAGAGTCTGGGGACTGATGTCGTAAGGCGCTTTAGATCCAAGCCGAATGCTTGGCCACAGATGGGACACTATCTCCGACATGCTTGCCCTGGCGTTCTGCTCGTCCAGCCACTAGTCCATGACTTTTGCCTCATCCCGCTCTCCGCTTGGTCTCGGGCCTTTAAAATGAGCTCGCCACTTTTCACTGGTCTTCGCTCTTGCAGCCTAGGCCACCCTCCATACTAGGAAGTATGGCTTACTTGCTTTAGCAGTGGTTGAGGAATGGACAAGCTACAAGCTGGGATGAGGCCCTTCCCTCGTGTTTCTATAGCCCATTTTACCCTTTTGCAGAATCACATTGTACTACAAGCGTACCTCCTTCGCTTGCGAGGAACATGTCCAAGAGTCAAGCCCAGTTCCTGAGACTTGTACGAACGCTCAATTATCTGGAGGCTGCTATCGGGGACAGGCTCGGTCTGCAACTCTGCCTGTTCTTATGCTCCATGTTGAGATGAGAGGGACCGTCTTAGTAGACTTTCTATCGCCGTTGCCTAGACGTAACCGACGATCTCTGGTTCTGCATCTGGGGTGATATCTTGGGATGCGCTGTATTGCCAACTGTAAAATATCTCGGGCAAGACCGAGGTTGGGGAAGATGTCAACCTTCAAAGGCTGACCTTGTCACCATCGCGGAAGATGCAAGGAAACAGTCTCATCAGTATGTACATTCTGGGTTTCGGTTTGTCATCTGTCGTCTGTCGTCTGTCGTCTGTCGTCTGTTGGGTGTTGATGAACGTGCCCATTTTGCATTCACCAAGTGAGCACTCTGTCGACCCCTGATCAGTTCCAACCAGTCAGTCCTGTAAATCTCCGACCTTACCTCGTACCTTTGTCTTCGCAGCCATCACTACTGTAATGCCAACTCAGTGCCAATCGACCAGGGCTTAGGTCTCTGCGTCTGCCTCTTCCTGCGCCGTCGCCATCCCTGGCTGTCGATCACAATTGGCATACACACGGGCATAGCTTCTTGCTGGCTTGAAAAGTGCCGGATCTTGTTGTGCTGGCCGTTGATGTATAGGTTGAGGTTCTGCTCTTGCTCGCCATATTATGCTTGTCGATGTGCATGATGATGTCCAGACACTACTGAAACCATCTACTGCTTTGTGTGATGGCGGAAAATAAACAATCTAGCTCTCGTTTCTAAATCTTTGCTTCTTCTTTATAACAGTTTTTAAGCTAGTGTTTTTGGTAATGACGACAGTTGTGGTTGACAGCCTTGCTGGCCTTCTTATTGACAGCTAGAGGGGTCTTGGGCGCTGCGTGATCGATGAACTGCCAGCCTCAACTGCATCACGACGCAACCTCCTAAAATATAATGATCATCGAAGCCACCAACAAGCAGATATATAGCAGCTGGGGCCCAATGGTTGCCATCGATCATAGGAAAGCAGATGGGACCCCGTAAAGGGGCAACTGGCAGTATGGCCATGCAGACGTAGATACATCTTGAACAGCTTTGGAGCCGCTGCTTATATTTGATGGAGTGTTGAGAAGGCGCACACTTATGGCAGTATCTTAGGGTCACGGCGATGGAATCGGCGGAGCTTCCATCCAATGTCGTCAGGAATGCCTCCAAAGGCACAATACCGACTTTCCTTAGGCAGATGAAGTGTACCAACAGCGAAGCCAATAAATCACACTTCTAGTATTAAGAATACTCATAATTAAAGCCAAGTACTTCAGATACTACAGATACCCACATCCAGTATGATTCTCACCTTGCTACAAGTCTCAGACAAATAGGGGCAGACTCAAGTGTAGTTCATCTGCCCAAAGATATCCAAGGGATGCGCTTCACTTGCTCCCATGAAACTTCTCAACTATCTTAGAAGATTTTACTGTTATGGATTATGGATTATCGGCGATGAAGACCGCCATCAGCTCCGCGTTGATGAGAATACAGCCACACAATCCTGCTCTGACCAGGCTCTCACTCACAATCGCGATCAGCACCAAAATGTTGCTGTTACGTACTTGGCGATGGTACGGGACTGATCTGGATAGCCGCTGCTTCGCCAGCCATCACATCAGCTTCAGGTCCCGAAAAGCGGCAGGCTGCATGCGCAGAAAATGCCAGAGGTTGATCTAAACGGCTTAGAGGTCAGCGCCCGGTTACATTGCGTAAAGTCCGGAGCCGAGATCGCCAGCAATATTGGAATCACGGATTTTAGGTGGGAGGGTGCATTTCTCGCCGCGAATTTCCGGGCACGTTTCCGCTGTCACTTGCGCCTTGCGCCGTTTGTCTGGATCCCATCCATGGGAATGTTGGGCGATGGGTGAGGGGGGCTCGATTAGAATGGTGTAACGGGACGAAAGTGCGGTCTGGCTTTTTCGTTTGGATGGTAGATTTAGAGACACAATTCGCCATGTATTTACGAAGCCCAACCTTTACACTTGGACCGCGATGCAAGATCCCGTCTGTTGGGTTTCAATCTGCCGGTGCGCGCGGAGGCCTGGACTTTCAGGGTGCTTTTCGGCAGGGCACAAGTCAAGTGAATCATGATCGGGTATCATAAAACAACGCAAAGGCTACCTGCATAATGACAGCATTGGTATATTGCATTTTGTTACCGTTGGGCGCCGACGATACGGACTTACACATGTGTTGTGTCAAACACGCACCGGGCCTTGCCAGTTGCTGGCCAGACGGCCGGCGAGGACATACAGCGGTCTTGCACGGCCGATATTCTCAAATCTCAGGCGGTATTCTGATATATTAACTGATGTTTGCAGCAATTGGTCATGTACACATCTTGGACTTGTCGTGGATCCGCGACATGTCTAGGAGTCTTGCGCTGATCCAACCAATCTTATGCAGATGAATTCGACATTGATGCTTTTCATCGCGAAAGCATACGCTGGTTTAGCAAATTAATGCCGATCAAAAGGCCATAGAGCGTGGGAGAAGAGTCAATCCAATTCATCCGCCTATTCCTCCAGCACGCAAATGCTTGGACAAATCGACCAAGATTTTAGCCAGCGTCGCTCAGAGACTCCAAGCATTCGACTAACCACAACATCTCAGCGCCAGTCTTCCTCCTCGGGCCGCCGACCGCTGCATGGAGTGTCAGTGTTTGCTGTGCCGTGAAAGCAGTCCATCAATGACACAGCTTGCCTCACACGGCTCGCGCGTGCCAAGCTAATACGGATGCCGACGAGCCAGCCTGCAGAATGACATGTCGCCCAACATCAAGTGTTGAGGAGGCAAGAAGACGGGTCTTTGCTCCCAGGATAGCCACTACCAGCCAAACGGAGGCTTCCCATCTGCGGTTAAGTCGGGAGTCTAACTTAGCTGCAAGATACGTTGGCTTCGTTGTTCGGCTGTAGCTCCGGAGGTGTGCACCACTGTGTGACATGGCTAGAGTCTATCTCCGAGATTGCGCACATTATTTTCTGTACCTTTACGTTTGCGTTCCACGGTGTTCCCTAGACATTGCAAGTACTGTTGCCTGCGATGACGTGGTCCTTTTGTTGGTGATGCTACAATGCACAAGACTTGAGCCTCTGCGCTGGAAATTTGGTTGAGTCTTGAGCTTGTTGACGCGGGCGGGAGGCAATGGTCAATACGTCAGCCCCACGTTGTGAGCTCAGATGAAATTATGAAAAGGCGTGATTGAGTTGATGTCGTAGAGTCGAGAGCGACGTTCAATTCACAAGAGCATGATATCCGAATCATGCTTAGAATTTCCAGATTTCTAATTATAGCGTTGTGATCTGCACCACGGGAATGACGATGGCGGGGTATCAGGACCCTGCAAACAACATTTCATTTTAACTCACATTGAAAGTTAGAAAATTGGCTATTATTATCACCCAAACAAAATTTACATTACGAATTCAACCAAGAGGCAGAATATCCCATCGTCTGGCATCTTCTCGTCGTCGGAGCTCGCCGAAAGTATTGCGTCATGCCCCGCGATGTGCAGATTCAAGGTTACATCCGCCCTGCCAGGCACTAGATCTTTAGATCGGTGATCAATTTTAGGGGTACACACCCTGCCCTGCCCTGGCTGGACCCCTGTGTCTTAGACGCCACGTCAGCGGCGTACACCAACGGTCAACGTTTAAAAATGCCGTTTTGATGCAGCGCAATGTTGAGATTCAGGGGATAGTAAGGTATCGTGGGACGGCATTTGGTGAATTATTCACACCCCGGAGACTCTGGTACCGGCTTAGCGGATACATCCCCAGGTCAAACACCGCTTCTTGGCTGCTCTGATCATAACCTTTCCGTCCCAGCCGTTACCACGGGAAGTGAGGTGATACAAGACCATGTAGATGTGACACGCCCGGGCCGGAATGTAAGGCATAGAAATGAGGGATGTGACACGAAAATACTGTATCGGGAGAATTCCTCCGGTGCACGGCGGGAATACCTTGACTCTCTGTGTAAATACATGGCATTCTTTGTACCACTGGCCAAAAAACACCAACCTTTGGAAATTCCCCAAGTCCCAACTCCCACGTGATGAGGAGAGCAGACCTCTTGTTCAAATACCCCTCTCCTTCATTTCTCTTCAGATCAACAGTTTCTTGCGTCTCACGCATTCGGGCTTTGCTCGTTGACACTTGCTGTCTTCATCTTTTCACTCTCCCCCCTGCACCATCACAGTTGACTTATATCTCTTTATTCACCTTTCCCTCTTCAGGGTTCGACACTTGTGTCTTTGACAGAGGTTCTAGCAAGTCTTCGGTCTGGCCATATTCCTCTTGTCTTTGGCCTCGCCTTGCCTGCCTCACCTGCTGAGGATCTGGCGTTTCCATTGTCCCCTCTGGTCTTTGTGCCTCACGAGGCTTGATTCCGAATGTCAACTTTGGTCTTGACAGTTGGATGTCTACAGCCGGTAAGCTCCATCTACATCATGTTCAAGTCATGCAATACTAACTTCTGCCAGCTTATCTCTTGCCATCGGCGTCTCTCCCCATCTGTGGTTGAGGACCCTGCAGGACTTTGACCACTGCGGTCTTCTCCTACTGTTAAGTACTCTCTTCGCAGTCTTCTGTATTCAGAGTTTTGTTTCGTTGCAATCTTCCCTATTCGGACTCTTCGCCTTTCGCGATCTTTAACTGCACTCTGGAGCACAAGAAGCAAGTCTGGTCCATTGCACGCAAAGCTTTGGCGCGCTCAAGACCTCTGCACTCTACAAGCGCTCATCTTCTTGTTATCTTATCGTCGAATTCTCTCTCTATTTGTGGCCCGAGGTTTCTGTAAGATATTTACCACTGTAGGTCTTCTCCTACTGTTGAGTCTTCTCTTCGGAGTCTTCTCCCCTCGCAATCTCTTTTGTCTGCGGTCTTCTTCGACTGCACGTTGGAGCCCGGGAAGCAAGTTTGGTCCTCGCGAGCAAGGTTTCGCTAGCGTAGAAGACACTTCTGCACATACAGAACTGTTCTACTCAGGACCCTCCCTGTGTCTACAGTTCTGACAACCTCTAGTCTTGCCTAAACCTCAGCTGCTTTTGTCGCTCCTCCCATGGCGCTTTGTACCTCTCAGTCGATTTCCCCGAACCCACAGCTTGTGCCTATTCATACATGTATATGTCTGTCTCTTCGAGACTTTCCATGCTTGAAACGATTGAGAAGCAAGCGCTCTCATCTCTCCACTCCTGGCCGAAACCACCACGACTTCTGGCTTTTCATCCAAGAGCTACGTATTAGTTGCCAAGGAGGACAACGAGTATATTGCCTAAATGAGTTGGTCGGCTTTCCTTACCTTTGTGTTGGGCTTGGAACATCTTCTACTCAAACCTCTCAGAGATTCGTTGATCGACCAACGGACTTGTCGACGTCTTCGCCGACAAAGCGACGTGTCTCAACTCGCAAACCAAGGCGCCTTTGGCTCGATTCACCTCGAAGACACACCCAACACACCTGATACCTCAGCTCCAGTGCTGCTGGGCGATGTATCGGTTTCATCTATCTACCAAGGAGCTAGCAGACCCTAACAACGACCCTCATGCCAAGACCTTCGTACGAAGATGTAGGTAGACCTTCAAGCGTTCGATCCACTGAGTCCATGCGCTCTAGCCGCGGGTACCCTCGAATAAGAAGAGCACAGGTCATACACGGTCTGGATCCAAAGCCAGGCGAGATTGGAGCTTGGTCTTCACTTGCCGGAAGCACTGAGCTCTTCGACTTTGACTATTCCTCACGCTTCAAGAAAGCTGAGCAAGAGAAGACCTTGGAAGATCAGCTGAAACAAGCTGGGAGTATGAAGACGAAGATTGAAGTGAACTGTAGAGAATTTGCGTCAAAGGGGCAGACTACATCCGATCCCTATTTTGCCTTACATGGCCTTCACCCAAGTTCCTCTAACTTCGACGTGAGGCACTGGCGCGATATTCAACATACTCAGTCCTGAGCTGGATGACAGATTGTGCAAGTGGCGACAACGTGCTTAGTTGCTTTTAACAATCTTGCTCGGTCGGATGCTATCTTCGGCTCATCAGCTAGGGTAACCATCAACAGTTCATACTACCCCTACCGCGAGTCCTGCGTTGCAGTCGTTCCATCCACCGAACTCCTCTCGCCTCTTGAGTCCCTTGAGCGCGCTCGTGCGGTCTCTGGCGGTCTGTCACGAGTCTGGTGTGAGGTCTCAACTGCTTCACCCAATATAGACTCTCACATGACTGTCCCTCTGAGCTGGGAAGATTTCAAGAGCGCTCGAAGACGTACTGCTACGTTATTCACCACAGAAGTCCACGGGAATTTCGTCACTAAGCATCTGCCTTGATCCTCTTACAGCCGTTACATGCGTGCAAGCGATCCATGACGGCAGCCACATGATCGACGACAAGGCTACGGAGAGCTGCGCGAAACACCCCAGTATGATCTCCAAGGAGGTTGAAGCTCTGTTTCATCGCTTTGACTACGAACCCTTCAATGGCGAAGAACAGGGCTTGACAACCAAGAGTGGTGTCTCTTGATAGACCTGACAGCTGTTCCTTACATCACGCTCCCTAATCGATCTTGATAGTCAACACACTCTTTTCATTTTGCAACTCAGAGACACACCACATCATAGCGGTCAAGGAGGCTCAACAAGGCCATCACATCAATCAGCCTTGCAACAGCGATGATGAACTTGTTGTGGGTGACACCACACCTCCGAGCAGCCACCAAACACCTTCAACCGCTGGACACACCAACAACCAGTCAATCGGGGCCCAAACTCATCATCCACCACCAGATCAAAGATGAGGGACTCGTTTTGACGAAGGTGGCTATTCAGCTGTTCAGTCTTGAATATCGACAGGTTGAAGAAGTCACCAGCTCCAGAGCCACGAAATCGGCGTCGTACTGTTGTCGATTTATCATTGAAATCGTCGGTCGGGGTGATCGTGACTCGGACATCATCACACATCTCATATGATGACACTGGACCGTGAGATTGACATCCGAAACAATGCTGCGAGACGAACTAATTGGCGACATCCCTTCATTGCTGACAATACTGGTCCAAGTATCGGCACTGAGGAGAGTTCCGTTTGCTTTGGATGCATATGTCAAGCTCATCATTGTCAAATCTACATCAACACTGGATATGAAGGAGTACACATTACCCTATTAATATTTTAGTCACCAGCCAACTCAACATGCTGTATATACCAGCCTGCGCTTCTTTTTGGTCGTATACAGACACTAAAGAGAAATGGCGTAGTGAGCGGCCATCAAGACGTGAAAGCAGATTACTTGAGTTAGCTACATCATGTCCGGTCCTAGTTCCGACACTTTGACGATAGTTGGGTTAGCTACCCATTACTCTGGGATATTGCCCGAGACACCTACACCTTCCAAGACAAGGCTCAAGGCAACCAAGCCCTCGCGGAACTTGAGGACGTCAAAATGTCTTTGTCACGACCTTGGCGATGATAAACAACTGTACAAATCGCTTCGACGTCAATTTCGCATCGGTGTGTAAAACAAGAGCGTCGAGAACTTCTTCCATGCATCGGAGTCAGGTCGAATACTCGACATACAGTTGCGATACATGGCGTGATGACCATTTTGGCCGTCCTATTCATTCCTTGTGAACACGAGACAGCTGCTCAAGAAGCTCGATGATGAAGAAAACCTCAAAGGACAATATAGGAGTATCAACGCTCTTATAGAAACGCTTATCTGAGCATTTCGAACCACGAATAAAGAGGAACTTTGATGCCGTCACTAATAAGCCGCAGAGAATAGAGATTCCGATCCCTTTTCTTCAAGAAGACTATAACTTGAGCTTTCAACGTGGCCATTTTCCGTCCAGAGTTTGAACAATGATCAAGACGATGTTACTGGCTACAAGCGTCGATTGATAGCCCAGCGCTTAATCTTTCGTACGGCAAGCGCTTACACAAAGATATCCCTGAAATAAGTCCTAGGGAGGTTGCCCTGATTGCCGACAGGCTCACCACCAAAGCGTGGTGCAATCACCTTTGACGAGTTTTATTAGGGGGCCTCCCGGTGACCAAGATGTTTGAACCGGAAACCGTTGGATCACAACACAACGGACGACTCTTCCTACTGATACAACCACTGAGTAACAGGTGTACAGCCTAGTCACCCCCTGGCCAATGGCGGGTTCATCATGAAAACATTGATCGCCGCATCAAGGGTCGCTTAGTACATCCAGCAGACAGGCATCGAATGATTCTTGGATCAGCAGCGCATTGGACTCACGTTGCTTACTCAACTCGGGCGATTTGTTCAACTTGGCACCAACCCATCAGATACTCTCTCTTGGTGTCATTTACAAGCACCATGCTAGAGATGCCCCCAACTTCAAAAGCACCATTCCGCAATGACCGAAGATACAAGTCTTTGTGTCCCAGAAGCCGTGATGACACCTGGAAACCAGAATTCTCCTGTTTGACCCAGCAAATCAGCGCTGTGGACACTCATGAACGACCAGTCTTTCCTCGCCAAAGTAATAGCAGTCTCGCCATCAAGACAATGAGGACCAAATCAACGGCGTCCGTTTCATTTGGAATCAGATTGTGCGAGACTCAAGCAACGACATGGATTTGCAAGTTTACCGTACATAATGCGACTCGGCAAAAGCGTGCACGTCATCATCGTCCTAGTCGCTTTGGCAGAGGCAGCACAATCAGAAGATCCATCTGTAGTGGCTCAGACACGATCAGGAAAAGAGTCATTCCGCTTGGTGATTCTCCATTATATTTATACAAGCCACCATGTCATCACCACTGACACGAATCTTGAACGCAACCGTGTCGCAAGGTGAATGAAGATGACGTGGACGACAACCTTCGGAGCTGGGAGTACTCATTGGGGAGTGCAAGCAGCTCGTAAAGCACTGCTAAAGCATCACGCCTCACAATGTGCGTAGCACTATCAATCTCAATGAGACTAGAACGACAATCTGGCGACTCACTGGGGAGTCAAGAATCAAGCGCGATGAGAGAGCTCGTTACTCGTCCCGCCCAGGAGAGTTGCCCGCAGAATCACACGTGCAAGGAAAGCAGCAGATCGCCAACCAAGAGCTCGCAGCAATCCCTACCTCAACGAGAAGTTCAACGTGCCTATGAAACAAGTGCTCGGCATATACATAGAATGCACTTTATTCTTGGATGCAAGAAGCACGAGAAGCATTTCTGCAAGGAAAACCCACTTCAAGCTGCCATGAGCCGTCTCAAAGGCAAAGCGAAGCAAACGTTCAACCGCCAAGGCATGAGCAGTTGGGTGTAAAGAAGCGCACGGCGGTTCCAAAGTCCAGGATGAAACGTGACGAGGATGAGAGGAATAAAACCATGACCTTCACATCCTGTCGCCTGACACCCCGGCTGAGTATTCTGTGGCAACACAGACTATGACAATCCCGGGCCACTGATACCATTCACGGCATCGTGGAACAAGTGATGGTCAATCAGTTTGACCTGCATATCAAGCGAAACCACGATACACATAATGCGAAGGACAGTCATCCGACTTTGGCATCGCCAAGTACCTACAATGGCGTTGCAAAACCTTGTCGCCCGCTCCATGCTCCGACTAAACTTTGGACTCGAAACTGTGTTTCCCCACAGCTATCGGGAAGGAGCCAAGTGTATTGAGTAGGTAAAGTCACAGGGACGCCAGTGCCATAGAATAATTGGTATGGCTAAGATAAGGGAGCATGAGAGCCTCATGGTGAGGCTAAATAATGTGCCCCTGGAGCAGCAGGCGGATCACCCACGCCTATCAGACACATGATAGTTTCGCAAGCGGCCGATCAACTACTTTCCGTGGTCCAGGAGAGCCTCGAACGTACCATCCTTTCGGAAGCTGTACAGCAACGTATCACGCACCACAGGCTGCCAACGGTCCTACTGTCGAGTGGACGGAGCATTATCAGCCTGGTGGGAAGTGACATCACAAGCGGAAATACACAGTCATGTATTTCGAAACAGCTGATATCCCGGGCAGGCGTCACTTGTCATGGGCGATGCTAGTCTTGCCCCAAAGACCAACCTTGTGAGGTCCAAGGGAGTAAATGCAGGCGATACATCAATTTGCCCGCCGCAGACGATAAAGACTCTCTGGGGAGAATGACACTCAATAACGAATGGATTCTCCTTCCTTAGAAGACTCTTCACGTCAGAGATTCGAGACGCTGAAGACGACAAGAGAGACGAGGACATGGAACTTCCCTTTGGTGAGTTTAAGCGAAACAGCCGTGAGCAGAATCCAGAAGAAAGGAGCTCTGTGCAGGGAATTGATCCGGTATGGGGATCATTTGGAAGAGGTCCAGAAGCAAAACAAAGCTCGGGGAACAGCTAGACCTCTCTGACTCCGGGCAATCCAAAGAAGGCTATCAGAAGCTAGCTTCTCATGCTTCTTTTGATACTGGCACCGCTACCAATCATGGGTTCCATCCTATGATCTTTTTGATGCACAAACTCCACAAGCTCCTTTCAAACACAAGGTCGACGACTTTATCCTCAAAAGTATTTGAAGCTCTCGACCCGACAAAGGTCTTGGTGGTTGGCAGGTGCCATTATCCCCATTATCCTCAAGGCGCCATGAAAAGATAGCTGGTAACGGTTTTACACCGCACGGCCCATCGCTTATTGCTGTTCTTCAAGTCACTTATAGCGCGACGTATCGATACTGCTAGACGCACTAGCTAGTTGGCCCTATAGTGGCGGAGCAGCTTCAACCGGCCCTCCCCAGGCCTACATTCATCACGCGTTCCTGCCATACAGGCACTCGTCCTGCAATGGACGCCGCTTCAAGAGGAGACAGTCCAGACCGCGCCATCGTGTTCGATGAAACGAGAAGCGCATTGTGTCAAAGACTGAAGAGCTTGAGAAGAAACCCCGACAATCCGAGCAAGAGATAGAGTCTGTCATGCGGCACAATCTCAAGTTACAACTCGACGTGGAAGTACTTCGGCGCGAGGCGGAATCTTTTCACGGAGCACTTTTCGACAAAAATAACATCGAGATGTGGATGGGCCTTGCAAACCATCCGAAACCTAGCATGAATGTGTCACCACTGTCGATCTGCCAGAACCCCCAAGAACGATACTCGGAAGGGTTGGGAACCTCCCTCATGAGGAAATGGACATCTTCGGTAACGAGACTCCAAAGACAGGAAAACCCAAACGAAAATGCCTTGATCCGGCTGAACCTATGGACCTGTGTACCCTCTGACTTACTCAAATTATTGCGCCTTGGCCATGATTCCATTCCGCTTACCTTCCAGCTGCACTAACACTACACAAAATCACAACCTCCTTGCCCATCTCCGACTTCAAGCAAGATGTATCCATTTGATAGCCTCCCTGCTGAGGTCCAAAGCAAGAGCCTTGTATCTATTCCCTCGCATGCAACCACCGCTCTACTTATCCGAGCCTTATGACTCTGACGGTTCTGTCCTCATCGAACCTCAGAGCGTCACTCAGAACAGAAATTTGGCTTGAGCTTATTACTATTCTTCCAATCCTTTTTACACACGCCATACGCAACAAACTGTCGGTGTGCGTTGAGGCTTGACCTTTCCTTCATTGGCTTGGACGATATATTTGGCCAGCGAATGGTTGAAGTTTTACCCACAACTCGGAGTGGCGTGTTCAGCGGTCTTCAACAATCACGCTGTAACTACACCTACACCTGCAACATGAGCCGGAAGAGCGGGCGCCATCGAAGTTGATGTCTCCTTCTTGAGAGACGAAGCCTTGGCTAATTACGCTCGAAGAAGCACCCACTGACAAGGCCGGGAACAAGGTTGGGTCGAGGCATTTGAAGATCGATCTGAAAATGCGAATCAAGGTCATTGGCCGCGATTTAGAATGTGCGCAGTTTGATGATATCCAAGATGCAAGTCAGCAACTAAACGACTATCTCACCCGACTACGACGCCCTTCACCCCCAATGTTCCTGGTCTCGCAATCACCAAAATCGGAGGATCCCGCTGCGCCAAAGACTGGGACCAAGATCGCCACAGCATCTACTGCTGAACACCTGAAGGATCAAAAAAATCCTACCACCAATAACGGTTTCGCTGAGCTAAGTAAGCTATGGCTATGCGTCCTCAACCAAAACCTCCCGCACCCAGAGTGGTGGAGGTTCAAGCTCTGCATCTTCTTAGTGCCAGGCTTGGGCCCCGAACGGCTTCGGGGCAAGCGTCACAAGGTTGAAGAACTGCTCTTGCACTCCGAAGCCCTCACTCTTGCAGTACCAGATCTCAAGGCTCAAGGACGAACATATAGATCTCAACAACCAAGAGGCTTGATCCAAAACTTGCAACTGCCTGCTCTTCGACTCCTAACGCGTGATAAACGCCCAAGACCTCGCTTGAGAAGATGCCAAGTGCTTTCCACTGCTCTCCTCCCAAGAAGACAGCAAAGCAAGATCGAGAAGCGATACCGCACCAACCTCAAAGACAAGATGGCGTGATGGGTTCTATAAACACCCGTGGCTCTAACTACATGCCTGGGGATACCTTCAAGCCCCTGAAGACTCCACCTCGCGGACAGGTCAAGAACAAATCACTTGATGACAAGGCAAAATGTCTGACCTTAAAAAGGCCTAAGGCCTAAGCCACATAATTCTGCAAACACTCGATTTCTTTATTCCGTCAAACAGTCACGATATGTCCGAGCGCCCATACGGCAGCTTCTTAGAAGATGAGAAATCAGGCGTGGCAGTCCTCGGCAATGACATCGCAGGCTCTCCAGATCAAGCTTTGACTCATACTATCAAACAAGGAGATCAAGTACTTCCACTTGCTTGCTGAAGCCCCAAGAGTGTAAAATGTCTTCATCTCCCGCTACTTTGAGACTGGAAGAGAACACGAAGAGACCAGTAGCCGTCTTAGAGAGCAGTGCTATACATCTTCCTCACCTACTACACAGAAAAAGATCAAGAAATCATCAACAAACCAGCACCATGTTTCCGTCTTTCACTTTAACATCCATGACTGGCTACCAAAGTGTCCTGAATGTGGATATCATACATCTCGCGCACATAATGCCGTTGGGAAAGGATTCGGGTTGCATATCAATAACAGAAGACCAACTGGAAACGACACTGGAAGCAGATGCCTGGAGACAGTTTCCAATGACAGAAGGCCAGCTCGTTGGAAGAGCAGTGTCAGAAGGTTTTCTGCCCCTCGCGCCACTTGGAGATCTGATGACTCAGGAGGTTTTGGAAGAGAAATGCCAAATGTCTCCGGCTCCCGCAGGTACCGACTGAAGTCATCTACCTGCTAGATCACCGCGACGCCCTCAACGATCTCGCGCTCCTCAGCGCGCGTCAGATCAAGAGTGTTTCAAATAATATTGGCGTGGAGCTTTCGAGGCCTTGAGATTGCACTGAAGATACCGAAAGTCCTGTCCAGTATATGCTTTCTGTTAATGGTCGTCGCGGCGACTATCAATGACGCCACGCTCGAGACGTCATTGAATGTCGAAAGACATGCTAAAGAGAATGCTCACGAGGCCAAGTCCAAGTGCAAACTATTGGCCTCTGCTCTTTGGAAGTCAACATGGATCATTACAGTCAGATTTTCCAGGCATACTGTCAATTGATCATTTCGTATCTCAGACCAAGGGCGTCAATTCCAAAGGCCAGCTGGTCAACTCGATCAAATACATGACATGCAAGTCTTCCAAAAACTCAAAACAACACTAATTAGAGTCAATATAATGGACTTCGAGTTGGCAAATCCAAGCCGGACTATTGAGGGAGGCTGGGACCTCAGCACACCAAGACAGTATAAGGAAAAGGTAGTGATTGGTTCGCATCCAGATCCAATCACCGACTTCATGAACTCCGTCTTGGGTCACGTTCAGTCTGAGCTATCTGACAACTATAAGATAGCTGGCAAAGCCGGTCGCTCTATGCACAGAACTCGACACCAAGCTTGTACTTGTCAATCAACACAGAGAAACTAGACCGCGCGGTTTCAATTTGTCAAATCATCTCTCGACAACAAGAGTATATTATATTGCAGCAGAACAAGAAGGACATCCCCGCGACTAACCCTGAACTCGGCAGCTTGGGCCTTGATTGGCAAGCAAATTCCCAGGG
Organism: Fusarium fujikuroi IMI 58289; assembly: GCF_900079805.1. Taxonomy (NCBI): domain Eukaryota; kingdom Fungi; phylum Ascomycota; class Sordariomycetes; order Hypocreales; family Nectriaceae; genus Fusarium; species Fusarium fujikuroi. Next base: position 295,627 of record NC_036633.1, on the reverse strand, counting down.
AATACGCAATCATAATTGCTTAGAGAATTGTGGAAATGCCAGCGCCTGTATCACAAGATCGATACAGGAACAATACCATATACTTGCGGCCTGGGCCCGAATGATGCTGTTTGGCCGACATCACAAGCAAGAATCCTGCAATAACAGCTGCAACAGCAGAGCCCTTCACTCGAGCCTAGAAAAGGACTCCTAGTTTCCCAGTAGGCCATTGACGTTAACCCAGAGGAGTTAACGCCCGAGGACTTACTGTCATCAAAGAAGTAGAAGCCTACAAGCTCTAGATTCTTCTGAGAAGAGGAGCAAAACCAGTCAGACCGTTACCTAGCAAAGAGGAAGGGCATAGTTGATGCTATGCCTCGAACTGTCCCTATAAAAGTTCAGTCTATTCCAGCGGCCCGAATTGAGATTAACCTGTCGACTTGGGATCAACGTCGTCCAAGCCCGACGAAGATCTATATCCTGAGGATAAGACTTGAGGAAGATCCGAAGGATGCGAACTACGATCCGGGGAAGACTGATTCAAGCTTCACAATAGCAACTAAACCCCAAGTCTCGTCAATATGGAGACTATTATCATACCAAACACCAAACCTTGAAGCCATGCACACGACAATCGTCTCCTCGTTGCACTGACATCATAAACAATAAAGCTCCCTTCGGCCATTACTTGTTACCACCAAGTGGTCTTCAGTATTACCACAGCGGCGTTTTGACCGTCGATACAAAGCCCTTCGAGGCGGTTTAAATCAATGACCACGACGTCTTCCTATCTCTTCCCCTGCCTTGCCAGTGCTGGCGTGGTGGTCGATGGGGATGTTGATTCAAGAGTATTTGTCACTATTGATCTTTGCCGCCCTACATCTCGTCCCAGCCCATCGGTAGGCGCTGAGGGGTGCCACCAATATCCACGCAAAGATTCGGACCAAGGATCACCTAGACGTTAGTCCCCCCACCGCTCCGAATCCCAAGTCTTCAGAAAGAGGGCGAGCGCGATGCCTCTCAGCAACCCTGAGCTCATCCGCCTTCATAGGAAAGACATACACATGGCGAGAAGAAAGTTGTAGTCGCCAGGGCCCAGGAGATAAAGGTGTGTCTCTGGGCGGCAAACAGAACAAAATACATTACGCCAACCATACCTTGCTCAACAAAGCCGCGAGTGAAGGACAACACCAAAGGACCATTCGAATCATATTTCGATAATCCCTTCACAGCTCGACTCACCAGTATCTTGAATGCAGATATCATACATCTCGTGCGTATACCATATCCCCTGGACGAAATTATCACCATCGACATCAAACCCGGCCTAACCCTTACGAAAAGTGTTAGTATGAACGCCCATCAATTCGCATATGAATATATATCCTACCAACTCGCCCACTGGCCCTTACAGTCCCTGCGCCGAACATGTAGTTTCGCATGGCTATATCCCAGCAAACAGAAGCTCGATCGAGGCACCCTTGCATAGTCATCGAAGCTGCATATACCTAGCGAGGCAAGGAGGTACAGAAGGTCGCAAAGGCCTACATCCTCAGAACCAAAGGCAAGATCCAACCTGTTGTCGACTTTGACATCAACAAAAATAATGAGTTGACTGTTTCGGTCTAGAAGCGCAAATTGCGAGTCGTCCAAGTACTCTATCGTCCGTTGAGCAAGATACGGCTCTTGTGCCTTCCAGCCCCCGATCTAAAAATCATCAAATTCACTATACTGATACATTAGTCCCTTAAAACAGGTTGATTATTGATCTGGACCATGGGTCCACATATTCATCAGTGTCGTGGGTGCCGATACGCGCAATTATCCCATCAGACTAGTCATCCAGGATGCACTCAAATGGTTCAAGCTTCGAGCTTGTTCTGGAGTAGTGTTGACCAGACAGGAGAAAGGGTGTCTCGCGGCGGATCTGCTTTCTCTTCCTCCGGAGATAGTTGACAAAGTATGCAAACTCTGCAGTCACTGTGAAACTGGGCACCTCTCACGACGTCCCCCACAAGCAAGCCCTTACCACATCTTGTCCAAGTCAAATCTGGGAGCCGTCTTCTTTGCCTATCCACACAAGCAGATGTAGCATTCATAATCCACAACCAGTCGGCAAGATGCCCAGGGAGTCAAATCCCATGGCTTTCCTGCACCTCGTGGGGTATGCCATCGACGACCTTTTTCCGCAGATACCTGATCGAAGTCCCTGAGCGATCTGATGGGCTTAGAGAAGAGAGACAACGAGGGAAAAAGGAAAAGAAGAAAAGGGAAATGGAAAGAAAACAAGAAATAAGAAGGAAAAAAGAAAAAAGGAAAAAGAAAGGAAAAGGAAGAAGAAAATGAAACGAAAAGAATAGGCCATACCGCATGGAGGAGTTCATTTCTACGTGATCCCCCGACGGGCGGGTATGCAAGTGGTACATCCTCCCAGCAAAGCAGAACATCTAGGGAATCGGCATTGTCATCGTCTAACAACTTGCCATTCCGAGCGATTACGGACAGCAAGCAACGCAGACGTGTGATGATCCAGACACCATACAGTGTCTCCATGCGTCAGTACGCACACGTGGTCAAAGGTTTCTTCACCTTGCCCTTCACAAAGCTTAGACGAGGCCGGAAGGATGAATTGAGGCAAAGATGAAGAACAGAAAGATCCTACACTGGATGAATACACTAGACGGCTTGTCTATAAGCCGAGGATGGGTACAAGGGACGGAAGATATGGACTGTGGTACTATCAGCTGCGGTTGTCGCTGGCACTCTCGGCGAAAATCCATGATCAACCGTTAGGGGTAAAGGATTGCCAGAGGTGACATAACTCGGAAGCCTGACTTTTTAAAGCTGGCCCTCCCTGTTTGTGATGAGGCGACACCCTCCGGGGCAACTTCATAGAGGAGTACAATGCTGTCTCTGGTGAAGCTTTACGCCAAACCTTAGGACATGTCAGTAAGCGATAACACCTGAACTGTCAAGATTGTACTCAAGAATTCGAACTCGAATTGCTTAAGCGCATCAATACGAAGACGCGCTTGGCCGCAAGGACCCGGCTATTGAGCGTTCAATCCTCCCACATCATCACAACCCACTTCAATCAATCAACAAAATGCACGACCGATTCCAGCCACCTCCTCGCAGTGCTTCATGCACTCAACTCTACATTTTGGTGACAAGTGCTCACAGTTCATGCGGTATATACTCTGCCCAAACTGCTCTTTCATGACAGCATAGCAACAGCAAAGATCAGCAGTGATGAAAGCTGGACCGTCAAGAGTCTTTAAGACCTCCAAGCCGAAGTACACGATCGGATCAACTATGCCAGTGATCGGGTGACGCTCAACCATATACAAATCGTGGCAGCAAATTCCTCCTTCACGATAGCCTGATAATAGCAAAGATCAGCACCAGGAGCAACAGAGACAAAGGAGTCTTCGCCATCTATAACAGCGATAACATAGTTCGATTCGCCCCCAGCGACACAAAGAGCGCCATCGTCGACGACATCCTCGGCCCGCATGATTACAGCAGTAGCAGCTAAATGTGGCCTGAGCTTAGACAGCTGGCACCACCAACCAACTCGAGGCTCGGCTTTACAAGGCCAATCGTGAGCTCTATCAACAGGTGAAAGTCTTATCACGACAGAATGCAGACCACAACAACGCATCGCTGCTTTCTCAAAGCTATTACAAGGCCAACAGAGCTTCAGCAAGAAAGACAAATCGACAGATATGGGCAATATACTCGTTGCCCTCCCTGGTCCTGGCCGAGTCTGACCGTGGGCCTTTCTGAGCTAGCATCAGGGGAGGCAAGGAGTATATGCCCATGTGTGTTGATTTGTCTTCCTTGTCTTTGTGTTGGGGTTAAGCTCACTTCTATGCTCTCAACCTCATCACCCATCCTCATCGGTCTTCTGATTCATCACATATATATTCGAATCGGGCCCTCCCTCTACCTCAAGAGAGCCATGCAAAAGATGTGTAGAGATGGAGGGCGATCTCGACTGTGGATGCGATGGCAGCTGGAGAAGACTCAAGTATTAAAGGTGTAAGACTGAGGATGAAGCGGATGTTGAAGATAACGAGACCAGCGAGCATAAAGGAGAGGATGCAGAGAAATACAAAGACTCCTCGAAGACATCTACAGGCTTACTATTCTTGTGCGGAGGATGAGGCAATACTCCCCAGATCGCAGGCTCCACCTACACCAGAAGTCAAGTCAGACGATGGTAACTTCATAGTATCGACATCGGCTCTAGTAACTTGCGTACCACAGGGGAGCTCTCTGCGAGAGACAGCTTGGCAAACCATGAGTGCAATGAATGACGTCAAGAAGGAGATCTTTAACTTGGGGTACACTGGTTGGATATCAAGTCGGTGATTGGGGGCGATGTCAAATTTGACTTATCTACATGTATCATGAATTGTTGGGGCCTGTATTATGCTTGGGTGACAATTAGAAATGGATCAAAGAAAGGTGAGAAATATGGTACAAAATAAGCCTGCAGCAGCACACATTATGACTGTACCGTGTCCTCCTCTCTGTTTCCATTTGCACGTTCACGCCGCACCTAGTGGCTTCTGTCGGCTTGTTCCAATACGGTACCAAGTTTCGAGTCAGGCTAGATTTATGTTCAGGCCATTCAACGCAGAGAAGCAATTGCCAGCTCAAAGAGCTCTATCGACTCATCGATTGCGACGGTCTTCAATGACCTCAGGTGACTCACCTCCACAAAATAGAGCTAATGCAGTCTTACCTAGAACTCGTTTTTACCACCATACCTCAGGTGTCCTTGACCACCTGCTTCCCTTTCTCTTCTTTTCCCATGAGTAGCAGCCGGATAACTTCTTCACTGGTGACCGGCCTGGGCTGAATGAGATAGGCTGGCTGCATGGAACTTAGCGACACGCGATAGATAACTTATGATGTTTGGAAGAGAAAGGGAGTCTGACCTGTATCATGAAGGCCAACGCGACCGACACCGGGCCATCCAAGTTCCAGTGTCGCGCATGTAACATGAGTATCGTAACAGCATTGTAGAAGAGAATATGCCATCGTAAGTTAGCTTGTTACATTATATCGACCACATGAAGAGTCTAGAACTCTGGTTTGTTGTAAGCTTGGCAGCTTTCCTTCTGCCTTGTGCTCGATGCCGAATACGTTCACTATTGGAATCGTGATCCAGATTAAGTATAGGAAACACCGAGCTACTTTTCTTTGACCAGGCCGATGATTGTCAGTACAATACAATTTTCAGAGTCATCCATGAAAGCACAGCATGCTCTTCTCTGGGTATTCAACATCACCCCCTCATGGACCAAGACAAGCACGTCTACCAAAATGCAGTCAAACACTCCCAGTTTGTCAGATTCGCGAGAACCTAACTCCTTCAAAAAACCCCTTATCGCATATTGCTACTGCTTGTAAGTGTGATTCGTAGCACAGGAAGGTTCTGAACTCTCTCCAAAGGTGTCAGCATTGCTCTGCACATGCATATCACACCCGAGCCCTTTGGATCTTGTGCTATTCAACGAACCATACATAAATATCAGGAACCTTGAAGGGAAATAACTCTATCGTCATTTGATTGTCGCACCGCTAGTGAAAAGAGGCTACGGGTGCTCTGAAGTAGATGGTGCCATCTTTTGAACGAGGCGGTCCTTGTGCATTCTTTGTCTTGAAGCAAATGAGCATGTTTGGAGAAGGAGATCTAGTCCTTGGGTGAGAAGCAATGTCAATCATTGTTGATCTGGCGGGTGTGATACTTGGAGAAGCTGCTAAGACCACCGAGAATTTGATGTACTGTATTCGGTACCATGTAACGATCTTGTTTGGTGAACAGGCTTTCCCTGACCTTCCCAAGCCCTACGACGCTGAGAATGCCCTCTATACAATCAGTGCGCGGTACGCTAAGAGACGAAAGGGCTCAAGTATTTAGGCCAAGCTTAGCGTACTCTTTACCAGGTTTATCATGGTATTCTCTTCTAAAGTCTGAATGTTCTTACTACCAGTAGGCATAACATCACCAAAGACCTTACCGCGAGTATACGGATCTCAGTAGCAGCAATACGTCTTAGTTTCCTTGTGCAACCGCGGCAGCAGACTGACTTCTTGTGCATTTTCACCAACATTGTGTTCATCCACTGAGGCTATCTCCTTGTTCATGGCGTATACTGTCACGTGAAGAGCAAGTCGTCGCACACTCTGGCATCCGCATGGGAAAAACGCCAATTATTGCCTATCTCCTCTATTTCAGTCTTTGCGTCCTCCGCTGTAGTATCCCCTCCACTCATCCGGGCCCGTAAACGGACTTGGTTCCAGTCTCGCTCTCCCACCGATAATACTGTTGAGTGTTGGTGTGACTGGACGCTGAGAATCACTCGTCTCACCACCCATTTCCTGCATGGCGCCTGTCGTTGCGGCATGGTGAATATGGCGAGGGCGCTCTCGGTTCGAGCTAGAGTTCCGAGGTGTTTTCTTCCGTTGAATGTTGTGTTCAAAATTTCCTACCCGAGCGGGTTCTACTTTTGTTGAAACTTGTGTTTAGACCCGGCGGAGGAACCCGCTCGGGTAGCCTGCCGGCTCCCAGTGTCGCTCTGTCATGGTCGGGAGGCCGACGGGTTGGACTCGCAGCTTGTTGTGATTCTTGATAAACGGCCGGGTGGTAGGCTTGGGGTGTATTCATCGTCTCGGTGTTGTTGGCTGTTGTGGAGTTGAAGGATGGAGTCAAGACGATGAATACACCCCAAGCAGCTTATCCCAGGCAATGCCCGCAAATGGGTGTTGGGGAGTGCAAGGTTGATGGATGTGGTGTTTGCGGGCTTTGCTGGCTTTGCCTAGGATAGACTGGGTGTGTCGAATTTCGTCGGCGAGTATCTGTAAAGACAGTCAGCGGCCTTAAAAATGTATACCCGGATCCAAAGACTTACCTTGCATCTGGACAATCGGCAATCAGCGACGATAGAGACCGGGGGTTGTGTCGTCTCTTCTTGTCGCGAGATCTCGAGATCTGCGACGAGATCGATTCGTTCCTTGCATTGCAATTTGAGCTGTTTCCGGCACTTTTGCAGACCCCCCTGGGCGTCTGTACGTGGGCTGTAAGTTCACAGCCCGAGCCGCAATGTGATCATAGATCTGATCAAGGGCAGCACCCTGGCATCATACGTTGGAGTAAGATTCCGGGGGAGATTAGAAGGGTAAAAGCGGATTGCCTATAGGCTTCATGAATGGGAATGCTGATCGGGCGTGTGTTCAAGAGAGTCGTTGGCGGACCGTCCTCATCTTCTGAGTTTGAGTTCGAGAGATATTGGGACTCGAGGGCCAAGGTAAGTTCAAGCCAGCGATAGTATTTCTCGAGCGCGATATATAGAGAGGAGCGGTTCCGGCCGTTTGAATTGAGGTATATGCTGAGGTTGATTGCACTGTTGGTCTCGGTCTTGTGGCTGTGGCGGACGGGGCATGTCGAATGTCTCTTTTCGAAGGTTCGGATGCAGCTTATTTAGCGTCCGTCAATCGTCTCGGGCCGTGTCTGCAGCTTTGGCACTTGGGCAAGGCATGGTTGAATCAATTCGACAAGCTGCATCCCTGCTTCATGACTAAGCGTCGCGGTCACATCTCGCAGTCGCTTCGGTGGCATTATGATGGCTACAGCGGGTGAGGGACGATGGGGCGATGTCGTGGACGAGGGAACTTGGTGCTGTCGTCTATGCTGCCTGAAGAACGAGGCGAGGGAGTTCGAAAGAGGGAGTTCCCAGGCGTTACGTGGGTCAACGAGGAGCAAATAAGATGAAATCTGATGGGAGGGCAGATAGGTCGATGGAGGTGTGTCGTTGGTGAGATGAAACGGGGAAAGCTTGGTGTTGATGGAGGACGAAGGTCACCAACGTTACGCAGAAAATTTCCAAGAGTGCCGTCGATAAACGAGAGGCGAATAAGCGGAAATTTAATGGAAGTAAGGACAGACTGATCGATTGAAGTGCGTTCTAAATAAGACAAAAGAGGGAAAACTTAATGTTGCTGGATGATGAAGATGAAGGAGGACGAGGATGAGGCAATGGAAGGAAGCCCAGGCCAGAGACAAGACGCGTTAACGCGGAAGGCTTAGGCGCTGAGGTGCCTCCCGCGATTGCTCATCGTTCATTTACAGGGGATCCAAGTCCCACCAACGCCCTGTAAGCCCCATGTCAATTGCTCCCGCGACAGTGCCCTCCCCACAGAGGCCTTGGAGCATGGGCATTGAAGAGTTCAAGTCGGCGTATTCTTGTAGCCGGTGCAATGGAACGTGAGTATTGGTAGGGACTTGCTTCTCTGTTTACATTCAAATATTGTAAATTGCAAGAACTTGAATGTTGACAATAGCTGTGGTTGACTGCTGTACTGGTGGGTTCGATGTCCATCCGAAGAGCAAATTGAGGATCAGGCCGGCTTTCCTGCGTTTCAAGTCATGCAAGCAATTGATCTTTTTGTTCAGAACTTCACTTACGGCTTTCAATCTTCTCGCAAGCATACCCTCGTGTTTCACTTCGAACTTATTGGTGAGTTCGTTGTTGCTTCTCCTCTCCAGCCTTTTCCTATTCCCAAGGATCGCCCGACTTCCCCTGAAAAACAACTGCACTTGCTCAACCCCTTCATTACAGTACTATGCCTATTTCCACCGCTGTGCTGCGCCTTGCTGCCCAAGCAGGTCCGGTCTCTTGCTGCAATTCTCAGCGGTCTCTATCCACCGGTCGGGGGCATGATGGAAGGCTTCCGATATCGTAAGACCGCATTGTTGGAAGCATCTCCCTTTAGTAAGAATATCTAGTAAGAATAAGTACACTTTGAATCGACAACGGCCACTGGTTCTTACCTGTTACTGATAGCTACCCTAAATCGGCCGGCTCTAACATTTTGGGATTTTGGTAGTAAGCAGACTAGACACTACGCCGTTTAATCTTTAATAAGAGTCCAAGTGGGGATTGATTCACGCCAAGGGTAGACTTTTGTCGCTTTATCCAATGATCATTGAGCAGAGAGACGAAAATGGCAATTTTTGTAGAGCATGATGTAACGATATGGTGCTATTGACAAAGTAGGGGATGTCACTGTGACATCCCGCTACAGAAACGGCTACATCAGCAAAATCAGACTTCGGCCATATCGAGTAAAGTCTTCAATTGCTTAGAATACATGAGATGACGGCTGGCGGGGTGCCTGGCCTCTCGTAAATCCCCCTGTAGCAGGTTTGGCAGCAGTTGAGATGCCAGGAAACGGTGCGCCAAAAAATCGCAAGTCGCAAGTCCAGAGCCAGCGCGTTGGGGAACGCGTCAACCGCTTGGTGGGGAGAATATACACACGTAGCATCCCTGGATATCGGCTTCTAGTGGGATCCTTGCCTCAGTCGGTTCATATAAACTCTCGTTATTAAATTACACTCTAGGGGGCCTGTGTCGTGCGATGTCGATGTACTCAAGACGAGGTCGATGGCATTACTGTATACGGTGGCGTTAGCATCAAAGCGTTCTAAGAACACTGCAAGACTTGCCTTGAACATTTTCTTATCGCAGAGGTCAAATTAGGAGCATCAAGTTATTTTTTCTCTCTCCTTTAGATCCGTCATGTGTAGGTATTAAAGACACCACTGTGGCGGTATCGTTTCTAACCGTCGAGACTCAAATCGCTTTTGCTACACCGAGCTGCTTAGTTCTACCGTTTCCGAGGCCTCAAATCAAGGCCTGTGTGAATGGAGAGCCCAATTTTCAACAGTAACGACATCTATTCACCAACTCCCCCTTGATGAGTCCTGCTGTCAACGCCGCTCCCTGTTCAATATCGACCGCGTCACTTGCTTTTGTACTCTTCGTCCTCAGTACCAGTGAAGTCCTTATGTCTCTGACTACAACTGAGGGCCGCCACTCTGTACTCAGTGCTGAGGTAGAAGCCTCCTATTACAGCGGGCAGCCTAAGAAAAGTAGATGGGCAGTCAATTTGGAAATTCTCATTTTTCGCAGAGATAAGTGGCATCAATTTGTCGCGCAGCAGCCCGTTTTTCAGCCATGAGAACGGTGCGGTGATGCGCATACAGCCTCTTGCAAGTGTCACAGATTCGGGCTGTTCATTTGTGTCCGGTACTTGCAAATGCAATATATTAATCGCTAACCATTGGACTCGTTGAGTGCACTCTTCGTGTGTGATGTCCTATCCTGAATTCGACTCATCGCGAAAAACGGCTTGGAGACGTGCTGGTATAGTAAATGAATTGGTATCAAGGTCATGGGCGTCCACGCCGCTTGTTCGAAGCAGGCGAGGCACGCATATGATATCAGTAGATCAGCTTGGCCGCCGCCCCGAGGAGACGGAGGAACACTATAACTCCAGCTGCAAAGGTACCGAAACCCCAGGTTAGGGTTAACGAGGTCGTTCCTTGTTTTGATGGCGCCTCTGAGATCTGAAGCATACAAGATTGGCTACTGTTTCTTGACAACGGTTATGGCATTTGCGCATTTGTAGGCTTGCGTGGGCGACGACAGTTTCTGAGGAGATCAACCCTCCAGCGTTCTTGAGCACAGACTGTTCCATGGCGAGACTGTTGCCAAGTTCACTATCTTCAAGCGTTGTACCAACTTGCTTGATAATTCGAATGTTCTCGGGGTTGATATTATCGTCGCTCTCCAGGTCGATGGCCGCATTCACCGCCATCTGTCCAAGTCAATTTAAGCATTGGCATATAATCTTGGCTGAAGCCTCTGTAACGACGCGAGTTTTCTTCTAGTCCAAAGGAAAGACCAGATACAGAGTGGAATAGCATACCATACAAGACACACATAGGAGAAAAGACATGGCCATCTGGTGAGCAAATACTCAGCCCGACCGATAACGATTGTTACCCGGATGCGACCAGCAAGTCCTCTTCGTGTACATGCAGACACCAACATGTTTAACCGCAGCGCAAACTTCAGCGGCGGTTTTTACAAAGCCTGCCAGACGACACAAGATTGGCCGATCGGGGATGACAGCAAACATCATAAACAGCCAGCGTCATGCATTGAACACAAGGACAAAGACAGAACTCATTGGTGCTGCCCTGTATAGTCCTAGGTTCCTCCATTTCGGCTGTCTATTCTCATAAAAGGCATGATGGGAGCTCCTGTTCTCGAAGTCACTTCCCGTATCATCAACCTCTCGGTCACAAGCTCCTCGTCGCATCCCAAAAAGGCATCATGATTACCAAGAAAACTACAACGACAGTTACGACAATAAAGCCCATGCTCGACGCCAACAGACTCGCTCCACTGAGCTTATTTCGCCAACGGATAAGACTCGAACCTTCACTTCTAACGTACTCGGCATGTCCTGCTTGCTGTCCGCGGCGTTCCTCAAGATATTCGACACAAGCTCGAGTTACCAGCAAGATCAATTCCTGCCCTCGCTCTTGGGAACTCTATGCAAGTGACAGGCCAGATAAGACAAGACTTTGGTGGTGATAGAATGGAGGGGCATTTGGACGGGGTGAAAACAGGTACACAATCCCGACATCATGCATTTTTCAGCTTTCTTTCTTGATGGCCGTCGAGCCTTGTTTCGCAATGGCCCTTTATGTACAGCGGCAGCACGTTTTTCTAAGCAGAGTCTTGTTTCTGCGCCAGTCTTTCGGTAGGCCTGGCTGTCATCCAATCTCACCCTCGACCAAGCCCTTCTTTCCAGCGCAATAATGATGCCCTAAAGCCCGCCTCCATCCACGAAACTGCCGATGATGACGCATCCTGGTCGCCAAGTCTGGAGCAACTGCTTCACAGAAGCTTAATGACTCCAAAACCAAGACAAACCAACCACCAAGTGAATGCCAGGCTAGCACTTGACCCTTTCACGAGTCCCAGCGGATCGACTTTTGGGTTCAACTTGACCAAGTTCATCAGCAGAGATCTTATGCTAGCTCGATGATCTATCTGTTCGAGGTTGCTCTCGCTGTTTCTATTGTTGTAAATAAAGAGACCTGCATTGATCTCTGATCTAAGTACATCCTTTCCGATAGCGACGCTTTCCATCACCTGGACCAGGCCCGATATCTTTGCTTTCCGAGTGTAGGTGGTGCCAGAAACAATCGTTTCTATTGTAGGGACACCACCTTCCCCCAACGCTAGGATTGATGGTCCGTTTGTGGCCAACAATATACTTTGTGACAGTCTTCTTTTTGTAACCCACTGGCATCTAGTCCCGCTGCAGGTTCTGGTTCGTTGTGGCGACGATTGTTCTGTCGGCGAATACTTGGGTATTGCTGTGGTTACTGGAATATTATCAGAGGGATACACCGGCTGAGGCTCAGTGTTGATCACTTGATCTGAAGGATGTTGAGCTGTATTGTTACTTTCGTCGGCGAATTTGCAATCCGTTCACGCGTGCTCTATCCCCATGTTACAACATAGCAAGCCGAATGTGTGCCAGGACTGCTTGGGCTCCTGGTGCTTGACCTTTTTTTGTCTCGGAGTTATTTGCACGCCAAGCATATCATTCCCTCGAGTCGACCGTATTCTTTGGTGTTGATGTCTGTTGGTGTGAGGCACTGCTGCTATTTGTAACGTCGGATCCAACACGACACAGTCGGGTTGCTCGAGAAGAGTTGAGTAATTTGGTTGCAGTGGATTCTAGTCTCGGAATCTTCACAGGTTCAGCTGCCTTTGCGGCTTCGACCGGTTTGACTGGCACCACGGCTTCGACTCGTTTGGCCAGTTCAGCTGCTTCTAAAGCTTCAGCTGGCTGGGCATCACCGTCCTCTGCAACATCTGCGTCATTCTCTTGGGCCACCGCCTTCAAGTAAGGTTCATCGCCCTCAACGTTCATACTGTCAAAAGTCAGCGTATGCCCATGCTGGCGGGGTTCCAGGGGCAATACATGCGAATAGTGGCAGGATAGTGGATATCCTCAGAACCCGCGAAAGATGACAGGCGTATGGACCAAAGGAGAACAGGGCCGCACGACAGTTCTAGACATATTCTTGTTGAGGAGACTGGTGTCACTCACAGCTTACTGTAACATCTCGATATCTGCTCGTATAGCAGGCCCACGCTGCGGAGGCCCTTCCCAAGGTCGCTGATGTCGTCGATACAGTGTTGCTCTTCATTCTGTCGAAACTCATGCCCGAGATGCTGAAGCCCGTGGAGTTGATCTGGCGTCGGCTCCTGTAGTCGGCGGTCTTTATGTGGATGTTGTGCAACTTGACGCTGGACTCGCTGTCCTCGCTGTCCATGACCACTTCCTCGCCCACGAACTTCATTTGAAGGAGGTCGAGTTTGCCACCGTACCCTTCCTTTGTGAACTCTTTCCGTTGAACAGCCGGATGACCTCGGACAGCTCCTGGATCCCATCGAGGTTGCAGTCAGACCCCTTGAAGTTGGTAGTGACGAGGCTCGAGCTCACCCCCAGGACGTGTTCATCTAGTAGGACCCGCCAGTGGTGTCGAATGCGAACATTTGCCTTGTGTACTTGTTCCACGTGGTCTCGACGGCCGAGCTGAATGACATCTTGGGGAGCCCAATCCTCATGAAGTCACGGCTGATCTTGCGGTCACCTGGCGCTCTCTTAGAGTACTTAAGGCCCTTGTCTACGACGCTGCGGTCCATGTACTTGAACACGATCTCGTTGTAGGGCCACTACTTTATGATGAACTTGTTTTCGATTTCCCTGAGGATGATGGCGTACATCCTTGGCCTCCCGGTCTTTCCGTCGCCCTTCTCTCTGCTAATGCCGATCATGTAACGGCTCGGCCTCACATTGCTAAAGCACCTAGGCGACTAGGTCGAGACGCTCCCGTCTTGCATCACCTGATGTCGTACTCGTCATTCTCGGGGATGCAGCGATGTGTCTGTCAGCGACTTGGTCAGGAGCCTGGCACGTATGACCGCCTTGGATCTCCTTGAGCTGGGCTGTGGTCCAATCCGAGCCAGCACCTCTGTTCGCTGCTCCTCCCACCACAGCGCCGGGCGTCTTCACCGAAGTTTGGGCAGTAGGTAGCTGAGTTGGCAGTCTTAGACGGCTGCGTCGCGCTAGGAGAATATGCCTCAGTTGGATATCTTAGCCAAGTGTTATACCTCGCTCCCAGCTTATGGCACACGGTCCAAGTTTTGTCTTGCATCTTCTCAAGGCTGCGTCCAAGAATACGTTAGAGGATAGGCAGATGTCTCGTCACTGTGGATCCCGAGTCTTTGCAGCTGTTTGTGCCCAAGAGAACCATTGGTGTTTGCAATGATGGTCTTGGCGGCATCAGCAGTGTTGACAATAGCCTGAGCAACCTTACCAGCAACATTCTTGGTGGCAGATGCGGCAGACTCCACAGCACTCCACTCCTTCAAGTAAACTCTGTTGATCTACCAGACCGGGCCGTGCCGCGTGGAGAAGGCGGAGCAGCAAAGAGAAGCGTTGTCCAGTAGCGGAAATGCAACTCGAAATGACCCTGTCGGAAAAGCAGGGCATTAAAAAAAAGATCGCTTGGTGTAGCGAAAACGTGGGCAAAAGAGCGGGTGCAAGCAAGCATCGGCATCAGGGCTCAACATTCGGGAGATATCCGAGAATGGCGGCATGCTCATCATTATTCTGGCCACTGCAGCGATTCCCTCTCCATCTACGAACTTGAACTCGTTCGGCATCGTTTCGATGCTGCGGCGATCGGGCGGATTGACAAAGGTGTTTCGCATCTATCGGAAATGTTGGGAGGTGATAGAAAGTCGTCTGGGATATTTGGCTGAGATTTTGTTGGTGGGCTTTGGCTTAGGGACCAAAGCAGTGACAAGAATGGTCTTGCAACTCGATGCGCGCCAACGTGGACCAAAACGATATCTTCAGCGCTGGGATTCTTGGCTTACCGAGTTGGACGGGTGTGTCTCTTCGAGGGCACGGCATTATCGCTTTGCAGTCACGCTCCAACTTGAGGATATTGTACATGGCTCTCGCGGTGGCGGCGCCTTTCGACCGTCCGTAGGTTTGCTTGTTGGAAATCTTGGGTCGCTGTCTTAGATTTTAACGGCTTTGTCTGGCAAAGAGCACCGAGGAGGGAAGGTTGCCTTGTTCACGGTGCGATCGTGCATAACGTGTAGATAAATGTCGCACGGGTGCACATGGTCATATATTTCGACTGTGTAGCGCGGGTGGAATAATGCGGCAGGGAACTTCTCATCGCCTGGCTGTAAAGCGAATTCAAGGCCGAGGCAGGAAGTCATCAAAACTCCAGGTATTGCGATGCTAACTGAGCGGTCGGAGGGATTGAGAATTCTAGCCGTTCTGTACGCAGCGCTGGCCCGGAGCAAATCGCCGGCATTAAGACGATCGGACAAAATAGGTTGACATGTTGAGGATTATGAATGCCAGAGGGTTTGGTATTGATGGAATGAGGAGCTGCCGCGCATTCACAAGCCTTGGGATCTGAGAGAGCATCTTGGGAATTTTATGGGGCTCCACCGATGGATGGGCTGCTCTGTATCAAGTGTACTTCTTCAAAAGCTTGAGCTTACACCTTGATTTATGTATCTCTGATACAGCAGCCGACCCCCACTATTCAGCCTTCTTGAGGCTGGTAAATGTGGCGTATCGATCGTCAGCCAATCGATTCAGTCAAGGCCCCATAAAAGTGCTCCAAGTGCTGCTACTCCGCATTCGTGGTTGGCATTGCTTTATTTTCCGTCTGACAATCACCATGACCGCCAGCTTCATACTTCTAGATGTCAATCGGTGTAGGGTAGGTGGCCGACATAACGACAAGCCAGTCTGGATGAAACTTGGTGACCGGAATAAAACACGTTTCAAAATTAAATACGACGAATAACTAGATAAATAATAAGGTCCTCGAATAGTCCAAAGCCAGGATGGTTGTGAAATATCCTTGAGTCATTGCCAGAAGCCACTACTGTCTTACATAGTTGATTACAGACACTTACACAGTTATTCGATAACCCAACCACACCTGTGCGTGCTCCATCAAGCTGACGTCTCCCTGAGTTCCTTCATGCGTTAGTATGGCAGAGTAGAATTGCAGTTCTAGCTTCCTTTGCCGTTCTCCCTATCATTATGGAGGTCATCACGACTCCCCAGCCGCCATTTCTGGCCGCCCATTGGAGCTCCTTGGATTGCCACAGCGATACCTGCAGCGACTACCAGGGCCCAGTATCCTAATTGGCATACACTTCGCGTCGTTCGCTGATTGCCCAAGTGCATTCTCTACTACTATTGCACTGTAGAGTCTCCAGTAGTTGTATAGGGTGCACTTCGAGTTGAGCAGTCGGTATGCCTATTCATCCTCATAACCCCTTAGGAAGTACGAAACCGGAACAGTGAGTAAGGTTCAGTTGAATGCAGGTAATGCAGCAATGGCTAAAGAGACCTGGCGCGTAGAGGACTGCGGGCCGATAATGATTCCTGGAAACGAAAACGGTAGAGTTGAGATACCTTGCATTGTACACGGGAACTATGTGGCCAGATCAAGCAACTTTATAAGTCGCCCGGATTCTTGATTGCAAATGTTCCCAGCTTTTCACCGGCTCAGAACTTTGATACCCCTTCCTCGCTAGAACCTCATTGAATCCCCGTATTACATCATCTTTCACAATCCCTGATAATGCGTCACTGCTGGACGTCTTCAACGGTGAAAGGAGAACTTCACGATCCGGCTGGATGAACACGGGGATGCTCAGGCGCGCCACGTTTTCGCTGGCTGTTCGAGGGAATGCCACACGGTGGACAGTGGATCGTAACCTCCCTGCCGTCCAGAACTCCAGAGCATCGCCAATGTTGACGACGATGGTGTCGTCGAAGCAGGGCACATCTTTCCAGGTCCCATTCTGGTAGACCTGCAGGCCTCCCTGGTCTGAGGGCTCGCGGTAGAGAAGAGTCAGGGATCCGTAGTCAGTGTGCTCACCGGCCCTGATGTCGTCCGCCGCACCATCATGTGCTGACGTCGACGTGGCTGGGTAGTTGATGAGCCTCATGCGGCAAGCCTCTCCTGTGTGGGCTTCAGTCAAGACGCCCTCTGGGATCTGGGACTGTCAGAAACAAAGAATTGTCTGGGGCTAAAGTCTTACCTCAAGACCAATCTCCATTGCCCGCAGGAGACGATTGGCGAGCGCCTGCGTGTCGGTGAAGAATCGAGCCAGCTGATCCCTCCCGTTCTCCAGAACTGGGTGTAGTTTCTGCAGGGCTCTTTGCGATGGGTCACATAAGTAGAACGACTCCTTGACATCTCCGGGGCCCATGCCTGCGAGACTGTGAAGCTTGTTATTAGCTAACGTTGAACATGCGATGAGGTCGAGAAGAACGCATCGTAAAAAGTAGAATGATGGTATACGCACGATTCTTCCCTCATTCCCGTGTAGCCCTAGGAACAGTTCATTAGCATTCCCGAGGAAAGCGAGGTTATCTTTCCTCCAGGCTTATCTCTTACCAAGTCACCGCTGCCGTTGCGGTATCTCGTCTTCTCAGCTCTTGGAACTTGGAAGAACTCCCTTGCCAACTCAAAGGCAGGCGCTGGAGCTATGCCGTGACCCGTGACGTAGAAGAAGCCGGGGTCACTGCCAACGCGTATAAGCTCAGAGGCCAGTTGCGCCTCTGAGATTGTGCTGAGGTCGATGATTGGAAGAGCTGCCATGTTGAGTCTAGGAGGCTGGGCTCTTGACAGATGCTACTCGAACATGGCGGTCTTGAACACTTACGAGTCTTTTGTAGTAACGACCCTGAACATTCCTCCCATGCGTCGTCGGCAGCGAAGCGGCTAAATTGCTAAATTGATTAAACTTTATAGGAGATAAGCTGATAGCCCGCCGGCTTGTCTTAGCGTGGCCCATATCAGATCTCCTTCCCCCGCATCCTGATAGGAACCGATAGTCTGGTTCTCGCTGCTTATTGGCTGGCGGCAGAATTACCGCGTATCTGGTGATGTGAAGGCTCGTCTGGGCTCGTGTCTACATCTGCGTCTGTATCTGTACGTACTGACGATAAGACAACGCCTTTGCGCAGTCGTCTTTGAGCATTATGGGGAGACGACGGCCATAAGAATCCGGGTTGGAACGTTTTTTCCGCCATGACTTGTTGACTTGAACGTGTTCATCTCTTTCCTCGCCATCCTACCATCATTGTCGCTCCAAGAAATCTACAAGCACATTTACAGCCATGGCGCTGCACACTCTACTCAAGCGTCTCGAGATTCCTCGAGAGACAGATGTACAGACCAAAGCGTACATGAACCGTGACACACGGCCTCTACCCCTGGAGAGACGTACCTATGGTCCCTGGGAGTTCGTGGGCCTCTGGGTCGTCACCGGCGCCTTCAACGTCGGCGGGTGGATGACCGGCTCCTCTGTCATCGCTCTCGGGCTCAACGTCTGGCAGGCCATGCTCACCGTTATCATCGGCAACATCCTCGTCGGCATCATATGCGTGCTCACGGGGGCGCCAGGGTCCAAGTGGCACATCGGCTTCTCCATCCTGCAGAAGGCGTCGTGGGGCATGTACGGCGCGCTGTTCCCGCTCGTGCAGCGCATCATGCTCTCGTTCATCTGGTACTCGACGCAGATCTGGTGGGGGGGCCAGTGCACCAAGACGTTCCTCACTGCGCTGTGGCCTTCGTTCCGGAACCTTAACACGCCTCTGGCCCACGGGACGATGGATACGGGGGATTTCACCGCCTTCATCGTCTTCTGGTCTCTGTGCCTGCCGCTCATCTGGGTCCCGCCGGAGAAGTACAAGATTCCCTTCGCCATCGCCGCCTGCAGCGTCGCTCCCACCGTCCTCGCTCTCATGATATGGTGCACCGCGCAAGCTCGCGGAGCCGGGCCCCTGGTCTCCGACATCTCGGTCGCCGGCGTTGAGCAGGCCAGGGGGAGCCACCTCGGGTGGATGCTGGTCCTCGGCATCTGCACCAACATCGGTGGCATCAGCACCCACATCTTCAGCCAGTCTGACTTCACCCGCTTCGCGCGCCGCCCCGGGGACCAGTTCCTCTCGCAGCTGCTATTTGTGCCCCTGAGCACCGTCTCAGTCGCTCTGATCGGCATCCTGTGCACCTCCTGCGCCTCCCAACTCTTCCCCGAGACCAACGGCACGTTGCTGTGGGAGCCGTACCGCTTGTTGGCCACCGTGCAGACCCATTTCGACGATTCCCCCCGCGCGCGAGTTGCCGTGGCCTTTGCTAGCTTGGCTTTTGTCGTGGCGCAGTTTGGCATCTCTGTTGCCGAGAACGCGCTGTCCAACGGCATCGACCTCTCGGCTCTGCTGCCGCGTTACTTCAACCTTCGCCGCGGGGGCTACCTCACTGCGGTCTTTGCTTTCGTCATGCAACCTTGGGAGCTCATGAATGGAGCAAGCAACTTCCTTACCGTCATGGGCGGGTACGGCGTCTTTCTCGGGTCCATGACGGGAGTCATGTTCTCGGACTACTATATGGTGCGGCAACGTCGGCTTATGCTGACCGGTCTGTACGATGCGTCCAGCACCAGCATCTATTGGTACTGGTCCGGGGTCAACTGGCGAGCCCCTGTGGCCTGGGTCGCCGCGACCTGGCTACTTCTCCCCGGCTTTGTTCGCCGCGTGCAGGATCCTACGGCAGAATGGAGCGGGTGGTCGCACCTGTACTACATGTCCTGGCCCCTCGGCTGCTTTCTCGCCATGCTGTTTTACTATCTGCTCGCTCGTGCGTTCCCTGTGCCGCAGCCCCAGGCTGTTGACGATGCAGATTACTTCGATACCTTTGGATTGGCCAATGACTCTGTTTCCGTGCTGGAAGGCGAGGTTGTTTCGGGCAATGGTAGTCTAGCTAAGAAGGACCAGGCTGTACTTTCTTCGGAGGAGATGAACCGGGCAGTCTAGATTTGAGTAGTAGAACTCTCTGTGAACATGCAACCAGTCCAGTTTTATTACATTTCAGGGCCAAAAGACAACCGACTCATAAATAAGTGCCGTTTGCTTCGTGATTCAAAGATCGGGACACGCAGCTGGAAGTGGAAACCCATGCTCTCGTGCTCCAAAGGACTGTCATCGTAGCAAGTGACAAACCGATTAAACTATTCGCTAGGAAAACAAGCGTAGTGTTTTCAAGGCCTAAGCTAAGCTTATCCATGGCGAAGGTTTATTAGCGGCGGCAAAATTGGTAAATAGGTATCATTAACTTTAGTCTGATAAGCTCGTCGGTATAAGATAGTGGCGCAAATCTGAACCAATATCAAATTACTGACCGATGTGAATAGTACAGACATCATTTGAAAGCGATCTGACGCCATGCCTCCAAAGAAGCTGCTCTGCATCATCCCCATCTCGACAACCGGGATAACGCAGAGCCTTGCAGCCATCTACACATCGACAGCACAGATCCAGCTCGACTTCATAGGTGGCAGTGGACTGACAACTTGCCCCCCGTGTATCGAGAACCACGAACAAGCCATCGAGTCGTCTGCGGCTATGCTGCCCAGAGTGACCGACTTCCTTGCCACCCGCCAATACGACGGCATCCTTACGTGCTGCTTCTCAGACCACCCGCTAGTGTACGCTCTTCGACGACAGACGAGCACGCCAGTCACGGGCATTTTCCAAGCCGCGCTCATGATGGCTGTGCCAACCATGGAGACGGAGAGTGAGCGGTTCGGGATAGTAACGACAACGGCGGCCTGGGAGCCAGTTTTGCAGGAGTCTGTTCGGGAGCTGGGCTACGGGGCTCATTGCGTGGGTGTGCGTGCAACGAGGCTTGGTGTGTTGGACCTGGAGAGTCTCCCGGAAAGTCATGTCGTACAGGTCTTCCGGCGATCAGCCCAGGAACTTGTGGATGACGGGGCCACGAGCATCATCCTGGGATGTGCAGGGATGGCCAGTCTTCGGAGAGGCATTCAGGCCGTCCTGCCACCTCGAGTCCGCATAATCGAAGGCGTGGAGGCCGGTATAGCAGTTCTAGTCAGAGAGTGAACGGAAAATTAGGCTGTGCAATAAGAGGATTGCCGTGCGAGCGTTGACCTCATGAAATCAAGCCTAGACTTTTCAGCTCATCTGTGTCGAGGCTGTCTGACCAGGGAAACGTCTGCAACCAATCGAGAGATGGTACGACATAGGGACAGTCATCTTGAGGTTGCGAGTCGTCCAGATAGCTGGAACGCATTATCTCAATATGCCCATCGATGCGATCAACATGCCGTGAAAGCAGTAGACTTGCCGCACTCGCCGTTGAATTGTCCATTTCCCGCAGGAAGGTAGACATTGACACACTGTGGCAGGGTTAAGATGAAAGGTACTCAACGTAGTCATAAAAGAGCAAGACTAACATTAGGTTGCGAAGCTCTTGGTATTCCGTCCACAGAAGAGGCCGGCCAATGAATCCGCTGAGCAGGTGCCCAACTCCAGAAAGTTCTTGGAACTACAAGTGCAGATGAAATAGTTCAGTTACAAGGCCACTGGCTTGCGTAGCGAGACTTGATAGTACTGACCATACAAGAACCAATGGCTCGAAGATATGCACTTGGAACCTTGGAGATGCTGTCGATCATCTGCTGAGCTGCGGCACAGGCCGAACTAAAGGTCATGGGGTCGCAGGCAAAACACAATGTTTTCAGCAGCTATGTAGGTCGTTAGTAGAAAGTTCTTAGACGGGATCTCCCTCTCTATGGTGTGGGAAAACGCGCCTGGCTTGTACAGACAATATTGGCCACTTGAAACCCGCAAAGATTCTCCTTGGCATTGGTAGAAGGCGGCAGGGCGGTCAACATGTCGCTTGGAAGGGACTCCAACCCATCTTGAAGCGCAGACAGTATTGACTCGATGTTGAGAGCGGGTGATTCTCGCGGTGGGAGACGAGAGCTGTAGGCGTCTGCCACCGTCCGGCCGGCCCGTTTCACTCGGTAGTGGTTGATGACATGCTCGAGCGATCGGTACAGGTCCGTCACGAAGTTCCAACCGATGAGCCAGTTTCCTTCTGTGGGCTGTGAGTCCCCCGAGCCATCGCTGGGATATGCAACCATGGTCTGCTGCTCAGGACATCGAATCACATGGCCCATGACCAAGGCCGAGTGGACTTCCAGGCGATACATGGACCAGAAGACGCGCCGGTATCTCTGCCTCTCTGGTTCCGCGAGCGTTGACGGCCAGTTGACTTCCTCGTGTAGGTTTTGCTCTGCTATGAGACTGTGGAAGAGACCCAGGTAGCGATGGTGAAGAGAGGAGTGCCTGGTTTGGAAGGCGACCAGGACGAGGGACGCGATGGTGGGGAGGTATCTGAAGGCGTCTTGACCGCGAACATCGGCCGGGATGCTACGCTCGGCGTTGTCTATAAACACTGGAAGAAGCCCTGTCTCTGGGGGGGCCGTGGTGAATGTCTCTTCTCGAGACGGCAGTACTGCACCGTCCTTGATATGAGACAGGCTGAGAGCACATAGGCCCATCAGATAAGAGAAGGAGCACCGGTCCGAGGAAAGGTCTGATCTGTGCCACTCTAGAAGAAGTGGTTGCTGATCAAATATGGGAAACCTGAAGAAATGGAACGGTAATCAGCACAATCAGCACAGCACACAGATGACGCAGGATGCATTGCATAGATAAGCATACACGGGATACACGGTCTGGAAGAATGTGTCTATAAGTGTGCGGACAGTATCCCTTGGGCCGTGAATCCGCTGATCGTAGATCCACGGGCCAACACCACAAGATTGATTCGTGTTCTGCTGGGCCACTCTGCCCGAGCGAGGCTTGACACCTCGCTTGGCCGTGACCCTGGTCCATGTGCAGGGCACGTCGTGCTCGGGGCACGTCAGGCATGAGAGCGATCCCTCAGCCGATGGTAGCTTGCATTTGCGGGCTCGTTTGTGGCAGAAGTCACAGGCTTTGGAAACCCTTCTGAGCTTTTTCTCCATGGTGTAGGTGAGTTCGCTGCTGGGAGAAGGGGAGGTTGAGGCCGCAGATATCACATCCATGGGTTGTGAAGCTAGCGGGTGTAGGGGACACTGCGCTAGAACTGCACTGGGACTGGTACGTGTGGGGTTTAGCTACAGTGGAGCCAACGACCCCTCCATCTTATCTCCATCTCCATCTTCTGCTGCCATCTCCATTCATCGATTCATTTCGAGCCCGTTATCTTACACCCGCAACGCGTCGCCGCCACCAATTCATCCACGGAAACGCCATAGCTGCTACGGACTCTGCGCGCAAGTCGACGGCTGCAGATTGACTTGCTCCACAATCCAACGCGCCCTTGAGATACTCAGCTCGAAACATTCGCACCTTTCCAACCATCGCATACGCGCCCAAGACGATGCAAACACGATTGCGGCGCCTGTCCTATACTGAGAGACCTATTCTGATTGTGAGATGACGAGAACGGCTCTCCAACCCAGCGACTATATCCTGCCGCCGTCCTCGATTTCGCCCACATCCCTCAATTGTTCCTCAAAGCTTCGCTCAGCAACTTCCCCGCTTTCGCTAGCGACTGCATTTGCTGGCGTGTCACCCGCTCGGCCGATAATACATTCGTTCCGATGATATACCAGTCTGGCTCTGAGCTGGCCTGCTTTTCAGGCGTCTCGTTGGAACAAGCATCTGACCCAGTCCCTCCGACATTCGCGAGCGATATGGGTACTCTTGAAGCGCCAGAAATCGCGTATCTCAGGATCACCAAGCCTGACGAGAAGAAGCGAGGAACGAAATACAGTCTCCCACCAGGCAGGGCATTTTGATCAAAGATGTCGGCGCTGGGGAGTTGTATGGTCTCTCTTTCTTCTCTGTACGTCAAAGCCTGACTGTCGCGAGCCATGTGACTGCCTAAGGCGCGTGTGTTGGAGAGCAGAACAGTCGAGGCCACTTCTGGAGCCATGAATCTGAGGCAAGCAACTGAAATGGAGCTACCATCCTCACAGTTTGTCTGCGATTGAGCTTCGCCTTGTGCATTCAGCTCAACCAAGTTGGCAGATGCTAAAGAAAACTAATTCGTCATGTAGCAGATTCGGGAATCTTCTGTCACGACCGAATTTTCGCCTGTCTTCAACTGCGACCCCAAACGCAGCATACAAGGCCGCTACCGACAGCACACATTTGACGATCATCCCTCTCTCCGATAAGTCGCGAATTGAATAGCCTGGTCTCTCACTTGTACCGTCGTTCCCTCCAAGACGACCAAAGCTCCGAAACCAGCGTCGCTACCGACAATGCACCGCGCGACCCGAACGATTGCTGTACCGTTGACTCAGGGTCTTGCGATTCGTTGATCCATAACCATGCGTCAGCGCATCACCCTGTTTAACGACCAAGTCAGGATCTGGCTGTCGCAAGCACTCTATACCGTCTCGGTCAACATCACACCTGAAGCCCTCTGTTCAACATCAGGGAGGAGCAGGAGTCACAGCCGTATTGCCTAATAAGCAAAGAAATAGTGCCAGCTCACCAGATTGGATGATGCCTCAGTCCTTGCTAAGCTTTTTGTACCCTTAAAGATGCCTGATGCTGAAAGACCTGCTCTCGACAAGAACAAACTCGTCAACCAAGTTGAGTTTCCTCAAGCTCCTATCGAAGTTCCTGCCGAGGACCGCAATAGAAGGGTCAAGACATATCCCACGATCTCTTATCATTGGCGTTCTTGCCTCCCTCCACAAACATGTGTCTCCTGCGACCGACCATGAGCTAGTCAAGGAACCCGAGGTAAAGAGAGCTAAGCGCCATCGACGGAGACGGCTGCCATGAAGACAATGAAGGCTCAGGTTGCAGTGAACGCAGTCGCATCGTTCAGATCACCTACTCTCTCGGTGATGGTACGGTACTGGCCGGTACTCTGCTCATCGCCAAGATCAGCAAGAAACTTCCCGAATAAATGACGGCCATCTTCTCTGTCGTTCCTTTCCTCAGGATCTCCGATTCGCTGAGCCTTACAATACCACAACCTTCGTCGATCAGGTCCATAACCCTGACAAGATCTTCTATGTCGACAACAATCTTCACAATGTTCAAATGCCCTCACAAACCTGTCATCCCCTCGTACGGCCACACCACCGCCTCTTTTCATTACCAATGCTACTATACGTCTCGGCGAGAAGCATGTTGCGACAAGACCTATCGAATCTTCGCCACAAAGACCGAGAATCTAGTCTATAGTCAGGCATGCATCAATGGACTTTGTGGCACTCTCCCCAGATGCCCAATTGGCTTTTACCGATGTGAGGTAAGCCTCATCAATGTTGATCTTCGGATTAGAATATAGGGGCCTTCCAAGCCAGACGGGGGCAGGTGATGGTGCTCTGCTGGACTGTGGAAATGACACCGAGGTCTGATGATCTCTGTAGACCTCCGCCAACTCCCCTCAGTGCTAAGTTTTCGTTCAGATGACAAGCTTTCGTGCCCAGGAGCAACTCTGGACAAATGTTTCACCCTTTCGCCGTCGCGGACCCCGTGAAGATGAACCTTGCATCGCGCGGCGAACTCCTCTGAAGACATGCGCCATCGCCAACAGAGCTTCTGCAGCATACCAGGACGTATCAACTATGCTTCCATCAATTTGCAGATCGACAGAGCATCGCCGTCCGAACCCATTACCGCTCTTCCATTGCAGTACGCGCCATTGTCGATAAAGCCAACTCACCAGAACCATTGCCACGCGCCATCACGGTCGCCGCCCAAATGACAACCGGAAACAAGAAGGCTTTTCGCCATGCGTCTTGCTTTTGACCATTCTCTTCTGCAAACAGTGATAGCACCGGATCCGTGCAGTGAGTCGAGGCTCATTCAGTAACAGGGACAGGACATTGCCTTGACATCTCTCTCTTGTCTTTCTCTCCTGCTTTCGATCCCACCCCAGCAACCACATCAAGCCACTGAAGTCAGACCTCAAACCCGCATGTCCGAACCATAAACCAGCCTATCTTGATCATCTCCTGCATCTATCGCATTGTGGAACACTGTCTTACTTCCCGTTAAACCACCCACCCTCGACGTCATGCTACTAAAGCGACTTCTCGCCAGCTCCCTGCAAATATTTAGCCATTTGTTTGATCGGCAACACGAAGCACCGCGAAACCCAAGTGTGGCCTTAGATGTCTTTGGCTTATTGGCGCAGGCCCAATCTGAACAAGATGCTCGCCTTGGAACCTTGGTACGGGATTAGCCCCAGGGCCGCTTCGAATGTATAGAGGTGTGCCCAGGCCTCGCCTTACCCATGCAAGTCATCTTTGCCATCATAGACGATATCGACTCTCTTGGCAGTGAAGGGAACCGCCTCCTGATTTCTCAGCCATTCTGGCCTCATAGAAACCGCTTATGTCGCAACTTGGTCACTCTGTGTAGAAATGCGAATCTGGGCGCGTCTACTCTGGACACCACAATTCTTTTCCAGGCCATCAGCCACTCCCGCGTCATACTGATGGCGGGCCGCAAACTCAAGTTTGAGGATACTCGACAAGTTTCATGACGCTCGTTCAATCCGCAACAAGAGTATCATTAGCGCAACAATCAATCACGAGAACCTCGAGGCTGCCATGCTGTTTGGCTCCTGCCAGCGACGTCATTGTTCTTGGCCCCTCAGCTGACCATCTCAGGACTGGAGGCAGCGTGACTGGCGAGTTCAACGTCCCGTCAACGAACCCTATATCAGCTCCTTCGCCAACAGTTCTTCTAGCATGGCGATGACTTCCGCAACCGCGTTCACCGTTGCCGCCGTGATCGCTACGACAACTTCTGCAATATCAATCTCCAAAAGGAGCATGTCGTTCTACATCCGCGAACCTTGACGATAGCCGTCTCAGATCATGCAACCAATTTCATACCCTAGAGTCGCGAAATGAATGCATTGCACAACGTGACTTACCCCAGCCTTGCTCCAAGACAGCTATCCAAGCCACCAGACATTCTCGATAGTAGATGACCCCTGTATAGCAAGCATGGCCTTTAGACCCGCTGGCTTTCGTTGAAGTGGGCAGCGAACTTGATGCTGCGGAATGGCGACCCGATTGCTCTACTGCTAACGCGCAAGAGAAGCGCCCGACAAGAACATCAATTGAGAAACTCAGAGCTCAGGTAAGCCCCAGGCCCGCCTCGAGACTCTTCGGCAGACAAGGCTCCAATGAAGACGAGATGCTTGTGAGTACTATAGCGTCGGTGTATCTAGAACCGTTAGGAGTGTACACTGACTATGAACACACCCAGCCAAGCTAACCGCCCCTGACTTGGAGAGGCACTGGTCTCTCGGGACGCCGGTAAGTATATCCCTTTCGCGGTGTCTGTCCCGCTTCCAAGATTCGTGCGTGCACTTGTGATATCTACTGGTAGCCGTCTGTGTGAAAAGAGTAAGTTACGACGTATGAAGGGCATGCATCGCCTGCATCTCGTCTTGATCTTGCAGGTAGTAATAGATTTGATCTATATTTCTTCACGACTATAGCACTGTAATTCGTGTATTTCTGCCTTTTGCATAACATTATCATACTCCTCATCTCAGCCGATGCTGGCTGGCAGCATCCAACAGTGGCTGTATGGCTGACTAGACCACTGTTTCTTTTGGAGAGCTTCATGACCTGTCTTTCGGTGGGTAATGCTGCTGCAACCGAGCTTGCCTACAAATCGACACCAACGTCAAACTATGCTACCCAAGTGCGAGGGTCTTCTCGCTTCTCTGGCCAAACCGTCTTCTTATTTGCCGCCAATGCACTTTCATCATTCTTATTTCATCCATTATCAGGATGT
The DNA here is from genome assembly GCF_900079805.1 of Fusarium fujikuroi IMI 58289. Lineage (NCBI taxonomy): Eukaryota > Fungi > Ascomycota > Sordariomycetes > Hypocreales > Nectriaceae > Fusarium > Fusarium fujikuroi. The sequence continues at coordinate 268,003 of NC_036633.1, read as the reverse complement.
TAATACACAGGGTTCGAATTGACTGAACGACTGAAGCTGCTTCTGGTCGTTTTCTACAACGCAAAGTCACTAAGACGATGGTTTTGGCTTGATGGAGCGCATTTACTTCGGACCCTTGGTTAAGTAGCTGGACATGTCTTCACCATGTTTCACTATGTGATCATGGACAAGAAGCCGTTGATCGTTCATCTCAACGGCCCGGAAGGATCTAGCTCAGAAAGACCATCCGCCTGTCAAGTGACTGCTCCCTTCTGTGGAGTTTCTTCGTCAACCACTTGCTCAAGTGTGCACAGCTTGACCGCCAGTCTCCAGTCAGCCCGCGTCAAGTACGCCACTAGCATCTGCATCTACAATGTCACTCACGACCAAGAGTTATGGACAGTCTCCCCGTATCCTTCACATCTTCAGCCTACCACAACCCTCATTTACAGTAAACGCCTCCGTCGAAGCTCGGCTCTTGGCCAACCTACAGACTCTCACTTATTTCCTGAGACCGAACCGAAACTCAACAGACCCCTGACAGTTCATCAACTCGGCACTTGTCGAGTTCGGGATCATCTGCTTGGCTCGCTCGATGCCCAAGAAGGTCCAGATACTAGTGATCCAAGCGAAAGCTTCGGATGTGCGTCTGTACCGGAATTGTAGGTGCCCATCAAGTAGGTGCCAAGTTCGAGTGATGTGATCTGCACAGGCATGAGCCAAGAAACGCGAGAGTGCAGTATCTAAGGAAGTCGGGAAACAGCTTTCTGTCTAAATATACATAGTCTAGAAAGAATGACCTAGAGTTTCGCGATTGTATCGGAATGTAGCCAAGGTGGACTTGAATCTATGAGATGAGCGAATCGCTTGTTCGGAGCCGGGCAACAGGGTCCATCTCTGAGCATGGAGGAAGCAAAGCAAGTGGCTGCTATTCTGTCTAGTGACAGTTCCTAGCAACGGGTTCTGGTTCTCTAGCCCGACTTTTATCTGGCCTTGCCGACGGTAAAAACTTCTGGAGATAAATCAAGGTGTCCGCAGTCGACCTGATCTGGCGACAGTAACCCTTCCCCTAAAGCCCTTCAGCATGTCTGTACACTCACTGTCTGAACTAGACTCCAGGGCGAAAGGCTGATCGTTTAGTATTGCTAGCTACAAGACGATAGATCTGTTTGCTCACCTGCTATTCTGCTCCTTTTCTCAGCAACCGCTCCTGCTAACATGACTTCTTACTCCCTTCATATAACCCTGCATATAGCAACTCCCGATAACATATGAAGCATAGGCTCAGGTTCAGGACTTAACAGAGCAGCCAAGATCCAATACGATGCCATATCGCGCGGAGTATGTTCATCGTACTTTGCGACCCGGATCATGTTATCCGCTCCGCACAGCACTCTCCACCTCGCCAGTCTAATCCTCATGCACGTTAACACACACCGTGCACTGCTGTATTCAATTTGAAGTTGTAACTGACAACTGTATCTCCAAGCTGTATTTGGCGCCCCTATTGCCCATACCGTTCCTCCTCGGCTCTGGCAAAGGTTCTCGTAGGGGCATACTGTAGTACCTGGAATCATCCACCTGGCTGCATAGAGTTCCCCCTCGTCAATTTCTAAAGCCACAGCCGCAAGTCTTGCTACTATTCTCGCGCTCCAGCTTCCTCGACCTTTGCCCCCGTCCTTGAAAGGTGTGATCTTCTTCCTTGTCCTGGGTGAGTTCTTTGTGGTGGCACAAACCTTCCAGTCTACCTTCAAGACCATCTTGCATGACCGTGGTGCATATCTCTGCCGAGCTGCCGCATAGATACGCTTGAGTCACAGCGGGTAGCGCCTATCCGAGACAGATCAGAAATCTGGGCCTGGTACTGGGCGGGTTGGATGAGGTTAGTCTCAGAGAATCGCGCTGTGATCTTGTTAAAAGCTGGGGCAGCAAGTACTCTGGCCTTTTCAAACCGCATCGTTGGTTTGTTGTTGAGTTTGCGCTGGATACGAACTTGGTACTGATGCCGCCTATTTGACTGGGACGATATGCTTTAGTGATTGAGAATCGACCTTATTGGGAGGGGCGTTATCCGACATAGAAAGTAGAGTCACACATTTGGGCGGCTTCCGAGGGTTCTTCGATCAGCCCGGCCTAAGTGTCAAGCACGCGTTATCCCCAGCCAACGGAGGTCAAGAAAGGTGTATCCAATGCTAAGTATGGAGCAGTTACGGGTGACTGTACTTAGGCCGTTGAACTTCCGGCAACATTGCAGTATCTGCTACTATACTTGCGAACTCTACCTCTGCATGATCGATGTGTCCCATTCGCTTGATGCTGGTGGAATTGACGTAGGCTTTTCTCATGCAAGACAAGCCGCTATCCTTGCTGCAGTATCTCCGGTTCATGGCAGTTTAAAGTGATGGATCACCCAGTGGCACATGACTGAGTGTTGCAGCTGGTCTGGAGTAGGTGCTCGGTTATTACAGATTCTACGGCAAGTCTAGAGACTAAGATCTCGTCATGTACGAATGAAATAGACCTAGCACGTTGTCTTGAAGAAGGAAGCTGGTCAACGATGATCGCCTTGGGGCAGCGTGCTTGAAAGGGGGTGGAACGGGAAATGACAGGGCGATGGGAAACAGCACGAAAAGATCTGACGGCAAGCTTGGACTTGATGCCGACTGTGCCCGTGGTCCTTTCATCTCATGGCATATCGGGTTCTCTAGATCACCAGAAAGAACATCTGAGCGGCCGCAACTTAATAATCACATTGCTTGCGGCTCCCTATATTAGTTGACCTTGGACAAACAACTAGAGTTGCAGGATTGCAGAGTTACAGAGTTGCAGGACGGGCGAGGCCTCAGTATGAGCACAGGACTACAGCTCAATGAAAAGCCGATCAGCAGTGTTAGATTCAGGCTGGAGTCCGAGACCAAGCGTGGAGCACAGATGTAGTATTTGGATTGAAGATCAACACGTGCGTTCTTGTAAGGGCTACGTAAAGATGATCTGGTGGAAGGAAGGAAGTGCGTTGGTCAGGCCAAGAGTAGTGGCGAGCGGGTCAGATGCGAATAGTTATGTGGGATGCTCACAGACTCAAGATGTGCTGAAGTGTCGTAGATGCCGGTGGGTGTTGTTGCAGGTTTGGTTGGAGGCAGAGAGACTGGGACATTATACATATACCTTATTATCGGGGCGAGCTTGCTCTTGTGTCAAAGCCGAACCGGCATCCGTTTCTTTGCAGAGACACTCCGGGGTTCAGTCTCTGTCGCCTTGTCATCATTCTCAGCTAACTGAGCCAACCGTTTTTGCTTGAGATAGAGACAAGTCAGGTAACAAAACAACGGAGGTGTCAAGGAATCAACAAAGGGTGCTGGCACACGGGTGAACAAGCGCTGGCCAGCCAACAACTATAGTCAATATCACAGATCGTGCTGGCAGAGCTTACCTGGATGGGTCACGTTGGGCCTCGAGGTATGATGGAGTGTCGAAAGAGTCAGTGGCGACAAACTAGCTTCTTGTGTAAGCCTCCAAGCTGGCATGATTGGTGACGGGGGAAGAATAGCTGAGCTGGGGGGGAAAGCCATGCAGTTTTACAGCGTCTTGAACGGAAGCTAGCCATCGCTGGGGAGAGACCTGGCGATCTGGGTCAAATAGCGATAGACCTCAGGTGTGAGCATTTCTGACGGGTAACTTGGCGATGACCTGCGAGTTGAGACTTAGCAGTGGGCTTGGTCCATGGGAACGGCTTGTCAAGATGTGTTGGGGCTGTGCATACTTTGACTTCGACAACATTTTTGGGCGAGGCAAACAGGATCAAGCCGCAAGGCATCAGTGCGATGGAGAGGTCTGGAACTAAATGGGAGAGGTTTTGGTCCAGTCGTGAGCTCGACTGTACTGAAATAACGGGTCCAACTTTCGTATATTGTCCCTGCTCACGACCCGACTCGCAAAGGCTCCAGAGACGGTGGTGAGCAGAGCGGCAAAGTCTTTCAACGTAAAGCCAGGATATAGGACTCGAGAATATTCGTCACATATTTCGGCGGCGAGGGCTTGGCTGCTCGAATCTTGAAGAGTGCTGGCTGCGACTCTGTCTTTGATCTTTCCGGCTTGCGCAGACCATCGGCGCCTCTTGTAGTCTTTCGATGGTGGAGATTTAGTGGTGGTCTCGGTGGAATTATCGGCGTCCGAAGGCAGATATCGACCGTTGCTTTGTGAGGAGGGATTGTCGAAGTAGTAAGGGCATTATCGGCGATGTGGATTGGGTGGCATGATCCTACAAAGATTAGCAAACTTTGCATGAGCATAAAGGAAAGGGACGACAGCGCTGCCGATAACGCCAGCTAACAGAGCTGCATAGATAGACTGACTTACACAAATACTGCCTGCGCTTTATCCTCGCTGGTCTGGGGGATGGCAGTGTCTTAAACGGTCCTTGGTGCGTGCTGGTGCGCGGTTCCACTGAGCCGTGATCGCGATCTACTTGTAGGCATCTGAAGCGATCGAGGATGTTTCTGTCGAGCTATTGGTAAGAAGGGTTTATTAGATTTGGAGATTTCCAGTCCATGGATACAATGCAGCGCGTGTTGGCAAAGGTTCGAGAGCAAAATTAACAGCTGTTGATCAATCGCGAGCCAGCGCCTGTCAGCTCCTCTCGCGGTCTGTGTTAGCGCATCTTAGCGCGATCTACTTATCTAAACCTCGCGCTTGGGCCATTCCATCTTGGCTAATTCAATGTCTCTCGAGGGCTGAAGTTTCATCCTCATGCTCACTTCGCTGCACTTTGCTGATTACGGCACCTGACACAACGTGCCAATACAAGCTTCTACTTTCCAATACAGAAATAAACTAAAGAACAATACCGCCCTCTTCGACTGGATCCACTGCACCAAGAGAAGAAAACTGCTACCTCTTTGCCCTTCAATTCTTCAGGACGCTCCATCGCAGGCGAACGAACAGCTTTAGGCGAGTCAACATTCTGTTTATGGTGAAGAATATTGAACAGTCTGTCCCGAATACATCTTGATTAACTAGGACATTTCCCATCACCGATTCCCCGCCAAACTGCGATACTCCCAAAGCCACTCTCCCAACAACGTCGTCTGTAGTCATGCAGCGTGCAAACGTACCGATAGCAGACTCGGTTCTTCACAGCCAAAGGTTCCACTCTCCTAAGCGAAAGATTGTCGAATTAAAAACGAAGCCAAGCATTGAGACGAAGCTGCTATTAGCATGAAGAGAGTCTGGGTGTATATACATACAGCGTGTCGAGCAAAAGACGCTGGACATCACCACACTGCCTAGTACTAGGCTTTATGTGCCGTGACTTCATCGCATCAGAGAACGAGCGAGGTACCGTACTAACTTGCCATACACGACGACTTCCTCCTGTAAACGAATAAGAAACGCGACATCTCCCACGAGCCGATTGCGAGGCGCTTCGCCAAGTAAGCCCGCCGAACATTCCAGCTAACACTGGCCGACTTGATCGAACGGTGCAGCGCTGTGCAGACAGGCTCCGCAATACAACAAAGTGGCCTGCGAACCTCCCTTGCGACCATCGCTGAAGCTGCAGAGCGCGCTTGACCGAGAACACCTGGACTCCCATCAATGAGAGCGGAACGATCGAATCTGACCAAGTCTGATAGGGCTGGACTATAACGAGGGCATCACGGGAGAGCAATAATTCTGCCGCAATAGTGCGGTCCGACGTGCATCACTTGTTCCTTACGCAGAGTACAGAGATCGATTACCGGTTTAGAAACATGAGGTCTCCTGAACAACACGAGAACGATGACTAACCATCATCTTGGCTGCTACAGCACCAAAGCAAGGATGCTAAGTCGTTACGGTCGGCTATCTGAATATCATGTATCGCGTCCCTCAGGCTGTTGAGTTTGCAAACCGAGGATCTAGTTCGAACGAAATGGCTGGTAGCCTTCTTACATGGGTGGATGTAGAGAGAGCTGCGTCGTTCTCACATGTTAGTAGCGCCAGGTCTCTCTGCGCTTATCTCGTGTGTACATCCATCGTCCCTTTTAACCTTTTGTAGAACAACCAATGACAAAATCGCCGAAAGCCCAGAAGGGCAATCGGACGTCCTCACCCCACAAGACAGGCTACATGGTGGAGCTGATCTCTGTATCTAGACCCTGTGGATCGAGGCAAATGACGCAGCGTACCATCGTATCGCCTCCCAGCCTACAGCCCACTCGTCAACTTGCCTAGCAGTCTTGCCATACATATATTAGACAGTAGTGGTCTCTGCTTGCTCAAATCGGGCATGGCCAACATTCTGCATCTCTTTGTGCCTATTATCGCGTTGCAGAATGTATTGCACCATTCTGGCTGCTCCTTATCATCGACCCTGATGGGACTGAGGCTCCTGAGAAGGCAAATACCTGGAGACTCTATTGAGACTCAAGAGAATTGCGCTTGAATGTGTTTACCCTGGGAGCCAACGAAATATGCTTCCTGCAAGTCCAAGGGCTAAGAGTTGTATGCCAGGAAGGCTCTTATGCGAAAAGGTACTGATTGAGCCTGTAATCTGAACGCGCTTGGGCGGTGGAGTTCAGCTAATGGCGCTACCCTAGATCAAGGAGTTGTGAAGTTGTGTGGAGTCTATGCAGCATCCTTCAAGACACTCCAAGCAAATCATAGGCACTTACTTGTTCTATTCCGATATTGACCGTAAGTCAACTTATCATAAAAAAGTCCAACCATTGCCAGAAGAATCTAGGTGGGAGACGCACAGCATGCGGCGCCTTAGCTGGGAAAAAGCTGCCAATGCCAAAAGCCCCGGATACTGGCTGGTGGTATCGGTTGTAAAAATACATTTAAGTCACTTGGAGGCAACTAAAGGGCAACCAAAGGATCTGGACACAAACTCGATAAAGCAATACGATTATCAATCGCGAACTCACTTTCCAACTCCATGGTTGTTTAGAAATTAGCGAGGTTGGCGCTTTTCCGGGCGCCGTGTTTCGCCGGGCGGTTGAGTTCCGCCATCTGGCCTTCCGATCTCCGGGATTCTCCACACCTGTATGGCCTGCAAGATGGGATGCATGATATGGAATAGTGCCAGTTCAAGTGATTGGGGATATAGATGCCTTGGTCAATTCCGCGAGAGACAAATGTACTGAAACTTGTTCTTTAGAGTAATTATAAAGCAGGAAGCTATAATTATGCGAATGACTGCAATGGCAAAACTCTTCGACAAAGAGCACAAGACTGCGATAGCCTGGGAACCTTGATTCTTCAGTCAAGTCGAGTGATGAGACTCAACAGAGCACGCACACGGCAATATGAAGAGAAAATAAGCCAATAGACCCAGGAATAGAGGACATGATGCGATGCTATCGCCAAGGAGGGATAAAGGACTATCAGGCTTCGAGTTGTGACATCAACTAAGTTCGCAAAGCGCCAACCAACTTTCTGTTCCTTCAGCGTTGGCCAGGTCATTGACCCGTAGCCCAAACTCACGTGCGTTCAGGTTAAGTCGTCCCTTCTATATCTCCAGCTGCTTGTCTATACTCTTGATCTCACGACCCTTGGCATCGGCGGGCTGCATTTGACATTCCTGAAGTTGTCGTGCCAAGCCACCCACGCGAGCAAATGCAGATGACACATCCGAAGATATCATTGGAAATCTTTAAGCTACCTAGTATACGTTTAGTCATACGGGAGACATTTTCCGTATCTGCTTTGACATTGACGCCAACTTCGAGGGGCTGCGGCGCTTGTGACTTCTTAGACAGCGCGGAGGACACCGATGACTGTTTCCATGCCCGGTGCGACTGTTTGATGCCTATCGCTACACCAGCGGCAGTATTTTCTCCGTTTTTGTAAGGACTCAAGCAGGGGAAATCTGATGTTGGATCGTCAATCGCTTGCTGTATGTCTTGCCATGCCTTGGACTTGGTCTCGGGGACACGGCTTTGCGGGTCGCCTGTCAGGCGCAGTGGGTAGCGCAGATGACCTACCGCGGCATCACGGATCTGTTTGAGGGATTCAATAGTTCTATTGATCTCGTCACGTTGTCGAGATTTAATGTCTGTCAACATTCTTTGTTGACATGGAATCCTGGCGGTCTTTGAGAGGATATAGGGCCTCGGCATTCTGCTTCTCTTGAGCGAGGAGGAATTGCTCTACAATGAAGTGAGTTTCGGAGGACAACTCAAGCGCTTTGAGATATAATGCTAAGAATCGCTGGTACGGTATCGGGCAGTCGAAATCGTTGAGAATAGAGATGTAACGACCGGAGCCCTTAGCACCTCCAACTAGACTGTTCATGACAGCAGAAGGGTCTTAAACAGGCTCTATCATCGAATAGATGACAGGCTGGCCGTTTATATCGAGATCATTTCGAGCCGTGAACAATCCACCCTTGACTAGAGTTCTCAAATTGGCGTATTGGGGGTTTGGCGGTAAGGCAAAGGAGGTGGTGCTTAGCAGGGATGGCATAGAAGCGTCCTCCCATTCTTTTGACTTTGCTCCGCGCTTTTCCACCCCGCATATAAAGAGAAACGCAAGATCCAGGTCTAGAATTGCACCTACATTTGGAAGTGGATTAAAGGTTTAGACATCGCCTTTTGATAGGGATGGTATGGCACGGGGCTCAGGCTCAAGCACACGGGCAGCTTTGACGTATCGCTTTATGGCAGGAGGTAGCTGCTCCATGCTGCCCTGGCGGAAGTAAACGTCTCCAACTGCTATTAGGGCCTGAATATATTTCATGACGATCAACTTCACGTAGGCCTGTAGACGACCTCGGACGGTAGAATGCGCCGTCCAATGTCTTCCGTGTCCCTCAGTCCCGGCAATGTCGACAAACGAGTCATCCGGCCACCCCTTGAACTCGTCTGCCATCTTATTCTTATCCATGGCCAGTTCTCTGAACGGCCGGAACTGCCAGCAAGATGCAGCTTTCTTTGCTGCTGTGTCTGATTTAACGGGTGAAATGGCCGTAGGGTCAAAAAGAAGCCGCGCTGCGCGTATGGCTAGTTCATATTGCTGCATAGTATGCAAGCGGTCTACTGCTGAGAGCACAGCATGCAAGCCCATCTCCAATTGTACAGAGCATGGGCAGTGGCTAGCTCATGGTAGTTGGACACACCAGCCTCGACGGCATTTCTTCCCCAGTAATAGTTGTCCCCAAGGTGCTTGCCCATTGATGTGAAGAGCGTGTCGACACTCGATATCATGGCGCTGGCAGATAGCTTCTATAAGAGTGCGAGCGGATGAGTGCTCGATGACGACACTTGCGACATAGTTCCCGACGTGACTCCCTTTTCAAGCGTACTTTAGTTTCGCAGATACATGAGGACACTGCGCCCGTCAGCGGAGTCGGTGCCTCCTGGTTTCTCGTCTACCACCAAGCCAGTGGCCATGGTTGTTCACTGCAAAAAACATAGTCCAGGTGAGGATGCGGCTTACATTATGCTTTCTGATAGCCAATAACGGAACTGCATCGGCTTTTGTTGCATATGAGTATATGGAGTCGCTTGGCGTTTTGAGAGCGGCGCTAGAATCGACATCGTCAGACAGAGCATCCCAAGAGAACTTCCAGATGAAAAACTTGCCAGACGAGACATTTCCCGGAAGTGATGAATCTTGGAATCGTATTATAAGAGCCCTTCTCTATGTATCCCTTGTGGACCAGAACGCAACACCAGACAAAATGCTCGTTGAAGCCGTTGACCAACTTCACCAAGCGTTGTCAAACGTCTTTTCGTCCAATGCCAGCTCCTCCATAACCGACGTGATGCCCACGTTTTAACTAAACACAGATGCATCTAGAACCTTTACACGTAATAGCTTCTGTAGATTGACAGTGCAGTTTGCTATGCTTCCGTATATCCGTTACAAAATAAATGAAAATCCTGCAGGATTTCATCCAGTTCCCGCCAAAGATTCTAGAGCTCTTCTTGAGCACGCTATCTTTGGGTTTCAAAGATATTCCGCGTCATCAATAGTTGCTGGAGTAGATGCCTCCAGAATCCCTTGTCTCCAGCGACTTGATACCATAGCTTATCTTGTGTCGAAAGGAATTAGACAGACAGGAGTTTCTGTGTTATTAAAAGAGGCTGAGTTGTCTTCTAATAGGGCTGGTGAGAAGCTGAATATGCAGTATTTTCTTGAAGTCAAGCATTTGACAGAACAGACGAATGCTCTGGAGGATGGAAGGAGGGCATATGTGAAGGATGAACTGGAAAGAAAGACAAGGAAATAGTCTGGCTAGTGTATTTACTTAAGGCCCGTAATACAATACAATATACCACAATACAATTTATTACACCTGGCGGTCTGTTCTGACTAAAAAGGCTCTAGTCAATAACTTTTAGTCATATTGACTGCTTTTCATCTTTGCATCAAGAACAATAGGTGCTGTGAACAGGATGGGACCTGAATGGCAGGCGTGTGAATGTATCGATGTCACCATCTATTAGTCATGAAGCATTGCTCGAGGCAAGATCGTTGATCATGTGCGACTGCACGCAGCATCTCAGCAACATCTACGCAACGCCATTGTAAGGAAGGACCAGTTAGAACCATTAAATTAAAGAACTTGTCATAACTAAACTTCCCCTAAACTCCGGAGTAAAAGGACCACGACGTGTGAGTTGTCGTAGACAGCTCGGACCCTGGCGACGTCCATTTCAGAGGTAATGTCTTGATCTAAAATCGCCTTCTCATTGAGGATCAAGGCCTGCAGCATCTGTCGAAACAGGCGATTGGGTGATGGTCGCGAGCCTGGGAGTGTTGTGAGAAATCAATGGTGCATTGAAGCTTGTGCTCAGTCACTTGTAGTAAGTGGAAAGAAAGGTAGCTCAGAAAACGAGGATTTTGTTTACTGCGGCAACTTTGTCCTCAAGGCAGCGCTAACAAGTTGATTGACGAATGGAGGACAACGACTGGAAGATGTAAAGCTCCCGTAACGGGGCTGTCTTCTCCGCCTTGCTTAATCACTGTCGGCTTCAGGATTGTTGACACGACTGATTGCTGTTAATCTGGCTCATTGAGGCAACATGCTCCCCGGACATGAAATGCCTTTAAGTTAGGGTGGATATATGTAAAGTTAGGATCGTTGAATTTAATGACTAAAGCTAGGAGATCAGCCTTTAAGAGGCTGAAGTAAAGCAACACCTTTGTGTCATATAACACCTACTGCTATCTCGACCAGTCATTAGGAGGGGAAATCCTCTCCATCGGCGACAGTCCATCGTGATCGTGATACTCATGCATATTCCCCTCACCCGCCAACTCAGCCGGTGGAGCCCCCTCACCGACCCCAGTAGGCTGAAAATCATTCTTAGGAGTCGTCCTCTGATGCATGTCAGGCGACCGATGCTCACTCGTCAGTTCAGACGGGGGGCTTGCAGGCCAGGCCTGTCCTCCGGTATAAGACGGAGATACAGGGGATGTCCAGCCAGTGACACCACTTACAGCCATTGGTGGTGGTGGTGGCGCCGCCACACCGTGATTCTGGCTGTAGTACTTCCTGCGACGGTAGATAAGGCAACCAATTCCCAACAGCGCAAGGATGAACGCCACAGTACCCCCAGCGGCAATTCCCGCTATTGCTCCAGTGCTGAGTCCTGAAGATGGCCTGGTAGTGTGTGAAGGGGGCGATGGCTTGCTGGTGCTTGTGTCAGTTACGCGCGTCGCAGTCCGTGTTCCCGAACCTGCAGTGCGTTCCATCTGCACAGCCAAGTCGGGGGCGTCAAATCCGCTGACAGGCGTTGTGGTGGTGGCGCCACCGGCAGAATTGCCTCCAACCGCCGTTCGAATGTCAATGGGCACAATGTAGGTGGTCAGATTGGGCTGATACAGTGCCCAAATGGCATCTTCTTTGTTCTGCTTGCCCAGGTTCATGTTGTGTGCGCCCTGGATTGTCGGTACGTCGCAGACTTTGTCGGTGGCGTTGGAGTAGGTGCCTCCTATAACGAGCATTTGCGCATCGTCGACGACGTTGCAGCTCATCATGCTCTTCGGGAAGGCTCCAGTGCCGTTCTTATAGGTCGGGTATGGGCCCCTGATCCATTGGAAACTTGGGATGGTCAGGATGTAAATATCGTCGTAGCCTGTCGTATCTGGAGGGAAGCCTCCGCCGCCATATATGTAACTGGAAGAGTCAGCTCTTGAGCATTGGCGTTCCATCTGTACGGCTCACATATTGTAGCTCGAGTGATCCTTTGCCCAAGTCGCACCGCCGCAGAAACGGCGTCTGTCCTGAGGGGTATTGCCTGATGTCTTTTGTGTATACCATTTTGCATTCGCGACATCAAACAGGAAGATCTCATCCAAGGGCTGCGGCGTCAAGGTTCCATTGCCATATAGATCTAGAGCGCCCCCAAAATACACCAACATTCCACCATCCCCAGCTGGAATAAAGACCATCGCTCCCTCTGCTCGTCCTTTATCATCCGGTCCCGTTATATTGCTCCAAGTATTCGAATCCATCTCATACTTGATCAATCCATTCGATGCTAGTGGCGGACCCGACCAACCTGGAACTGATGCATTGCTTAGCCACCCGCCGTAGTAGTACGCCTCCCCTCTCGACGAGATGGAGACACCAGCTCCATAGCTGGCCGCTTGAACTTCTCGTGGGGGAGCACCAAACGACACCCATTGATTGTAGATGATGTCGTAGCTGTAGAGATCGAAGGATAGAGGAGGGGATTGATACGATTCGCCGCCATAAAGGTAAAGTCTTTTGTTGACCGAGTCTTCCCATAAGATGCCGCCGTTGACGCTTGGGATCGTATCGTTCTTGGATAGATTGGCGTAGAACGGGGGCATTCCACCGCTGTTTACGGCGTCAAGATCATTGAAGGAGAGAAACGTGTCTGCGCTTATGTTAATGCGCTCTTAAATTGAGAGGTAAAGGTACTGACTAGTCAAGTTATTTGTCGCATCTTCATAGTTGATCAAACCACCATCGACGTATAGCTTCCGATCCACTACAGCCGACTGGTGACCCCATCTCCGACAGAAGTTCTTGACTGGATCGTTTTGCCCGAGAGAGGTGCCAAGAAGCAACCATACAAGGAGTAGGATCGATGTGAATGTTCGCGGAAGAGTTCTTGGAGAGTACATGGTAGTGTGGTACGGGTGGAACACAAATGATGATTTCTACAATTCTTTGCAGAGAAGCTGAAGGATCGCCGCCTCGGCCTTTTTCACCCACTGGAGACGATTGATATAAGTAGCAGGCCACAATCGTCCCGCAACTCAATGTACTCGATCCCAAAAGGGAAATGAGTGCGGTTGGTGTACTCCTGATCGAGAACGTAGATGTGACGACGGCTGAAAACAAATGTATCACACCCAAGAAGAAACCTTGCCTATAGTCCAAGTTACGATGCATTAGCGTGGTGATTCATCTATATACAAGGCTCTGTCGAGATCGAGCCTCAATTAAGGTGGTTGGCATTTGTCTCCTTATACTGCAACGGCAGGACACCCTAACCACAAATGACTCTTTGGCTGCAGTAGATTGGGAACCTAGGGCAGGCTGGATGGAAATCAAAACCCAGGCCTGCCAACTGCAGTTGAACCCAACAGACGGGATGTTACGTTCTGGACCGGTGAGGCTCCACTGCAACGGCCGGATCAGACCAGATTCCAATTTTCTACATAAAGGTGGCTTCAAGCTGAACAACCATTATCCTAATGACATTTCTCATAGAGCCTGAAACAAAATAAGCCCGTCAAATCGCGTTGACACCAGTAGGCAGTTCAAAGCTATAGTAAAAATGGGGTTGAAGCTGGTTGGAGTTACCTGTCAAAAGAATCAGGTAGTAAGTGTCCGATGCTTGACAAACGCAGCTCCCCGCTCTTTTGCTGGGTTGGGGATGATATGTGGCTTATGCAGGGTGATATCTTGGTCAGGATTATTTGATTGACATCACAAAAGCCACAGAAGTTATTGCTGCAGTAAGCAATTAGCTTCAGCATGCACCCAGGTGTCAATACCTCGGCGGAGTGGCCTATGTATCGGTTGAGAAAGAAAAGATCATGCTGCCAATAGATATAGCTGTACTTATCATTTCCCCCTCTTATCTGACAAGGACTTGCGGTATCTTTCTTTCTCCACTGATATTCAACTACAGCAGACAACTTGAACTGCAAAGTTGGAATGAGTACCTATTTCGATAAGGATGATAGCAGGAGATTACCTAGATTCTTTCGCGAGAGACATGAAGATCCCAGAATACTGGAGGGTGACCACTAATGCACCAGAAGATACCGAGAGCGTTCTAAAGGTTAGGCTATCTAAGTACAGCCGAAGTCGTTCGTCATCTCCAAATGTACGATTTCGGCACCTACTAACTCCATCCCCACCAGCGCAAAGCTTTAGAGTCCCCCCACGAGGAGTCAAAAAGCCAACACTCACAATAGAGGATAAATTCACGTACCATGTGCTTGAATCCAATAGGCTCTCCAGAACTTATCCCATCTCAAATACTTTGCAACAGGCTGACGTTGGCCACCAATGTATGATAAGCACCGAATGGGAAACGTTCACAATGACTTGGGACGATGGAGTCGTCGCTTTGAATGTTGTTCATATATCGGAATACAGTATACAAAAAGATACCAGTGAGAAGATCAATCTCGCCTGTCCTGCTAGAACCGATAATATCCCAGCCAAGTCGTCCGCGATACAAATGAAATGGGTGTGAGTACTGTTTAGCTAAACTTGATATCGAATCTCTTCTGATAGAAGTGACTTCAAAGCCATCTGTCTAGATGATAGCTACTTGTATGCAGCGTTCTTACGCCTATAATATGCGGTTGCTTATACTCCTCTTTCAAGATCTGTAAGCCTGCCCAGGCAACGGTTAAGTAGACTATTAATAAATCAAGGTATTGGCCGCCCTATATTCCTGCATAAAGGTCCTCTCTTTTGATGCTTATCTATGATATCCCGCTCACTTAAGGACTCAGGTATTCTCCCGCTTAAGAAAGGGTTAATCCTCCCCAACCGTCATATCAAGTTGAAGGTTTGGGAAATTATGTTCATAAACTTCCAATATTATACTAGGACACTGAATTATGTGGTTTACGTTAGTAGGTAGACGGCTCTTTCGTTCTCGTGTCGCTTGATAAATACCTTGTTGATCTTGAAGAGAACCTTGATGCTGCTTGGTGTTGAACACGATAATAGCTATCTTGAGCCTTGCCGCATAAGAACAGGCCCACAGACTGAAGGTATTCCATCGGTAGGTGTGCGAAGATGATGGCCTGACTGAACGTTTGACTGTGAACCTCCCCACCATGCAACTCGGAGGATTTATCAAGCCGATACCAGCGCAACAGCCCAGGCTGGATGCAGCTTATTGATTCTCTAAAGGTTCTCCAGAATTACCGAGCATCAATCTCCCAAACACTCTCCTGCGCTCGTACCTTGAGTGTACACATCCACACATGTCCAACATCGACGTGTGAGTTATCTTGGACTCTGTTTACGCGCCTCCCAGAGGCGGGGTCACGATCCAAACTTGCGGCGCTTTTGGTGCCTTCTCTTTGAGGGTCAATATTTGCAACATCTGTCACGCCGGCGGTTGAGAGGCAATCGTGGCCTCGGGAGCGTTGCAAGAATTCCATAGTGCAATGAACCCTGCCATTTGCAGCAAGTGAGAAAGAGTGTAGAACATGGAGGTTTTGTTTGGCAGGTATTCTGATTCTCGAGATAGCGTTAGCAAGTTGACTGGCTGATAGATGACTGCCCATGACAAGATAAGAGCCGGCAAGAGTAAAGTCGCTGTCATTGCGGTAGAGGGTCCGTTTGCTGTTGTTCTCACTTTGCTAAGCAAATACCGGCCATTTCGGGAGCACTGAGCACGATATGATTGCTTTGGATCTGGTCCATTGAGGCAAGATGCTTCGCCGAGCACCGACGCCTTTACCAATGAATTAGAGATGGTCTCACATAACCTCTATTGCCAAAAGGAAACTCGGCGCTGGAGAATGAATTGTCAGCGATAGCTAGGTAGGCCAATTAACTTGTCTTGCAAAGGGTACGTAGCCTATGCTTTGCATGTTTGTCGTGGTAAGAGTATTGCGAATACTTTCGCACATACTTGATATCTCTGCAAAGTACTTGACCGTTGGAGTGGCGTCCAACTCACTTGCACCGAGTTGCCCAAGCCAGGATCGCTCCCCGGCAGCCAGTGCAGCACCTTGTCTGGACAGCGAGACAGGTCTTGCTCTCTTGCCAGCACGCTGAATCAAGAGTCATTGTTAGTTGAGGTGTTCCATGGAGTTGGAGTTGAGCCTCTTTTGGCTAGGCTCGTCCAGCAGACCGTTGGCGATAGTGGAGTTGAATAATTCATAATCTCACTGCACAACTTAATGCTGCATATCCCCACTACGGACCTTGTAGACGGCGAACCCGTTGGACCCAGATTCACCCCGCTTCGCTTCCCATTCCAGACCAGGCTAGGTTAGAGCATGACGCCTTGTATGTATCTGCACTGCTCTGGCAAATTTCATTGCTCAGGCGATAATGATACTGCAGCTGCTAAAGGCCCAGTACTTTGGTTGCTCCCACGGTAAGCCAACCACTCCAGCGACAAGCCCTGGGGCTTACTTCGGTGGATATCCGCTGTATCTACGCTGTTCTTGTGACAAGATTCATTGCTCCCGTGATAACTTTCCCTGCCTCTACTGAGGTGCCCTCAACTTTGTTTGCTCCTGTGATGAGTTGATTGCTCTGGTTGAAAGGCGTAGGGGATCAATTCAATCGGTTTCTCCAGTATTTGCATTGCTCCCACGGCAAAAGGTTTTGCTCCCGCGATAATGCCTATACAAGGTCACCTCTGTCTCCTTTCGTCTGGTTAACGTTTTCGCTGACATTGGTGCTCACAGCGTATCTCAAGTAATCCATTTACTTTTTACAGAAGCGCTAAGAACCAAATCCTACTGCCCGGTGATTCGAAGTCAATCTTGTTGGTTGCCATATTTATTTCTCTTTATCTGGTCTTCACTTTGATGTGATGTTCAGCTTGGCAGTACCAGCTGTCATCAACAGCAAAGCGAAAAAAATGCTCTTACCTGCAGGCCTCCATTCGGAATAATTTCTTCCGACCCTCCATCAGTAGCTTCAGCCTCACTTTCCCCGTAATGCAGCTGAAAAGCAAGTCTGACAGTCTTTCAACCCTTCTTACTCATCCCGAACTGTACTCAACTACAGAGACGCAATGGACCTCACGCAATCCTCACAAGCGGTTACATGTTCTGTACCTAAAAAAGGGGACCAGATACTGCAAAATGCCATCAACTCATTTCGGACCGTTCTCACATCCGAGCAGCTTGCCGAGTTCGACTGTATCCAATCTGTACCCGAAACAGATGCGGTTCTTGTATTCACCGCTGAGTTAGATCTTCGACGACAGAACAAGAAAGGCAAAAGCATCGCCAGCCGCCTATTTCCCGTCCTTCAAGCAGTGCACAGCTTTACGTCTATCATCGATACGTTCATCTCATCAAACCCTACCATTGCAGCCCTTGTTTGGGGAAGTGTGAAAATGACAATGACAGTAAGTGTCCGACTGATGGCCTATATTTCTATCATGATTAATCATCACTAGATCATGCTCAATACTGCGTCTTATTATGAAGCCTTTGTTGAGTTATGTATGGAGCTTGGCAGGATTTGCCCCAGGTTTGAGCAATATCAGGCTCTGTTCCCCGCCTCCAAACGCCTACAGGAAGCCTTGTGCACTTTTAACGCCTGTATAATCGAGTGCTGTAGGCGCGTTATCGCAATGCCGAAAAGCTCGAGTGGCTGGACCTCCCCACTTAGTCCACTCAATCCGTCGTTCTGGCAGTCATTTCAGCAGGTCTTTGAGTCTGATCTACAAAAGCTCCGCGATCACAGTAAGAACGTCAACAAGGAGATTAGGCTTGCAGCAGATCAGTCACAGTATCGAAACAACGAGCTCCAAAGACTAGAGAATGAACAAGCCGATCGGTCCAGGCGGTCGCTCGGTCGCTTCATGTCCCGCACGCGCGATGACTTTGACACAATGCACAGGTTGCAGATCATGAGAAAGGAGGAATTAGAGAGTGAGCTTGTACAAATCTTGAGAAGAAGAATGTTGTTAACACATCCAAGGACAAACCAATCAAAAGCTTCTAGACTCTTTATCTTCTTATGATTACATCAAACCTCTGAAACAAGCCCGCCAGAAGCGATACCCCAAATCAGCAGAATGGATCTTCAACACAGACGAGTTCAAACGCTGGGTCAATGGGAATACACCAAACTTGCTCTGGTGTTCTGGGAAAAGTAAGTCTTACTTGTTCCTATTGATATTGTCTCTCTAACATTTCGTAGTGGGATCGGGAAAGTCAATCGTCTCGTAAGTATGTACACGCGAACTTGAGTTGCCATTAACGACCGTAGTGCGAGTGTGATTGACTATCTTTTGAATCACCGATCTAGCGCTCAAAGCCATGTGACGTTCTTTTTCTCACGATTTGACGATTTAGAGTCGATGAGAGCTGAAACTATTGTACGAGCTCTTGCTAGGCAGTTGATCACCATCCAGGACGTTTCAGGTGATACTAAGCAGGCTTTGGAGACCATACAAAAAGCCCAGGAAGATATCTCATCGGAACTTTCTCGGCTCTTGACCCGTCTACTATCAAGAAAAGGTCCACCGTCGTGGATTATACTGGATGGCATAGATGAGTGTCAAAAAGAAGAACGCCAAACGGTCTTCGAGGTGTTGACATCAATGCTAGATGATGGCATTAACGCCAGGTTGTTTATCACCAGCCGGGATCATGCGACATCTAACTTTAAGGGAGTCTCTGCCAACCTAGAGGAAGTTTCTATGAACTGTTCTCTTGCCCGAGATGGCATGGCCCAACTAGTTGAGCAGGCCGTGCAAAAGTGTGTTGATACTCAAGAGCTACTAGTTAGCGATCAGATACTCATGACCGAAATTAAGAATACTCTCACACAGCACGCTGACGGCATGTATGTTTCCAAGATCTCGCCAATACTGGCAGGAACTGACTTTAATTCTAGGGTTCTCTGGGTAACTCTGATCCTTAGACACCTCTGCAGCCAGCCAAGCAACGAAAGGATCCGCGAGGGAATCGCTTTAAAGAATCTACCAAGAAATCTATCAGATATCTTTAACCGGATTCTAGTTCGAATTATCTCCGATGAGAAAGGTAGCATCGTTAAAGCACTTCTTCCGTGGATAGTGGCAGCAAAGCAGCCTCTGACGCTGTCCCAACTCGAGGAATGCTGTCTGATCACTCCACTTCAAGAGTATATTATCCGTGATCGATATGTGAATGGAATTCATTTTATCGACACTTGGTTCAAAGGTCTTGTTGAAGTTGAATATGAGACAAAAACGGTTCACTTTATCCATGCGTGCGTTCAACAATTCTTTCTCACCGCGTCAGATAACCCGGTCTTTTCGAACTTCCACGTTTGTCTCGAAGACGCTGATCGCCATATTGGAGATGTTTGCATCACGTACTTGAACTTCAGCGATTTTAAGACAACCTTAGCCCGAGTTCGTTCGCCCCTGCCACCAATAGGTCCTGGCGAGATCTGCCAAAAGGCCCTCAGCAATGAGTGGAGTTGGCCTAGGCTCCTGAGACTCTCTCAGAGAATCCACGGTCACAAGCAACGAGCCGCTGATGTTGATGCAACTATTGCCTCGTTTAAAAGAGCTTCCGATGCAACTTTTCAGGAAACTATACTCCTTGATCATCCATTTCTTCCCTATGCTTCGACCCATTGGCTCTCACACTCGGTTAACTTCGACCAAGGGCAATGTCAAACATGGAGTCTATGGAAGAGTATGTTAATGCATGGGCATGAATTGGCTGCATCGCCAGTGTCTGAAGAGCATCATCGGACTATCGATGGGGCTACTGTTCTTTGGGCTACTCATGAGAGGCACTTCGCACTTTTGTATGTTGTCGTTATGTCAACGGAACTATCTGAACAACATGAACCAGCCCTGGTCAACTATGTGTTGAAAGAGAATGATACCGACCTTCTGCATCGCATGTTGAAATGGGGATTGTCGCTCAATTCACTATGCTGTGGAGCGGCGCGTAATGGTCGCCTTGAGATCATCAAGACACTATTTGAAGCAGGCGTGGACATCAACAATGGATCGTTTGTAAAAGGCCCCAAAGGCTGGCTGGAGTCTGTTCCTCTCACTGAGGCTATTGAGCAAGGCCAAGTCAAAGTTATGGAGTATCTTCTACAGAAGGGGGCAAACCCCGATTCGACGCGTAGTCTCTTTTCAAGTTCAAGTCCGCTTGAGCTAGCGGCAGAATTGGGGGGCTCGAAAGGCCTCCAGGCTTGCAGGGTGCTGGCTGACGCCGGGGCAAACACGAAGAATACTAAAGCCCTGCTGATATCCTGTGCTCGTGGCGACAAGGAAATCATAAGACTCCTCCTTAACGCGGGTGCTGATGTCAACGTCTCATACCCTGCGCCGGAATCGAAACTCCTATCTGTAGGCATTTATCAGATCAATCATCGATCGCTCTCACCATGCGCTAACATCGACACAGAAAAATGGTCTCTGGAACACTGCCCTACTGGAGGCTTTCACCGTTCCAAAGCCGGAAGCTGATATTATTGAGGTTCTGATTCAAGCTGCAGGAAAACGAAATATAGGACGTTTACCAGACAGTGGCTACAGACTATTGAGAGAATCGATCAGGAGTGGCGATTGCAATTTGGTAAAAATACTAATACGGGAGGGCGCTGACCCTAGTGGGAGGCCTGATTTTTTTCACGATACTCCCTTGATGCTAGCAGCTGATGAAGGGTTGTTTGAAATCATGCACTATCTACTGGATAATGGAGCTCGAGCTGGTGATTTCAACGGCATAACTGCAAGAATACCGGCTTATTTGAAAGAGGGAAAGGACTATGAGGAGCTCTTAACTAAACTCAAACAAGCAGACTAACGATAGGTAGGTTTGCTTTATCCTATCCCTATGATAACCCAAGCTAACTTATCAAAAGAACCCTACTCTTTTATTTCTGATTAGTTCAAACACAAACTATTATGCAATGTCGTATACATAGTTCCAATACATGTCAACTACTAAAGGTTAACCTCAAAGCTGATTAACTGTAGCTGGTTTGCTGCACCGACATTATGGAAATGTTTCAAGCGTGGGCTGATGCCAAATCCAGTGTTCAAGACCACGTTGGAGCCTGGATTTTCAAAGCAGGACCCAGCAGATGATCAACAAGACCAGGGAGGGTTTACCTGACTTACCATCTTCCAGTGGGATACGCAATAGAGACCATGGGACATTTTATCCAGATGGTCGCTCTTTGTGATTTTTATCCTCGGAATGATACTCCCCCACAAGGTTTAGCTTGCGCACGCCACTCAATGTCCATCAGATATTTGCTATGACGAAAATGCGATATCTTGGTTTTGAAAGTGAACAAAGCTAAGCTATTTCTACACGTAGAGGTTAACTACAACTACTATAAGTCTTGCCTTTACTATTGCTCGGTAGAACGTGACATTGGCAGACCAGGGCTATCTGTATATTGCGAGTTTTAGACATCTGGATAAACCTTCTTCGGCAACTTTAAAGCCATTTTCTGTTCTGCCTGTCCCTTATTGTCTGTTTCGGCCTCGACACCAGCAAGTTTCTCTATCCTGAACCCCTATTGCTCTTACGTCCTTTGCAACTTCGGATTCCAGCTAAGTAAAGGGCAGATCTTGACACTGATATCTTCAAAGTCAAGGAAGGCTGCTTAAGACCTTGACAGTAAGAATTATAGTTTGGAAGGCTTCTGCAGTAGTATAGGAGGCTTGAAAGTCAACTTGTTGTCTTGGTTACTCAAAGTCAAGTATATTAGGATTTTATCAAAGAAAGAAGACACAACAACTTGCCGCCACCAAAAATATTATAATAGTGACTTAAGAAGGAATAGCACGGAATATATACATTATTTACACCTGTTTTCTTTTGTAACCGTTTGAAGTTGATTGCCGTCGGGTTTGATAGGAGGCGAGCGTTTCCTCAGCTCAAGAGAGTCAATGAAACAGGCTTGTCTCTTGTACATGCATTCTGAGTTTCTAATTGATGATATCACAGTTCCTTTCTTCCGTTCCAGGCTTCAGATGCCACGGTACTCAATTCAATTGTATTCTTTAACTTTGTGCGTTGAGGCTAATGCCTCTTTTGACCTCAACCGTATCACAGATCCACTAGTCCCTGAAGACGATATATTTCGAGGCTTTCTCAGTCTTCCATACCAGCACTATACTCAACAGGACTCATGTGGTATGAATGAAGAGAGAGTTACTATGTGAGGGCTTTTCCGCACATCTCATCCTGTCACGAATGTTATCAGGCGACAGCACCTCAGCCCTCGTTCGCAAGGAATAAATTTCAAAGACAACAAACTTATGTCAACGCAGCGTGAACTTTACTACTTAGAAAGTGTGGAAGATTGCGTGCTGTTATACAGGCGTCCATGCGACTAACGAAAGCAGCAATAGAATGAAGTTCCTTGATCCAGATGTCATGATCTTACACGATTATTATTTAAAGTCTTACCTCATTTCCCCGCATTTCTATTTTATCGGCTCCGAAGTCGGATCAAGGGTATGCCAGGATACAGTCGAGACCTAAGCCAATGACATCCGCAGCTAATGTCTTATAAGTTGCTGAATCTCCCTTCGGTTGTTACGGTTTCTTTCAAACACCACGAGACTATCAACTTCTAACATCACTACTTGCCCCGGGGGCCCCTCAACAAGTTGATGATAAAGGCCTCGAGCCCCTTAGACTCCTCATATCTCATCAGACCAACAAACATACGGCCTGTCCGTACGGGGTAAAATGGTCATCTAACTAAACTATGGAAAAGGACCTTGTTACTGGTCGCTGTTGCGTTGTCATCCTTCAGATGCGGACACTTCCAGATGCCATCTGTCAGCATCACGTGGAGGGTCACCGGATTTGACGATAGACGAAAAGAGGGTTATATTCTGAACGTTTTATGTTGCTGCAGCAAAATTTCGCCGTTTCTTGATTAGCTCGATAGTGGTTTCTGAAGAATCTAACGCCATGTTGTTGGGCTTCCTCTTTATGATTACGAGGGCCAGCATGATATTCCCTCGAGATTGTGCGGCGCCTACCTGAGCCTGCGGTATCTTTCTCAATTACTTTCCCAGAACTGACACTGTGAGTTGACGTTTCACCGAAGGTTGGGGGGGCTCCCAGGTCGTACAAGCGTTATGTCATCATCAGGTAAAAACTCCAACCTATGACGCGTTTCTTACTGATTTGTTTTTGGAATCACAAAAATATCTGCACCGGCGTCGTAGATACTTCTGAAACACAAGTGGGCGCCTAGCGATAATGTATGGCCAATAAATACAAGGAGTAATACTGACCAAGTACCTGGCGATGTCAGATCGATAAGCTCAGACTCATCGCGCAGCCCATCGCTGACTCTATCCTGATGTTCAGCATCGCTACAGGTGGTAACTCCGCAGCGCTACCACCATGTCCCCAGATGAAGGACAAGTCCAACGATCTGTAGAGGCAGTGTTCCATTACTTCCCGAGGCTCGCGCCCGAGATCCGTCATGAGATTTGCGGCCTGGCTAGTCCATGAATCGTCGATGTCTATTGCGATAAAGATGACCTCCGACACGTGAAGCCACTGCCGCTACTTTCTACTTGCCCAGAGAATCGCAAGTTCTACCACTAAGTTCTCTCGGCTGATTTAAGCTCTCAGCCACAGGTCTCAGCGGTAAATAACACTTCTAACTCACAACTTAGACATTGTACCAAGATGTCTGACCAATTGGCAAATTCTACCTCCTTGGTGCTGCATATCTTAAAGGCACCGATGGAAAACTAGCAAAAACCCCATCTCATTTCGGCCGAGACTCTTCCCGCCTCCATTCTCCCGGAATCAGCCTCAGTCTACGTTGACTCCTTGATCAGTCGAGGAATATAATACTGCCCTTGACAGCTTTGAGGATACAGACTGGCTGAGACCTCTCTGCCCTATGACAATGGAGATTAGGGTCTGTCTTGCCGATATCACGAATCATCTCATCCTGTCCCCGCACTCTGCATTCCGCCCTGCTTGCCAAGACGACTTCTACATGGAGCAGGAAGAAGTGTATTTTCGTGCCCTTTCTGCGTTCGGCAACGAGAAGATGGAACTAGATCTGCTTCGAGACCCGCATAAACGAACGCTCAAGGTGGAGGAAATGGTCCGCGCAGACCACTACCTTGACCTATTCAAAACACTCAAGGCATGGGACCTCATGTTGGATAAGGATTTACCAGACAGGCTACCGATCGAAGAAATCAAGAAGGCCAGATTGCCAATATTGGTATATCTTCCGGCACCTGCCAGGACCTTTCGTATTTTTGGGCTGGGTTAGCTTCTCGTACTCGAGGAGAGGTTGTTGAAGTTAGCAGTTGATCATGAATCGTCGGAACACGGAGAGCAAGTTGTAGGAAAAGGTTTTGAAGCCGGAATGTGCCACTGGCTCCTGCACATACTAAATCTGGTGCCAATTCTCTGGATTGAAAAATGGGAAATGCTGTTTTGTTCAAGGATGCTTTGGGTCAATGTTGAATTAATTGATGCTTGACTTGCTGAGATACTCAAGCAGGGAAATACAAGACGAAGAATTTGAGCACCGTGATATGAGTAAACAGTCCATAAGGGGTATCAGGATACTCTCACTGCAGGTATCTCACCCTTGTCTCTTGATTCGGGTTATCTTAAGACGTAGACGCATCCGCTCGCGGCATCACCCAGTCCCGGCCTCTGTCTTCCTATTTCAGTTTCATATTTATATACCGAGCGAGGGTCGCGGGCCTTCTGTCCTTAAGTTATTGAGTTCCAGACTCTGGCGCTCCAGCCTCCGGAACTCCGGATTTCAGATCCAGGCACTTAAAGTCATCGTGAAACAGCTTAGGTTGAAGCACATATTGATGAGAATCACATCAATTCCTTCTATTTCTCTTCTGCTGCCAGAATAAAGCTTAAGCTTATGGGAAGCAATCAACCACTTGTACTCAAATTGATGGCATTACAGTTACAGTCTCCCAAGCCTCGGTATTGCGAATGGGGCAGTTCCCAGCTTTAAAATCACGAGCTGTAGCATTCTGGACAGGCAGTTCCAGAAACCGGAATACAGTGTTGCTAGTTTTGATCATACATTTCGAGGGACTGAATATCCATGTCAGACTTAGAGGGCCGTCTTAGGACTCTATTTTGAACTTCTGTCGCTGAAGATCCTCTGAGAACTCCATGACAAGCCCACCAATGACAGGAAGTTCAAGTTCATTCCTCGAAACAGCATTTTGTTCATATTTACGAGCCCCTATGTATGGAAACTCCGAAGGTCCCGCCGTTGCGAGAGCCTCTGGAGTAACCTCACAGACTTTCCATGGCATCTTGGCCACATTTCAAAGGAGGAACAAGAGCCGATCCGCTGCAAGTAAGTCCTGAGGCCGCACAGTCATCTCAAAGCTTGCGTAAGTTTTCCCGACGGCATGTCTTATGGCGAAGCAAACGAAGGTTATGAATCAGGCTTTGACCACAAACCAGCCAACCCATAGACCGAGCTAAGGACCTTACGTTCTCGGTGGCCTGTATCATTCCGAGACTTGGCAGAAGACTCACGTAGACCTTCCTAACTCCGGCGTTTTCGGTTTTTTTCTCAATGGCGGGTGGGACTTGACGGCGATGTCTAAGGCCGCTTCACGAGGTAGAGAGGCAAAGCTTTGTGACTGTTCCTGTGCTTGAGAAATGCTGACTAACAACTCGTTACTATGTACAAGAAGGACATTGACTTTTCTTCGCGAGGGGGTGGGATATGCTATCTAAGACCTAGGTTTAAGCTTCAGCTTTATGAGAAGAAAAAAGCGTCTCTTCGTGCAGATCCACAAATTGTTCCCAGACAAATGTTAGCACGTAGTCATGTCAGTGGCATCGCAAAACGCATATCTCAGACATCTTCCCAAATCCATTCATGGCTGGCAGATTGGATACCCGGGCTGGCTTTGCTTCGCATGAGGTCCAGAACACCGAGTCAGCGGCTTCTACTAATCTAATCTTTTTCCTTTTTACAACATAACTCCCCTAATTTATCCGTCCATTTCCCGCGAGTAGCCATATGACTATGTTTTAAATGCTGCCGAAAGTGATCCGCCCGGTAGAACTTCTTCGTGCTGTTGCACTCCCTAAACTTGTGGACCTCCTGCAAGTGCCTTATGCGTTCATCCCAATCTTGTTCAGTAGCATAGGTCTCGTTCCCGGCCGTACCAGAACGTGGAAAGTCGTCGCCACAATATCCGCATGTGTCACATTTTTCGGGTCGCTGACTTGACTCCTGGAAGGCACTATCGTATCCTAGTAGGTTTGAACAGGACCAAGACTGTTTTCTAATATGCAGCGAGTTCTGATGCCTCTCGGCTTCGGCTTGTGACTTGAATCTATTACCGCAGTATGAACACTCGAATTGTTTCTCAGACTCGTGTGCTCTATTATACTATCAGTAAAGGCGAAGATGACATGGCTAAGTGACTTACGCGAGTTCTTCTTGTGTATCAAATCTTTTCGGTTTCTTGGGGCAGCATTCACACACGAAGAATCCTATAACCTTTGTCCTTCCTAAGTCTTGGGAATTAACAGGTGTCCCTCTGAAGTCCTTGGAATTAACAGGTCTCGGACTCTCGAGTCTTGGGGAGAATCGGTCGTATCCATCGTGGCTACTGGCAGAGCCAAAGCTGGCGACACTGACTTGTCTTCTGGGTACGCGGTTAAGGCTTTGGGGGCTCTCGCCTCGCCATCTTGGGCGGGACATTGGAGGAGGGTGTTCTTGAGGATCAACTTGGGGTATTGAAAGAGGCACTGGAAGCGAACTCCGTCGTGTCTCACCCCCCGATAGCTGATGGCTCGGATAAAGAGTAGATCTTTGAGTATCAATTGGTGATGTTGGGAGGTCTTTCATAAGAGGACTCCCTTGTCTCTTTTGACCAGGACTGAATCGATCGTGAAAAGCGCTGATCCAGGAGACAAGCCCTACATCCTCCAAGAAATCAAGGAGTTTAACTGCCTGCGGCACATCCTCTCTCAAGGATTTCCAACGAGCCCATGTTGTTTCATCATTGAGACGATCGAGGATTGGAGTTACATCAGCCCTGTCGATGTACGCTAGGCGTGCGTGTTCAAACAGTGCGAAGGTAGCATACGAGAGTAGCGCAGGGTGGTCCTCTAGAATCTGGGAGCGGGGTGTGTCAGAGACATCCGAAAATGGAGCCCGTGGAATATCGATTAGTAAATCCGACTCCGCAGTAGAATCGGTGCTCTCTTTCAGCCATCGATGTACAGCCACAAAAGGATCTGACTCGGGAGAGTCTGTTACAGCTTTCTCTGGTCTGCTATCATCCCCTGGTATTGTTTTGTGACGTAGAGGTAGAGTGATTGTGCCTTGTAGGGGATGTTCCTCATGTCCGAGAGAGCAGTCACTACTCGACTCGGTTAATGAGGTCGGGCTCTGTTCTTCATTTTTGTCTTTACCTTGATGTGTAATCCGTTGTCTTGCCCCTACCAAAGCATCGAGCTCACCAATGTTCACATAGTCCAAACAAGTGGCCATGATAGACAAGTGTCCACGACCAATAGGATGGGTCGAGAAACTCGTGTCTAGCGCTGAGAACCCATTGCCCCTCAAGAAGAAGTCTCGCACTGACTCGTGGATAACCTGTACGATCCTAGTACCTCCGTGTTCAGGGGTTAAGGATCCTGCGTCTACACCGACTGACGATACGTCAGAGCCTGAGCCATGCGGCGGGACCTCGATCGCCCCTGTCACCTCGACCAGTCCCAGAGATAGAGAATTAATCTGTTTTACCAGCTGTTCATCGGTTTCTGTAAAGTAATCTGATGCTCGCCATTCAGCAAGCGACGTTGGCGTGGGATGCCTGATAAACCCCATTATGTGATGCCACTCGTGAAGACGAAGTGGCTTCATGGATAATGTAGCCCATTGGAATAGCTTCACAGCGACATTCTTCCTTTCGGGTGCGAAATGCGACAACATCTCGGAGAACAGAGTCTCAAGAGCTTGCGGGGTGTTTTCAACACGCTTGGTCAAGTATTCAAGACTTCTGCCTTCATCCCAGCTTCGAAGCAACTCGTCAACCACCAGGACTACCCAGAGAAACATACCATCTGACCTTTCTCTGATCTTCTCTTCCAAGATTTGCCATTGCGCATTGTGGATGCCAATCCCAATCTCGATTCTCTGCTTCAAATATGTTGAGATATCGTGACCGTTGTGCTGTTCCATGATGATTTCTGGGCAGTCACTCACAGTGACAGAGGGAGAATGCCGACTCGATAGACAGACTTTCAGATCGATCCCCGAAGCGAAAGCTGACTTTGTGATCTTCCGCCAGAAGTAAGCTAGATCTCGCACACTACCTGAGTCGCACTCATCTAGAGCATCGACGAAGATCAATAATTTGCTGCTTGTTTTCTGGAGTATCATATTTTCTAGGGCAGCCTTGAGTTCAGCTTCTTGCCAAGCAATTGCTTCTGATGCCATGAAACATCCGGTCTTGGTCTTTGCATCACAAATTTCCTGGAAAGATTGCATAAAAAGGGCGTTTTTGGAACAAAGCTGATAGATCAAGGACCTAAAAAGACCAACAACCGAGTGCTCTGGTTCATCGCCTTTGCCGCTAAAGAAGAACGCCGCCGTTTGAGATGGGGTTGATGCTTCTGCTTGTCTTCGGTTTGCTCGACGGAACGCTTCTCCCATCAACATTGACTTTCCGGAGCCCGGTTTACCCTTTATCCAAATGAGTCCTTGATATCTTTCCTGGTTCCGTCCGTGGAGCCAATTGTGGAAGTTTTCGTCATCAAAAAGCCAATGGCATGTATGCTCGGCTGGGCTGCCCAAACTCTCATAGCGTCTATTGATGGCCGAAAACCACAATGACTGGAGCCATGCTCTACCAGCTTGATCCTGAAAATCATTTCTTGAATATTGAGACGCACCAACGCTCGGTACGGGGCTCTGGCTCTTCTCTTCCCAGCGTCCGAGTGACTCTAGTTTGTTAGTTGCCGTAACTAAAAGGTAGGTAGAGCGGATCTCGCCAGCGACTTTGCGATAATTTGGGTCGTCTTTCCCTGAGTACCGACACATCTCGAGATGATCAGCTTGCAGCGTCTCAGCATGTTCTCGATGATTTCCAAGGAGAGAGGAGTATTCAGGAACAACCTTCTTCCCCAACTTAGGGAGAATGAGTCCTTCTTGGAAAGTCTTGACCCGAAAGTTACTCGTATGCCAAAGCCGGGAAAACTCCTCCTGTGCTCTCTCTAGATCTGTATTCTTCAGGCCGAGAGAGTCTAAAATGACTGGAGTCGTGGCTACTCCTAAGGCACTGAGCAGCGACCGAGCTACTTCGCCCTTAGCGGCGATGTCTACACTACCGCGATGTGGTGTGCCAAGGAAAATAACTGCTTCGACCGACTCAAGGATATTTTGGTGCTCACGTCGTGTGGACGATGAAGATCTCGAAAGCGTCTGCAGCATAGATTATTAGTTGAGATTAAACCCTCCCCATCGACATACCTCCTTGAAAATGATGCCGCCGAGGCTGTGAGCTACACATATCAGAGGCCGATGAAGGGGTCTCTCCAACGCAAGAGCAAAAAGAAGGTCTTTGGCATGTGAAAAGACACTATTCTCACTGACTGCGCCAGCCGAGTATTTAGTTATCTTGCTATCATATCCAAACACGAGAATGCGTGAGTCCGGGAAGTCCTTGGAGAGAAGGTCGACAGGCCAAAACACCACGGCGGGGTTGGCATCGTCGCGCAATGCGTCACGCCTAGGTTCTACTACCGTGGTCCGAGATGTTCGATGGAGACGACCCAGAGTGCGACCGAGGACACTCCTCCGAGAATTCTTCCTTGATGGCTCAGAGGCTGATAACGACTCGTGTATTGCGGGGGGTCCTTTGGAACAGGTCCATGTCTTCCGAGGATGACCACCGAGGCCATGTACGAACAGGATGCTGGCTAGTCAATACAAAGCCCTGGAAGCACCATGAGAACGTACTCTACAACTGGAGCGCTCTTTTCAGGTTCATAAGCGATAGAGATTCCGGTATCTCGAATGGAGCTCTCCATGTTAGAAGGAAATAACACTGCACTATATAGCTGGAATAATGGTGCCTAGCTAAACCCGACGGCGGGGTTGATGCTTACCTGCATGAACGTGGTTGTTGATTGGATGACCTTAGGAACCCCGCTAATCATAATATTCCCATCTTTGAATTAGCATGCATATTTAAGAAAGGTTGGTAAAGGTGCACTATGGCTAGAATATTATCTACGCTCTCACGCTTATGATTGTCTTGGCTGTGATGGCGATTCCAGCAGAAGCCGGTTAAGAGTTCTGCATGGCCGAGAGAATGAGTGAAAAGAAAACAATCAATATTGCACTGCAGAAAGATGGCCTATATGTGAGAGGGATGAGTGGCTGGTTGTACTGCAGTGGGCGTGAGATTGAGGTTTCAAGAGATCTTTAATGTGGGAAGAAACAATCTTAAGATGGATTTCAGTGGGACAAGAGGACGACTGAATTGGGTGAGATCAGATTGTGTGGGGCAATCTCGCGTCTGGGGATAAAGGTATCTTAAGATGGATGCTAGATAAGAAAAGCAAGCTAAGATAAGCATCGTCAAGCTACTAAGGCCGCAGATTTTCCGAAAGTTGAGTTGCATAAGAAGAGTTGACTGGCCTTGTGGTCTGTAGACAATTTTATTTAACATAAAGTGCAGATTATTAATTACTTTAAGTATGCCAATTTTAATCCAGAGAACTCTTGATTTCTAGTTCAATGTGGTGGACGTTCTTCTGATTGTCTACTTAGTAAGGGCCAAGATAAATTTGACATGAGTTGCCAAATGCTATTTTTAAGGCAACGCTCTTATGGCAGATTTTATATAATATTGGTGAGATATGTAGAGAAATTAATACACTCTGCTTTTGTAGATTGCCAGTGAACTCCTTAATGGCCTGTGATACTCCAGCCGTTAATACACTCCCCAACATTTGAGGCACTGTATCCGGGGACCAATATTATATGGCGTTCCTTTGCGTGCATTTCCTGGCCGTGGTCCAAGTCTCCATTTCTGAGAGCGTTATCGACGCATCCCCGAAAGTCGCTTTTAGGTGTTTTTAATATTTTGTGAAGGATCTCATGGTCCGGAATGGCCACAAGGGCTTCCCCCTTCCTTGTAGGGTATGTGTGGGGCGAAGCCTGTTTAGATCTTGACTTGACTAGAACACTGTGTCGCTATGTACAGTCCTGCTACTTACTAGACAAGTTACGGAGTCCAATAGAGTCCGCAAGGTCCAGTCACTGCTGGAGTCAAAGAGACACACTATACCTGTAGTCGAGCTAAAGAATCCCACGTTTCGAAGGCTTTTAAACCAGCCGCGGGGCCTGTCCAAGGGTCTGACCTTACCCTCTTACGAGAGTTATACTGAAGCTTGCAGGTTTGCTTGCTCAAAAGGATGGGATGGAGCATTGAGTAGGTTGCGTGCAGGATCCCCCGAGTGGAGAAATGTGTAGCGCCTGAGTCATGGATATCATTGCACGAGTCAAATACCGAGAAACATGGGGCCAGAGCAAAGAAGCGTCCTTACGCAATCAAACGCTCCAGTGCCATTATAAAAACATCGGGTTGTACAAAGTGAGAGCTTACAAGAATTCCCATATGCGGGATTAACGCGAGACATCACCCCATTCAATCTCGTATCAGTTGTATGGCATCACCTGCGCAGCCTAGCCATGAAGTTGTAGAAATCTCCAATATTTACTCATGTAAGCCAGATTGTGTTGAATCCCGAGTTGTTCTCGTAATATCGAAGTACGGGATGCCGTACTTTGAGGTACCATGATTTCGAAACATTTGGTTACGTAAGGCCAAACCTGAGCTCTGGCAGCTGGTTTGCATCTTTGACAAGCTGGAAGAATAGTCCGCGTGGGAACCAAGCCGATGAGTA
Organism: Fusarium fujikuroi IMI 58289; assembly: GCF_900079805.1. Taxonomy (NCBI): domain Eukaryota; kingdom Fungi; phylum Ascomycota; class Sordariomycetes; order Hypocreales; family Nectriaceae; genus Fusarium; species Fusarium fujikuroi. Next base: position 235,945 of record NC_036633.1, on the reverse strand, counting down.
TCTTTGGCCATCCTGGCAGTGGCACATAAGCAACCGGATATCACAAACTTACTGAGTAGCATTCTGTTAATAGATAAAGGAAAAGCGGGCATCGGATAAAATAGCTAGAGTCATGGAATGCTTAATAAACCAGTCAAATTATCACGAATGTTACTGTGATACTCTGTTCCAACAGCAAATGCGTAGTGTTGAAACACAGGAGTAGGAAGTCCGGGCCTTTGGTAACGAGAACAGGAATCCCATGCTATCCCGGACCGCCGACCATAACTTTCCGCCTAAGCTGAATACCGATATGTTCGCAAAGGCTTTCTAGAACTCATCTTGTGAATCATGAGACCCTTGTGGGGATACCTGTAACGGCTATGCTGATGACAAAAAATGCAAAGCAATAGTGTACCTCGCGGAAGAAACCCAGCGAACAAACTGAACATTTTAACGTATATAATTGCGCCACTTAGCCTTCCGGCTTGGACTAGATGCCCAGGGTTTTAGTTTAATCTCAAACCTCAGTATCTTGCCCGACCACGATGCTTTCATTCAAGTCACATCGGATTCTGACGATTTACTACGGGTGTTTAGGCCAACTCGCTGTCACCCGTGACATTAAGCTTCATCTCTACTTAACTCAAACAGCTTTTGCTCCCAGCGCCTGCAATCTCAACTCAGCTGAGGAATGCTTCATAGAGACTGCCCCCTCCAGGGAAGGTCAAGTAAGTTAAGGAGATTGCCCCAGCCGTACCGGCATCTTGCTAAACAGGATAACCCTATATAATGTCCGTTTGGCGGGTGCAAGAACTGTTGAGAAGTTCTGACTTGTCGTACACTGATAGGTATGTGCATACTTATTGCTTCGTGTAATTGAGTCAATCAGCTTGCCACGTACAGGAACACTAAGATCGCTATCATGCAAGGCAGTGATACACAGAGTGGTGAGAGTTCACAAAGTCAAGTTCTATCTGCAGCGGGACCTCCCATCTACTGACGATTTGCGATAAGCTATAGAAGAACCTCTGAGATTTAATAATCCAAGACCATCTCCCACTACATTCTCAAGTACAATCTGACCCTCGACCAAGTCAAGACATCCATCAAGGCCATTAAGAACTATAACAAGATATTTGCGGGCTATAAATGCAAGAAGAACAAGGCCTAAATCCCGGCCGGCTTAAGAGAAATAACGTCTTGCATGAAAAGCCCAAGAACTCATGATATAGGTTCCAGGAACTCACACGAAGTCTGACTGTCGAGGAAACCACCCAGACCTTTTAGGACCCAGTGAACGTCCTAATGGCTGAAGGCTCTGCTCAGTCAGGTATATAGGTATGTCAGGCCAGGCCATAAGAGACGATCATCAGCTCGCAGGAAGAGAAGAATACCAGCACATCGCCTCACACCTCTCCTTCTCCGCCAATCGCATAAACTGCAAAGACCAGACGTACCAAGTTGTCAAGAACAGCCAGAAATTGAGGCGCCGTCGATATTAGATGACGATGGTGTTGCGAATAAGTCGTCAGCAATTTGCAGTCAGTAAGGCGAATGGACTGTGCGTGGTCAGCACTGCCAGATCCCCATCAAAAGCTGACCGATCGCTCACTCGGTCAAGGTTTTTGCCCCAACAGACCAATTAGGTATATACAAGGTAAGTTTTGGTATGTTTTTTATGCAGGTGAGGCTATCAGTGGTAGGATTGTTGATCCACTGGTGAGAAAACCTTTCCTGAGGTGTTCCGACTGTAAGCCAGCACCTCTTGCTTCCCATACTCAAAGGTCTGCTACCACCCTCCAAGCTTCTGTCTCTCTCTTTCTCAATCACAGAGCATGAAGACTGTATCCGCTTGGAAGGTCGCTTGCAATATACTTGGCGCTGTCCGCGAAGAGAAGAGCAAATTCGAACATCACAGTTTAATAAGATCCACTGATGGCACACTGCGCCAACACTCGAGTTGTGTTCACCGATGTCAGTGAGAGCTATGACCGGGGCCCGAAGGAGCATAATAAAGAGGAACTGAAGGATCTGACACGGAATTTTGACGGCAACTCCAGTAGTGGCTATTGAGAGGATCCCGAGAACGCCTTGCCTAGATCTTGGGTATAGCATACTAGCCCCAGACCACTGAGGAGGCCTCGATGACACCCTTTCAAGAACAATTCTGTGAACTTGGTCTAGTATGGGTCAAATATCTCTCTGATGGTATCCGTTACCATAATAAAACTTGTTGTGGAATAGTAACGCAAGCTCGATTGATCAGAAGTTTCTTTGCATTGGACGAATTCTGCTCTGTCCTCGGGATAACGGCAGGAAAGGAACAAGATGGCAGCTCCAAGATCCAGTAACACTGCTCTGAGCAAGCTTCTAGAATTTTAGAACTAGTGGATTGATGACTCCATCCTCGCCTCATTCGTAGAGCGTTTCGGACTGATCAACGTAAGCCAAGATGTCTTCCATGCCCAGAGATCTGCGAACAAGGCGACGCGAGGACAACGATGGACAAAGGCCTCGAGAAAAAAGCACGGCCTGAGAAAAGAAGGTCTATATAAGGTGGCGACATAAGGTAGCTTATAGCAAAGAATTTGCAACGGGGGAAAAGGGAGTCTGCATTTTCCTCTATCTTATGAACTACGGTGCTCTGTCAAGATGAAGGAGTTTGGACATCGTCGCCGTCATCAAGGGTTGGCTGATATTGGCTATGGTCATACCAGAGGCTCGCTGCGGTGAGGGAGGCCTCTGGGGAGATGGGTGGTGTATTGTGGATGTGATGCCAAGTTCATGGCTGATTAGGCTGAGTGCGGATCAAGTGTCTGACTGCGTTAGGTGGTCTCATCAAAACTCGTTGGCGGCGACGGAGTTTATGGCGACGGCGGAAACTTATTCTTTAAATATAATTATACGGAGGATCCATAGCTTCTTCACAGCATATAAGCCTCTTAATTGACTCTTTGGCGAAGAGCAAGCACCAATCTAGCCTTGGTTTAATCCAGACAGCAAAGCCTAGGTTTCTTGATCTAAACTAAGCTCTACTAAACTTACCTAAACCTTTTGATTATTTGGAATAGATGAATCAAATTTAGTTACCTCCCCTTATGAAGCTACACGTCAGGAGTACTGTCTTAGGAAATGCATTTATCTACACAGTCAACAGTATCAAAAGGCACAATATAACGCCACGTCCTATTCCTGTGGCAGAGTCTAAAGCTTATGCCAAGTATGCCCCAACGCCAAGAGGGTACCATCTAACGCCTTTTCAAAGTCAATCATCCGGTCTTTGTGCGAAGAATCCAACCATCCAATCCAGCATGTGTATCGGTCATCCAAGTCACTTCATTCGCAAATCCAATCCCAAAAATCAAGATGCCGCGGCTTCATTAGAGTCCAACTCCACGATAGGGGGCTTGGTGCAGGCACGTCCCTGTTGTGAACGTTTAGCAGGTCTCTGTTCGTCATTGAGTCTGTGCTCGTCATCGAGTATCTGTTCGACGTTGGGTGTCTGTTCATCGTTGAGTTCCAGATAATCCCAGTCTTCTGCATCTCGCTTGTCCCTCGTCGCGCGATCCTTGGCATTCCACTGCTTTCTGTCCTCCTCAGCCACGGATTCAACGGAATCCGAGGACAGGCGACTCCGCTTCACACCGCGCTTGGAGTGCGAGAATTTGCGGCGCGGCTTAGACCGCCGTTCGGCTTCCAAGAGGGATTCGTACAGCTTCGAGTACGGAATCGAGATGGGGGGGTTCGGGTACCTATCGCAATCTGGATCAGGGATAAAGTCGTGAAGATCGAGGACAAGTTCGTAGTCCTGATTGATCGGGGTTCCGTCAGCTGTTCGGAAGACTAGGACTGTCAGTTGATCGATCCTATTGATGGACAAATATGGACATACTTGTGACTTGGCCACCTGCTCTATCTCCATCGTGACCTCATCGCTGCCTGCTTCTGGGTAGAATGCAGGCTCCCACACTGAAACGGTGGACTCCTTCGACTTTGCGATGGTAAAACAAAGAACTGCCTTAATATCTCCCCAGGAATGATGGATATACCCTTTGGCGAGCTTGGGGAGTTGCTTTGGGTCCTGGCTGTATGCAACTTCAAAGACAACATTTGGCAGCTCGGCATCGGCGAAGAGACACTGTCCATCGGGGGAGCGCTTCAAAGGGACGTGCGCTAAGATCTTCATTGCCACCCTTATCCTTGCGAGCGGGGTTCATCTCTCGGAAGTGATAGAAGTTCTCCCCACCCAAGGCTTCAACAGATAATTGAGGGAGACTAGCCGTAAGAGTCTAGCCTTGCACCGTTCTCATGCGACCCAGCCGCTTCCGCCACCTCTTTATTGAACTTGTCGAAAGAAATCGATAAAGACACATGCGTGTGTACTGCCATAGGAGGCAGTACTAGGTTTGGATTGGCAGCGACGACAGTTATGTTCTGAGTGACCCATCTCGATGCTTTTGTCAGTAGCAAGGTGTCACCTTCGGCATCAAGGCAATGTCTAACACCCTTATAGGCTTATACTCTTGTGTGATTCTGAATGACCACAATCACGTCATCTTGAAAGCCAATATAGTACTGGATAAGCATCTGGATGCTCGGCTTATCGTGGCTCTCGTACTCTAGGTTGGATTGACGATGAATAAATCTTGCGATAAATGCCCAGGGCACTTTGAGTCAGTAGATTGTGCTGTTGGTGTTGTAGAAGTTGATGGTGCCGTATATAAAGGCGAGCTCTGTCAAACTTGGCGAGATCGCACTTGTTGGACTCGCGCTCGGCTGCCTCTTTATTAAACCGGGACATTCAGGTCTCTGACAGTCCGAGTCCGAGATGGCCTTTGCCAACGCCTTGAAGAGAAAAAATGTTTGGCTGAAAAGCGAGCATGATTTAACTTTGCAGAAGTTGTGCTTGATCCTGGTTAAGTGATGGGTTAGAGTTCACTTATATTGGGCTCGTCATCCATCTTTTGCTCATAGGCAACCTCGCCAGTAGAGCCGCTCAGTAGTCGGGCCTGATGCTGGAATGCGAGCACCGTGCGCATCCAAGGCATACCTTTTGCGTCTGTTTTCTAGGCGGTCCACAGGGCAAATTCTACATGGCTAAGATAAGTCGATTCTAAAGACGTAGCGAGACGTTGCGGTAGCTCACTCCGGTGCAAATGGTTGCTTTTTATCGGTCCACTGGATATAAAACTATATGGCTTGCATATCGCTGCATCATCCATGAAGCAATACATGCCGTCGAGTTGTCAAATGCCGTTAGGCGAAGGCCTTGAAAGAGTTGACGGAAATCTGAAGTGGATGAAGCCGAGATTCCATTTCTCCAGATTCTCTTATGCGTATCTGTCATCGAAGAATTAGGATTGCTGATAGGTCTGTACCTCTTGAGAGCGCCACAAGGTCTGGTCAATGGCGATACTGCGGCGCGAGGACTTGAGATGACTCGGCCACCCGTGATATAAAATCTCATGAAGACCTTCTGATCAAGGTGGCGCAAGAAAGTCATATTTTCGTGCTGGCTTTAGGGTGGCACTTTCGCAAGATGCAATAAGCATCCGTACTTGGCCGCTGGAGTTCTAACTGATAACTGTACTGAGGCCACCTGGCACATCTAGCAAGATATTATTCTTACCGGCCATCTAGGTAAGACAGGCTATACTTATAGCAGACTTATTATAGGATCTTAGACAAGAACCACCGTCTACAGCTCAGAGCGTCTTGATATCTGGCAGTCGTCATTCGAGATGAAAACCGACATGGAAAAGGGGGAATGGAATCAGCAAGTCCACTGCTTCTCTTCGTACAATAATGAAATCGGCCCTCCTGGGAGAGAGAATTGGCTCTGAATGTACGAATCTCAACCACGGGCGCCACCTCGCAAGATTCTGAATCGTATCAGTTTCAGGGATCAAGATCTGTAGGAGGATTCACTATCACGCTCTTCTTTGGAGGGCTCCTGTCGGGCTTTTCGATGTGCTCTTTATCTATGAAGATGAATAATAACTTCGCGATAACTGCTAAGCATTATTGGGGACACCTGACATGCCTTTCACTGAATGACTAGGAGATTGACTTTGGGGGTGAGCGTTGTAAGGGATATTAGACAGAACTAGACCGTCTACCAACTGAAATATCGTCTCCTAATTGATGATTGTGTCTCTGAACCTGGTAAAGATATTGTTATTATAGAGTCAGTGGAGTGTCCGTCATAGACATGACCTGGTATTCTTCTCAGCTTCCCTGTCTCTTCCTTGCTCGCGAATTCGCCGACTTGGTGGTCATATCGACGAGAATTGTTCATGACGAGCGGGTACGGTGGAATTAGATTGTCGTTATTGCATAATGAGGAAACTAAGAATCATTCTTCTTTCTGCGTGTTGAATTACTGAAGCGTTTTTAATTTGTGAGGAAAGATATCGGGTCATTGCATCATTGGAATAATGATCTGGTACCCCGACTAGATGTAGCGCGTATCAAGCCACTTTATGAAGAACTCTTCTGCTATGTAGGTCGGGTTGGGCTGTATCTGTCGTCAACATCAGATCTTTTCGCCGTTGACCAGATGATTGGAAACTGGGAAATGATTTTCGATATGGCGGGACTATCCACGACCAGATGTCTCTGGTAAGTGGTCGGATGTAGGCAGCCTCTCCTATTCATTGGCGGTCTCGGTTTCCAGGTTGATGATGCGAGACAAGAGACTAACCCAAAGGTGCTGTCAATGACTTTCCCTTTGGAAGAATTCGTCGCCTGAGGTAAGGGTTTTCATCAATCCAAAAAAGGCATTACAAAACCCCTCCTCAGACTTTACATGGATATGTAAGTATCCTCCTTGGCCAAGGGATGAGGGGAAGTTGTTTGTACCAACGACAACGAATGGTTATAGTAACTTAGCCACATGAAGCTGTGCACTATCGAGGTGTATGATCTCCTTAGTTGTCAGGGTCACTATCCCTCTGTCCCAATATGATAACGACACTTCCCCATCGTTTACCTTGGAATAAGCGAAAAGCCCCAACGATATGCCTGATGCATCGGAGATGGAGGGCTTTTGGTAATTTGGTGCTAGTCCGCTTACTGCTGGGACGACTACAAGGTGCAGCATGTCTCCACAGTAACCACAGCTCCTGTCTAGTCATCGCTGCTTCAGGATAAGATTGGAGCTTGAAACAAGGGGGGTCAGTTCGGGGCGGAATCTGTAGCGACATGGAAAGGCACTTGGTGAGTACGCGAAGGCCAGTGATATGCGCACGAATAACTGAGAATTTAGTTCAGTATTCTAGGCGAGACAATGTGTGTAATCATAGCAAACGCCACAGTCGACATTACCGTGACAGTGCGACTGTTTGATCCGTCAAGTGCCCTCAATCTTGGACGCCAGTTTGAAGGGATGACCGGATCCCGTGAGAGTGAAGCACACCGTCTTGACGTGAGAACCCATTAGCGTTATGTGATCGTGTCAGCATGGCCAGGGATGATTCTTACTGTTGATAGAAAGGGCTGCAAGTATTGCAACATGATATTAGATCTTCTAGCATTCTCACATTTCCCGCAGACTGAAACTAGCTGAGTAGGTTAAGTCTTAAAGGAACCCTATCAGTACATCATAGTCTATAAGATTGCCAGTATAAGTAGTTATTGTAGTATATCTCTTAGATAGACTAAGAGCTTAATACTTGGGTATAAGTTTAATTAAGTTATAAATCTACTAAAAAGAATTAAAAAGGCTAAGCTTATAATTATTTAATATTATACTAAAAGAAAGATATATATAATATAAAAGAAAACTAAACTAAATAAAATATAGGTATAAAAGGTAGAGAATAATATAATATAAGAGATAACTAAGCCAGATAGAATGTAAATATAATTCCAATTTTCAACAGGAGGTGTATTCCTTGCAGTTGACTCTGGCTGAGACCTGAAGCCAACGACGTGCTCCGCAGACGTGGTGGATTGCTTGGGATGCGGCAGTATGTCGATGTCGGATTGGGAAGAAAGGCTCGAGACATCATTCTCCAGGCTGGGTTTACGGTTGAGAAGTCCAACTCTGCTCCTCACCTGCCTTATCCCCACGCGGCCCGTTTGAAACTCCAAGGGTGTAAGCAGGACACATTGATTGACATGCTCATGCTTTGAGTTGCTAAATCGGGTGCGGCACCTCCAAAGATCCCCAAGAAATCGGTTTGGATGGGGAGTCTTTGCCATTTCAGGGTAAGGCAGAGTGACTATAAACTCTGGTTTCAAAACATAACAAACAGCTACAGCCCAGTTGTCATAATACTGCAGATTATGATGTGTCGGGTCGTTTCGGTACTGATGTGGCGCCACTGCTATTACCTGTAGTGGTGTAGGAATTAGAAGATTCTCAAAACAGCCTCTATAGGCATGAGTTGTTGGCTGCACTGTACGCTAGAAGAAGGTTAGATAAGAAGAACTATAAGGTTAGTAACCTACCTCATATATAGTGCCAAGGATCGGTCGCTCAAAAATCTCATCACGTTCCATATGGTATGGCGGATACAGCGAGACACGGCCAACATAATCAATGGACTGATCTGTTTCAAACAGGATCCCCAATTTCCTGAAGAGCATAAGGACATCAGGATGAACCCCAATCCACCTAGGAGGCCCCTCGATGATAACAACAATATTCTGCCAAGGTGATGCAACCTGCTGAGCGAGTGCCGCAACATGAATGGAAATAAAATTCCATTGCGTTTCGAATTCATTAGGAGAAGTGAAACCATCTACTGGGATATAGAATGCGATCTTGATCTGTCTGGGTGGTTGGAAGCGGCCAGGCCGAAGAATGTCCTGAAAAGCGAATTCACGTCCCGGGAACGTCAATGCCGTGAAATGGGTCGTGGAAGATTCAAGAGAGACCTCGTCAGCGAAAGGGTCTGGTATATCCTCTGACGTACTCCAGTAAAAACTCAGACTAAAGGCATCAAATAATTCTGGAGGTACTGTAGACGGGGATGGGGGACGAAACAGACCAAAGCGGCATCAAAGGAATCTAAAGGTACTTTAGACAGGGAAGAGGGACGTTGCTCTGTCATGACTGCTGCTCGGCGCCGTCGTCTTAAGCAGATGTCGCGCCACTCTCCCTCTATCCCCTTGTAGTAGGTCTCCACGTTTTTGATGCACTCCCACACCGAAAGTCCGTCCTCTTCGGCTACTTGATACTCGGAATGATTGTTGTAGACGTTAAAATGCGCTGACTCAGAAATCGAGAGCTGTGCAGAGCCAATACTTTCTTCGTCTTCCATAATAGGAGATGGGACCCATGTACTAGAACTTTTCCAATCGATAGACGCTCCATCTAAGTCGTTCTCAGTGTATGTCGTCATATCTTCTAGAAATTTCTGCAGGATATAGTTATCTCGATTTGATAGCTGTGCCTGGAGTTGGCTGATTTCTTGCAAAATTTGAGCCGTGCCATCCTTTATAGCTGATGTATCATTCCGGATCTCTGTTGTGTCTGTTTTTATTGCTTTAGCCGTATGTCTAGAAAAGTCAGCCGGAGAGGTTAAGTATCCTAGGCATAGATAGGCCATACAGCGCAAGCATATCAAGAGCCAATTCCAGTGCCGCCTTATGAGCCTCTAAGTTTGACCGCAACTTCGTAACGTCTCCTTGGCCACTGATAGCCCAGCCGGCCTTTGTCTTTAGTCGGTTGCTGCCATATTTCGTAAGACAGCCTTGCAACTCGGTGACGACTAGATGACAGTTGGCCAAAATATTTGAAACATGGTATGCAAGAGTGTTGGGAAATGTCTTATCCTCGTCAATTGCATCTTTGATGAGCTCAAGGACTGTCTGTAGGGAGAGGAGCTCTCTTGCTACTCGATCTAGGTCATTACGAGCTTCGCGACAGGTACGCACGAAGCTGTTAATGGATAAAGAAAGCGTGCCGATAGTCGAAATTAGACCTACGCAGCCTGTGGTTATTGACAAGGGATCCATCTTTGATACGAGATATTTATTGTTATCTTACCCAAGGCTGTGAAGTTCTTAAATGAGGGGTATTGGGGTTGGCTTTCAGCTGACAATGTTGCCACGACGCCTGATTGGCCGTAGGCTTTAGGGCATCCTCTCCGGCACGTCTGCGAATAAGGCATGATTATATAAGCCTGAAAAAGCTGTTGTTTGGTTAAAAAAACCGAACTCTTTTCAGAGGCTAGGCACAATTTAGCCAGCATAAGGAGATTTTTATCTACATGGTTTACACTGATATCTTTAAACATTTAAGTTTAATATAAATACTACTGCAACTACTAGACTCACTATATCTGTCTGTCGACATTATGCAAAGGTGGCGTGATAACGCCTGGCGGGTTATTAAAGAGTCGTGAGATGGGAACCAGAACCCAAGGATCCTGTCCGCGCTATACATGTAGGACATGGAGTTCTTCATATTCACCCTGGCCAGAATTAGTGGTGCGAGCCGGTCAATAATATCACAGAGGCCATCAATTGATTGCATCAACCTTGCGTGAAACGACTTATATACCAATGGTCCCTAATTCGGTGTGTTCGCAGAAGCAGTCTACCTTATTGAAACAAAGTGCCGCATCTACCTGATGGTTTCTGGAGACGTGAGAAGCTGGACTACCTCTTTGCCCAAGGCAATGGTTAGTGGATAGGGTGGCCATGGGGATGACTGCACCACTATTAGCCAAGACAAATTGTGTAGCTACATTGCAACGCTAGTGATTATATTAATTCTTACTTATGGATGTTAATTCGCTAGACAGAGCGTGTTCAATACTGAGATATCTTCAAGCACCTTCTCATATAGTGTAGTAGAAGTAAATCAAAGCCTTCATATTTACTGATCAGGCAACGCCCTAAAACAAGATGATCTTATCGTCAAGCCATCCATCTCTCTATTTCTCTCCCACCTAGCAACATGTACACAGCATCTAGCCTTCACTACCGAAGCCTCACAAATATACCCCTTCCCAAAGGAGAATGTCGCTCGTTCATCCACCCGGCCACCATCTCCGGGTCCAGAAGCTGCTCCTTTAGCTGAGCCACCGCGGCATCGACGTGACGAAGTTCAAAGACTCGCCCTCCCATCCGAGCTGCCAGTCGCGCCCACCAACCAAGAACCATTGTATTGTAATTTTCGACGGCCATTCGGATGTCGTAACGGAGGAGGTTGAGGTATTCCGAGCGGTAGTCGACCTGCAGGAAGGTTGGCGAGATCTGGTAAGGAAGCTTCGCAGGGCCTTGGACTCGATAGAATTCTGTGACGAAAAAGTTCCATGGGGATTCATCATTTGGCTGGTAGATGATGATGGCGAAGATGTGGTCGCAGCCTGCTACGAGGCAGTTATGGGGGGTGCTTATCCCTGTGTATCAGTCAGTAAACTTGCTTGAGTAGAAGATGAGGGAGACTTGCGGTGGAAGTCGTATCCAGCGTGCAATACTTGAGGTTGGAGCTGGAACGAGAATGGGGGAGCGACATTCTCGTCCATCTCATTGCTTCGCAGCATGGCCTTGATTACAGCGAACGGCTTTTGTGGAAGGCAAATCAGATTGTACGCATGTTGGAGGTTACAGAGCTGTATTTGAACTTCGGTGGATATAGATAAATTCGTCCTTGGTAGTAGCGCCGGGAGTTCTGGTCTCGATAGTGCCTAACCATCGAGACCGTTGAGTTCCGCCGGGCTTTGTTCCACATGGCCTTCTGCTCGGGGGTGGAGAGAGAATAGACCGGCAGGGTGAATCTGAGAAACGTTGGAGCGCTGCATAGTGATGGCTGGGAGTGTGAATGCGGTCGTAGAGAAGAGTGGGAGTTGATGGAAAAGCTAAGTCGGGGAGAATGAGAGGGAGGAATCATGGTTGAATATCTGGCGCTGGGAGAATGAAATGGCGGTGAGTCTACCATTTTCGACTTTTTTATCCAGGTCAAGGTGAGGCAGCAGACATGACGCATCTTCGGGCTGATACAGATGGAAACTTCCGCGACCTATCAGAAAGCAGTGCCTGGCATGTGTCAGTGTCTGGTTGAGGACGCTACCCCACCACATGGCGCGATAGGGATTAATTACAAGACTGAGGTTTGGGTGCCCTATCGGGTCTGACTTCAATCTCCCCGTTTCTCCGCCCATGCTTGTCCCGCGTCCTAAGGCTGGATAGGACTAGAAAGCTTTGTAATGTGGTCAACCTGCGCGGGTTTCAAAGTACGTCGTGGCTGCAGTCATCAGGGTTGCAATTGAAGAGCCAGATCAATTGCAAAATGTAGAATATCCATATGAGCTTTGACCTAGCGGCTATTCAGAGAAACACCAAGAACACCTACCTAAGGGCGAGTTGATTTCATGAGTTGATACGATGCTAGCGACGACGAAAAACTTCGCTGCATATTGACGCGACATGCAGTAACTTGGATGTGTCGACTTTCTGTTCTGCGAGGATGTGCTGTGACGACCATGATGATCGTGGTCCCTGAAAGGGCAAGGGTTTCTAGAAAAAAACCCGTTGAGACGTCGTTTTGTTTGAAATCGGGGCCCCAGCATGTCGCCTCGCATAAGAATGTGTTTTACCAGTGCAGACTTTCTATAACAACAAATCCAACGTTGATCGAGAGACTCCTGCTTTTATCAATTGAAAGTGGCAGTCGGCCTGGTCATAGCTAGCCACCTAGATCGCCAGTAGGCTTGATCTAACTAAAGGCAGAGTGTTGGGTTGCAGCCGCTACGAGTCTGGAATCCTGCGTGCCAACGTGGTCCTGGGAATAAGTCTGAAAATAGAACCCGCAATCCAAAAGTTGTCGTATCTGAGATTAACACGGAGATTCCCAAATATGTCTTGGCTTTAAAGCTCAGAATACCCTGGAGTTCTGTCACGACTTGGTGTGTGGATTAATGCAGGCTCATACGTGGCTGGATTGCTTCCAACCCTGCTCCAAGACGCGACGCGCTGGCTGTTGGGTAGGGGTGACACCAGGAGCGGAGGCACGAAGACCATCACGGGAGAAGACCGCTGCTCCTGAAGTAAGAGGGCGGAAATGCTCTGTTGAAAAATTGCAATGCCAACCAGACACCGTATTGAGGGTACCAGTTTTACAATGTTCCTATCCCAGTCTGGTTTTGATGTCAAGCAAGAAACCACGGCCGGCTTGGACTCGATAGCTCAGCTGGGTCACCTGCCTCGTGTGAATGTTCATCTCCAGTGGGCAATGGACTGAAAAGTGTTTTGCCATTTTGTTGTATTTATTTTGACATATCGACACTTACTTGGCCTTATTTCATGTCTCCGTTCGTCCAACCAGACGCCATAAATTAAAAGGGATCAATCGAACAACCATCCACCAAACTCCATCCCGCGCTATTGAGTCTTGCATCGCTTCATCTTTCAATCATCTCCCAGCTCCCAGTCCCATTATGACCTATATCAAGTTGCTGCGCCTCAACAAGTCGATCAAGAGCACGCATGTGCGCCTCTGCACGCTTGATCCTCTTCTCAGCCTTCTTGCGCTCAAGCGAAACCTTCTTCAGAGCCGCAGCAGTTTGCGCTTCCTCCTCGGTTGGAGCATTGCTAATGCCAAAACCGAAAAGAGCGAGGAACAGGGCGACGATAGCCACGAGGGCGTTGACTATGGTTTTCATGGCTGAAGGTTGATGTTCATCCTGGGGAATGGCAACTTCCTCATGCTGGAGTTCTTGCAGAGTGGCATCAGCGGTTTTGATGTCTTGTGTAGCTTCCTCGATTTCCAAGAGACTGTACAGCCGGAGTTGGCGGATTTGATCGCTGCTGAGATTGACGAGAATGTTGCGCGCTGCGAGCCGGGATATTGGGCCCTCATCCTTGGCGGATCGCTACTCCTCCAAGGTGGGGAACTTGACTTGTCGAGGTGGCATTGTGGCAGTAGTAGTCTCGGAATTTAGCCTGTCTTTGAATTTTTGAATGCGCTTTGTCTTTTTGGTAGAAAGTCAAGGTGGAGTTGAAGTAACATCAAAGTTGGCTTTATTGTTTCTTGTTGCGTGTTTGCGGAGGTCGCAGTCGAGGTTTGGAGGATGACATAAGCGGGGAGGGAGTTAGGAGAAGCCAATCAGACACTTGATCTGCGCGCCATGTGGAGCCGCGATTGGGATCGCAGGAGTTTAACAGCTGTTGGCAGTGCGAGCCCAGAAACGCTGTGGCTGTGGCTGTGGCTGTGGCTATACATGCCGCTAATTTCTGATCTGTAGACGGCATCGAACTGCCTTGCAATCAGGGGCATCTACGAAAGGAGAAAGATATGAGATCCATGGTTGCATTTTATGAGCATTGAGTCGCTGTGTGTTGCGCGATGCATTAGATATCAAGACATGCAAAGCTCAACTAAATCATCATTTAATTTGAACAGACCTTTGTGTCGGCTCTTGCAAGCTGCTAACGTCGAGGTAAGTTTTGGAGCGACCTGTGGACGGCACGGTCGTGGCGGACATGCTTGGTCGGCTTTTAGAAAAATCAGACGGGCCGAAATGGACATAGACAGAGGCTACATCGCTTCCCAGACTGCACGTGATATTTAAAAGAAGCTGTGGACTGTGCCACTTGTCACGTCGCTGTCACTGAAGTTTTACGGGACCGGGCTTGGATAGAGAGTCCCACAAGGCTGGCCAAGGGGAACTACGCCGATGACTTATTGAGGAAGCCAGCAAAAGACGGAGTAAAAGGCCGACGATGGCGAATAAAATCTTAACAGACACGCATGAGAGGCCACGAATTTAAACCTGAGAGACGGTAAAAAATGAATGCTTTAAGAAAACATAGAAATCTGTAATATGTAAAGCAAGTGGAAGCTAAAAAAAAAAAAGAACAAGTCCAGAGAATTATCAGGAGAATTGACGGCTTGATGAATTTTGTGTTTATTTGGCGGGCAATATTACTTAATGCCTTATTCAGTAAGAGAAATCAGTTCAGAGAAAGCTGAATGTTGGAACGAATAAAGGTCGTGAGTAAAAGAGTAGATGCAACTTTATACTGGGGACAGGACGTCAAATGTTACCGGCGCTACCGCAGGAGGGAGCACTTGCTCGCGGGAGCAGAGGAGGTATAGGGCTGCATTGCTGAAAGGCACTATAATTTTCCGCGGGAGCAAGTAATGACCCCAGGAGCTGTTCATGGTTACAGAGCTACCCTGGTCCATATCTGAGTGTAACCGCCGCGGGGAATCAAAGGTCCAGAGCCTTGCAGTCAGCGCCGCAACCATTTTGTCTCTGCCAGTTCAACTGGCCAGCTTAAACATAGCAATCACCTGCTCCGAGGCTCACGACCTGTTGATGGTCTGTTTGCGATAACCCCCCAATTATGCAAAACTGCGATTTCATGACATTAAGCCCTGATGCAGCCACGTACACGACGCGACGCGACAACTTCACCGCGATGCGACCGACCAATCCTCCCTCAACGAGAATAGACGTTGCGACATGAAGCAGAGCAGCAGCATTGATACGCCGCATTTGTTTTCGATACTGTAAGCAAACCCCTCAATAGCGACAGGTCGACTCGGACATAGCCACGAACTGATGCAACATAGGGCTTTGGGGTTCTTTATCTGGGATGCTTCGCTTGGGTGACAGTTGGTCTAGGACAATGCACGATCTCTCATAGTACTCAAGTTACTGCGCGATAGAGTACTGGGCCGACTGGGACAAGAGCATGATGAGCTGCCAGCAGATTATCGGTACAGCCAAGGTCACTCATATGCTCAGAACTACTTGGTGCTCTACCCACTCTCCAAACACGAGTACAATTCCGTTGCCCGCCGAAAGGGTGTGTCGGTTCCTCCCACTACAGCCGCACTCCGACACGCCGCTGGTACCGACGATTTCCACCGCGCAAAAGAATCTGGGTGGTGGGCCTCTAGTTGTAAAGACCGCGAACCCGCTACTGCTTCAGAAAGGAATCTTGCGACTGACCCACGTCCAAGAGCAGCGATATCATCATCTCTGGGTCGCCGTTTCGCCACGCCGCCTTGCCGCCTAAGATCTCGGGCTATCTTTGTCAGGCTAGTGACCGTTAAGGCATCGCCAGTTACTTGGCGGTAGTCATGAGCGACCTGAGAGATTTCAGCACTGCCTGTTTACCGCACAGCCCCTTATGTGCCGTAGACCGAGTGACCAGGGCATCGATGTGAAAGGACACCAACATGGCCACCCGAACAGCTCCCCCGTTTTCTAGGCGGCGCAGCGGATGTCACATTCTCTTGCTTCTCCGTACCAACATTGGAGACTCTCAACAATGTCTCCTCAGCTCACGACGTTCGATCCTTTGATCCATTTTCACCGTCTTCTCTTCACCTCTTGCCTCGATTGGAATCGAGTACCCAGGGCTCACTACAGTTGTTGGAACATGACCTGTCAATGATCAGGGTCCTGGATTCAGCCGTAAAGAATGGCACAATACTCAAGGTTTCGGGATTGAGGGACTATTGGTCGGCAGCATACGTCTTTGGCTGAGCTGGGGATACTGTAGTCCTGTTGGTGATGGCCGCGCCTCTGGCACTGACACCGAGAACATTCTTACCGCTCATCAGGCCACGCTTTCTCCATCTTAAGGGTTTACCTGCCAGGATTCTGCCTCAGCTACAGATACGCACCGCTGCAGGTGCCCATTACATTAATTCAAGGCGCATCAGTCGCTCCCTGAATCTGGCTGCTCTGCTTGGCACAATGGGTAACTACCTTTGTCCTAATCACCACACAGGCATGCAGCACGGGACTCAATTTATGCTTCCTTGGCCACTCATCATGGCGTACAGGCGCGTTATTGGCTGTACGTGGAGATCTGCAGGGGAATAGGATGCCGTAATGGGGTTGTACTGCTCATCTGGCAAGTGGCGCTACTGCTGAAGACTATCTGGCTTATTAATGCAAGTTGCGTCCCCAATCTTGCCCTCCATTATGCCAAAGTCAGAGTCGACGTCTCTTCTCAGTATCGCAGCTCGCCGAATTCATCGTCGTGCTCGATCTCCAACAGGCCCTTCTTACTCTTATGAGCCGTTCTGAATCCTGTAGCTCATATTGGTTCTGTCTTATTGGTGATATGCTGTTTCGATGCATAAACCTATTGGAATGGTGACGTTGCCAAATTCCAAGAGATCGAGATATAGTTGACGCAATAGCATTTAGACCTATGATACACACCAGGAGGTATGTCTCCCCTTTTACGACGCACTAGCAAGTCAAGATCTCGGTATTGCTTTGTCTACTGGAGGAGTTCGGGAATGTCCAATAACCCGAATTGCGTGGTATCGTAGGTAATGAGGCAAGGGCATAGTTGGGTTGTCCGAGCAAATCGCTTCAACGCCACTGCAAGGGCCAGATCGTCCCTGAATACTACAAGTAGTTCCGTATCGGTGTGTATAGAGCTCAAGAGGGGGCGCTTATGTGGATCGGGTTTCTATTTGAGACCATGGCAGTAACATGACCGGAAGATCAAACACCAATAGCTGCCTTACCATTCAGTAACTGAAGGAGAGCCAATTGCCTACCTCCATGTCTTAAGAAGCTGCGGTCATCAATACAGGTTGCTAATCAGGGACCCGAAATTGGAACCGTATCACCAGTGACATTCTCACATGCGTGGTTACTTGTTTGGTGTGCACCAGTGCTGTGAGAGCAGTTTGGCTGGCTTTCAATTTCATACACCGTTTCGGCGTCCAGCGTCAGTGTTGTTCAACTTCTTTCTACTCTAATCGTCTGACTGTGGGCCATTCACTATCTTTTTGTTGGAAGGAGGTAAGATGTACGATGTGCGGCGATTCACAGCGACGTTCAACTCGAGAAGCCTTACCGGCACAATACAAGCTGCTCGCTCACTTGATCGCAATGCAACTATGTATTCCATCCCCCGTTTCCCAAGCATTAGGTACACTGCATTTCGCTCACTCCCTATCCCGCGAAATTTGTCTTGCGAGGGTGGGAATGAGGCCGTCGATATGTGACAAGATAGGGCTGTATGCCGGAAAACAAGATGTTGCAAAGCCAAATTTCGTTGTCTATCAGTAATTGTCAATATGGGTAATTTTCTGTTGTCTATGATGAACTGGATTTTGGAATGACCGAAAGCTCTGGGAGATAATATATGGCTTGACAGCGTTGGAGTAGGAAAGGTCAACGTGCCTCTCTCACCATATCACCTATCATCTAGGGTAAGAGAATAGGACGTGGTACGGAGCTACGTTAATACAGTGAATATTCAGGCACCTACTTGCCGGAGATACATATGTCAGGGTAAGGGATAAGGAGCTTTTCTCGCTATCAGGATCTGAGTGCTTTATGGTCATGGCCTGAAGGTGTAGACACAGTGCTTGAAGCCGCTGATTGGGTGAAAATGGTATTCGTAAGACAGAATAGAATAGCACCTGGAGTCCTTACCTGTTGGCACCTGTCCTCAAGAGTCGCTGGTTGGTGGTTTGTAATGACCATTAGCGTTTTGATACCGTGTCTATTATTTCCCCAGCATGATGGCAACGCCATTAACTAGCAGGTTACAGTAGATAGAAACTTCCATTCTGGAGTATATTGCCTCGCACTTGGCATATTCTGGCCCAAAACTGGTTTCCAGGATCACATATCTAGATGTTCTATGATAAGGAAACAATAGGGAGCTATTATACAGGAAGTCTACCATAACAAACCTTACGATAAACCTGGAATGCCTCGGAACTGCATTGAACGGTTGATGACCTTATTAGCGAAGGCGATTCTCAGTTGAAAGGCCTGGCTGGGGCTACTAGGAGAGCATATTGTACTCTTACACAAGCTACGCTGTTGCAAAATTGTCGACGACCTGAACAGTGGTAGCTATCCTTTTGCATTAATCACCTCCAACTACAAAAGTATCCTCAGCGAGCATCCACTACTCAACCAGGGATCATGCTGACCACAATCACATATTCAGAGATCACTACGACCAACATTCCATGACACAAGACGGTTCCAGCAATCTTCTTCACAATACCTTGATTAAAAGATGCTTCTACTCAGCCCGAGTCGTCTGCTTTTGTGAGGACGTCCACGAGAAGTCATTATTACTCGACATTCAGCAGGTGATTACGCAGTCACAGCCTTACAGTCAGTAGTGTGGATAGGCAAAACAAAATCTGGGAAAGAGTTGCACAATAGACATAGCCAGGTATGTGGTGCTTACGGAGTTTCTGACCAGAACAAGGTATTGGCAGACGATAAAAGCAGAAGGGGGCCATGAAGTCAGAAATTTCCGCCTCCTTTCGATGAAGCTATAATGCTAAAAGAAACCACCATTTTCTTACTTCCCAAGCAGCCTCAAATAATCGCAGTAGCTTTTGTGGTGTTCTCATATATTGAGGGTCCATCACGTCCGCCCAGACCGGCCCTGATGTCGTGCAGACAGAGTATAGACCCGGGGTCGTCGCTGGTTGCTCGGGATAAGCAATTACAAAACACGCATAGCAAATAAAACCATTCCAAGAGATCAAGGCTGTTTCATACCCACATTGGTTAAATCAAGAAAGTTGTGCTTTCCATTAGATCCTAGGTTTCATTGCGGCAACCTCCTGAGGCTACCGGGGGAGATCCTTGGCAAGCACTGGGGAGTGTTCGCCAACTAGCCGATAATATGTCTTCTAACTTCTGATATGTTATAACCAGAGTGGGTTTGCCGACTGATGTCGCTGCATCTTTCAAGATGACGGTGTTCAGACCATTGGCCAACATTTATGCTACCGTTCGTCAGTGCGATACCCAATTTGCATGGTCCTACAGATTCTTAAACGTGCTAAAGGCAAACTGGCCATATTTCTTTAGAGCGGTAGTTCAAACTTCAGAAACACTGGCCAAACCACTTCGAAAGCGATTTGGTCGGACCTTGAAGAACTTGAGTTTGAGGGGTCGTCTTTCTGTGATCGTCATGAACAGAACCGGGCACGCAAAGACATGGCTCCCATGTCCCCCAATACAGATGTTGGTCAATAGTGATTTGCGTCTCCGCTGATCTAAGATTTCCCTGAAATGTGTGCTATGGGAGTGCTGAGATATTCCCTAGCATGGCTGCTGTGGAGCGAGGACCTGCCCTTCCCAGTAAGACGATACTTCCCTGCTATATCTGATGCAACTGATGCAAGGAAGATTTGTCAGTAAAGGCCCAAGGCAGCTATGCACCTTTTCGAGGATTCCAAAGATGCATTGGGCTACCATTAGTCAACCGCTAGAGAGAACTAAGTAAGTCTTTGGCAGGGTAGATACAAGATGCATTCTGTAAGAGATTATTGCATTCGAGATTTCTCCTTAAGTCTTCCGTAAAAAGAAGATCATCAAGCTGTTGGCGATTTATGCAGCTCCAATTCTCAGTAGCAGACCACTACGGAGATGGAGTGGACTTCATGTTCTAGCTATCAAATGACACACCGCGTAGTGCTTCCTTAAAGGCGCCTCAATCACATTGGATTCCATGCCTCGTTCACAGCCATCTCCAAATCAGGATATGGTACCGTAACGGGAGATAATGTATCAGAGGCCGGAGGCTTGGGCTAGAGGCTATCCCACAGCTTCTTTAGCAGTTACCAATGTGAGTCAGCTGTTCAACCAGAACGCCCCTCTCAACGGAGAATTGCCTTGGCAGTCTTGCCTTCATATTCCCCGAGAGTCGGCAATCTGTCTTTACACGCACAGAAACTCCGTGAGGGGAGCCCTCGTTAGACGGCAGTGACAAAAACCGCATTTTCGGCATCGGCCATTTCCATTCGACACGAATTTTACCTTGGAACATGTTTTGTCTTTCGGCTACACAGACATCCTTATTTTTTGTTCATATCAGCAATCTTCTCCCATGTAAGAATTCTCTATGCTCACTTTCAAGGTAGCATCCGCGTAGTCGGAGTAGATGCTCGATGCGTTGAGTTACCCCGGAACACTGTGTCGTCAACCTAGTGATGACCAATTCCGTCTTCTCGGCGCTGTTCAGAGTCAAGGCCCTCTGACACCCTCAAACTTCTTCATCCTATCATCACATCCACTTTCTTCAGCATCAAATCTGAGCACTTTAGCACTAGACATCTCAACCAAGGAGGTTTTTGTGACCATAGATATAACAGACTCGCATCCTTAGTCACACAGAGGTCCTCTCACTATCATCAATCTCACCCTCCCTGTCACCAATCTCTCACATCAGAAACCACCAATACTTTCACGGCACTTTCACTGTAAAATGCCTGCACAGGTTGCGCCATATCTGCCTCAATACAGGCTTCCAGTCCCAGATATCATCAATAGGCATCTCCCAACAGGATCAGGAGATCCCATCACTACAGTGGTGCTAAATGGTCTTGCTCTCAAGCAAAACAATGGCCAGGAACCCGATGCCATTTTTAAAGTTAAGGTCAGACTAGATCGTGAACAGAATAGTGCTATTCCACGAGCCGCAATGTTTAGTCACGGCCGCGTTTGCGGAACTCGTTAGCAATCATTACATGCTGTTGCTGAGACTCAGTTGCTTCTGGTGCAGTTGTAAAGGCCACTTGATGCACTTGCAGAGCTCTCTACGTCAAATGAAAGCCTTGGCTGAAGCGGCGATTAGGTAAGGAAGCCGTTGATGTGACGGGTGTTGTCAAGGAATCCGTGGACACGATGTCCCGTGAAAATATTTGCAAAATTCAATGTTCTGAAAGCCGCTTCTCAATCTTTCTTGTCCCTAGAGTCGGCCCCATCTATGAAAAAATGGTTCTCTTCACTGGCAAACCACGATTCATGGTAATGAGTCTGTCTAAGGAAATTGTTCAGATGATCAAGCCACATGAGCAAGTGAAAGCCATGATAGTATTCGTCTCGATGAGGCGGTGAGACAGAATCTCAGGAATTGCATCTACCATCAGTGAGAAATAGTGAATGATCTAGAGTCATCAACTGCCCGAAGACCAAAAAGGTCATGCCAGAGAACTGGTTGTTACTCCTGGCACTGCCAAAGATGAGAGCTTGAACGACTAATATATGCTTACTTGTGTGCTCGAGCCGGCATGCATCGATCCTTTGTTGAATCATGTTTACTGCAAAATGGTAGAAGTATGGCAAAGGTGTTTTTTATAGATGGCAGTGCGGATCACGATAACGGTACAAAGCTCTTGCATCTTCTTGGATCTTCTGTTGCAGAACAAAAAACGCAGATCATGGACCCCATTTTCATCCGCGATTATACCGTCAAACATGCCAGTTCAGCGCACTCTCTACATTTCAACTTGATGTTACCACCTTCCTTCCCTTTTCACAGTGGTACAATCTCCAAGGCCCTATTATCCATTCTTTTACTGCCCCAAAGCTCCCCGTGATAGATCACCGTCAGGCCATCAAAGGTTCCACCAAACTGTGTCAACAAATTGTCACCTGTAGCTGTGCCTCCAGTTGATAGTCGTGCCATGCTTGACCCTTAAACTGTGGCCAAGGCTTACATAGCATTTGGCCACTACAGAGTAGCGGAACTCTGTTTTGACTGTAACGGCTTTTGAGTTAGTAAAGGCGTCTACTGAAACAGCATGTGCATGGCCAACGGCTGCAGCATCGATTAGAGGCCAAGAGCGAATAGCACAAGTATAATCGAGCCAATCATGAAGATAAAGTCATGTATGAAGGACGGAACTTCAAGCGCTTGTTCGGCATGGCGCTTGTGTGCCTTGGTAGTTCTCGCCTGGCTACCAGAGGCATTGGGACAGTGGTGGTATGGCCGAGATTGTTCAGCCAAGAGTCAAGGTACTTATTATGATCTCCTAGGTTAGTCAATGGACTTGAGCAAAGAGCAGAGGGGATATACCGTGTTTCCCCAACACTGGATTAGGGAAAGTCTGGACTGAAGTTCTAGATCTTGCACTCGAGCTCCGGAGCTTCAAGGAGATCGCATGGATCACTGTCATTTCCGGCTTCCGGAGATGCCTGCTTCGTAATGAAAAGCTTCGGACTTCCCATGTCGCCACTTGTCTTGGTTTTAGAAGTAGAAGATAGAGGATTATGGGTTGGTGATGAAGGAATAGTTTCAGCAAGATATTCGAGTTGATCATCGTTGTTGGTGTCAATGCCGTTGATAGGAGTCATAATGGGAGTTGGCGATACAGTCGACTTGTACTTGGTGAAATGGCGGCTCTGTAATGGATCTGTTTGTGTAGCTATATTGAGTTTCGTTGAAGTGTAACGTCGTGACAAGAGCAACGTCAAAAATACCATGTTGTTGTGTAAAAGAGAGAAATGAGAACAGGTCTGTGTGCTCAGATCCAGTGGCATTGATTGAAAGGACCGCGCGTCTGACGAAGAAGCTAATATATATCAGTGACTGGTTCTCCAGATGATTTGCTGTGGCTGTCTTTGTCTTGCATTCGCAACACCCACCTGCAGCTGACATCCTTTGTCGTTCTCTGCAGTTTGATCTCTTTGAAGCTGTCACTATTGTCTACCTGCAGATTCACGTCATCGCTTAACTATCATTCCACATTTACTAACCCTAAATCCAAAGTTCAAATAGCTACGGTAATATGAAAGGATGTCTTTGTTGTCGGTCCTTCAACCTTCTGCAGTTTGGCTTCTATAACGGTTCCGCCATTATTCAACTGGAGAGTCTTACTTCACCGCTTGACTACCACTTCTATAGACATTAAAGAAATTTACCACTATAAAAAGATCGTCCCCGCCCTGTGATCTTGAACTTTCGAACTTCAACTGTCTTCAACTTCGCAGACGACTACTGAACATCTACAAATGCCACTCCCTACCTTTTACCCCGATGACAGTGGGTTCGAGTACAGACTCCGAAAGTATCGCAAATCCCCCGGCTATGAAGCAAGTGTCTGTCGTAGACGAAAGAGAAAGCAGCTGCGAAAGACTGCCACCCGGAAACCTCACCGCAAACGGAAGCACCGTGGTAAGTTGATAGATCATGATTGAAAGTCTATGGGTCAAAGACTAATATATCTGCAGTACCTTCTAGAGTGGGCTACAAGCCTGCTGTTTCTGGTTGATCGGACGGCGGCCGGTGATGGGATGAAGAAAGACGGGAAGGGGATGTCTCGACTTGATGGATGATCTACTTGTGGTTGATGTATTTGTTCTTCGCTGCATTTATATACACCGTGTGTTGAGTGAATAGAACATTTCCATTCTTGGATATCACATATTGCCGAATAATGAGCTAAATCGAATGTGTAGTATCGATCTATCTCTAATACACAGTCGTCCTTTGCTCTAGAAAAAGAATACCACCGCACATTGAGGCAATAATATGGACAAACACAACGCAAACGATCTCCAACCTATCCTGTAGTAAACTCTGTTATTTCTTACCGCCTTCATGTACTCCCACTCTGCAATGATCGATGTTGCCTGAACTCGCGCGCGGCCAAGTCATCATCATTAATGCTGGGCATTAATTCTAGCAGATTCATCGCCGGATTATCTAGACTCCGACCGAGAGCTCATGATACGTTTCACTCTTGATTTAATTCGCTTGATCAGTTGGATCTCTCACGACCTGTTGTGGTATATAAGTCAGGGGGGAGAGTATTTACGAGTGATCCGCCGAGTGCATCCTCACTTCAACCCGGTGGACAATAAATCTCCGCAACATTTTATTCCAGCCGCTTTTCTCCAAACACTTGCGAGAGTGCCCTTTTGCGCTCAAAGGGGCAAAATGGAGCAATGTGCCCTCGATTTCCAGGATTGGACTCGCCGAATCTGCTCTAACGCATTACTCTTTACGATGTGCATAAGAGGTAAAAGATCTATGTAACTAATTTCAGCGAACACTTCTTTCGCCTTAATATTAATAATCTGAGTACCGATTTCTGTAGTGTCGAACTTCTTCATGCGGTTCAATCTCATATCCGACTTTTTTTCGTGTGGCTCGCTGTGAGCGAGACGGATCAATTCATTTGCGAACATGGAGACGAAGCGAGAGGATGTGTCGCTGCGCAGAATGAGCGGTATCGATAAGGCAATGCACTAGTACATATTTGATGTAGTGTGACACCAGCCAAGGGAAAACGTCGATTATTTTACAACACTGCCCCAAGTTCGCCGGTTCGAATACCGGTGTTGGACTGGAACAGCAAGACTGTAACTACTCTGGCGCTACGATAGTACTCAACCAGAATCTTAGACTTTTTCATCTGTATTTAACGCTGTTCTTTTGAAGTCATTTGGCAAAGTCTGGCGCTGCTGTCTTTAAGGCGCTGCGTGCAAGGTACGTACCGTTTCGGCAAAGCCTGGTGGAGCTGTGCTCAAGACCATGGTCAGTCTGAAAATTCCCAGCTCAGTCAGTCAAGCGCTTGTCACTCCAGGGTAGCCAGATAACAAAACGGAACAGCGGATCAAGCATCGCGGATCTCCAACGTCACATGAGATCTGATTGCCGAACAGCATGTCCTGATATTTCATTTCATCTAGAGATGGTATCAACTCTAAGAAAAAGAATACCTCGATATAACTTTCACTTTGCAATTCGGCGCGAGTACGTTTGACGACCGAGGTGCATTTTGCTGATATCACTTCAGCTTCCCAACCCAAAAGCACGTCCAACATGGACGAAGAATTATGCACCAACACAAACTTGATATTGCGTCTTTTTTTTATAAAAAAAAAAGAAAAATCGAAAAATTCCCTCTGCGTTATACCTGTATCATCATTTGGACAAGATGTAGTTGATAGGCTAGCGCATCGACGGGCAGAGTTTTGTGGATGCGGCGCCACCAAATGGCTTCTCCAACCATGCTGACGATATGATAAATGCTTTTATGGTGTAGCGTGGTATTCACTGACTTAATGCAGCACATACAGTCCGGACAGATGGCTTGTTTGTGACGCTCAATTGAATGCAAGACAAAGAGATATCAAAATTCATTCACAATATGCAGCTTTGCAGAGAAATGAAAGACGCCGACAAGCAGAAATATTAACGGCATTTCAACTCTGGTCACTCTGAGTTGATATGTCGTTTCGCGCTATGGCCTCCAACACTGCTTTATTTGGGCTACATATAAGGCTCAGCTGCATCAAAACTGCTGGGATAAATGAATCATATTCATTCAGACAAAGAGAAGTCTGTAGTGGTTGTATTAACCGCTCTCCGCGTCGTCACCAACTTCTGCAACACCTCAGAACAAAGAACATCGCGACTAGAAGCCATTCACGATGCAATACCATGTTCAGTCTCATATGCTGGGAGCAACGTGCGCCGTGTTGATGAGACAATGATATGACATGCTAAAAGCTGCCGGAGGCCCCAGCTGCTGGCCCGGTTCTGAAGATCAGAGAAGGAGAAGGAATTGTTTGATGGGTCGGATTGATGAGTCGGATTGAAGGTCTGACTTATAGGCAGCTGATTTTGGCTAGGCTCACTTAGGTAAGTCAGCGGAAGAAGAAAGATCTGCTTGACGTCACGTCATAGCATCGCGTAAACAACAACACCACGACATGTCCCAAGTCGTCGATAGACCAGCAGACACCAATAACAGAGTCTCTGCACAGACTGAGCATCGATAACCCGTGGTTCGCCGTGCATCCTTTATTCCGGACCCCACAGCACCTTGGTCCCCCGCACTACCGCTTCCAGCACCTTGACTCTGCTGCCCCTGCCGCCTCTCATCAGCAGTGAAAGTTCTAACAGATATCTGTAAAAGTGCCCGGTCCAGTGGCAGGTCATTCTGATCGTTAGACTCAGTAGCTGCTGCAGGAATGTTGCTCGACGAGGCGACTTCAATAGCGAACAAAGTCCCAGCAGTTCTCACGCGCTTACGTCGAGGAGCTGGAGAAGATATATCGGCCACTGAAGAATTACGCCGCTTCTGGAAAAGTTAGTCCTTGACAGCGTTGACATCTTTTGGCTGGAGACGGTTCCGGACCCCTTATCTATGCGATCTCATCTGTTGCAGCAGCGCTTCATGGATCGTTGCAAGAGAGACAGGGTTCTGGTTATTCTCCAACTGCCACTGCCACTTGTGACCAAGGCCGCTGAGGTTCTCAAGAGTTTGCGCTCCCCATGAATCCCGCGTCGCTTCTGGTAGGAAGCTCCAGGGGAATTGATTCGTGAGATGCTTGAAATTCTTGGCCGCTCTGCATGCACGCTTGTTGAGAGTTTGCAAGATTTGGTAGGTTTCCACCGTATTTATTGACTGTGGCTAATTAAGGTCTCGGGCCGAGTTTAATAATTATTCCCTGAAGCTATTAATTTTAGGTGTTTGCAGCATAAAGGTTAACCTTATAGGTCGCGTTCATCCCCATAGGGATCTGGAAGATAAAAGGCTTCTTCATTTGGGCCTCTTATTACTTCCTCGATATGCTCTGCAATGTTGCCATATGAACTGCGCCTATGCCCTACATGGATAGTATGCTGCATATGTTCCTTCCAAACCGGATCCTCTCTATCCATACATTTTCCAAAATCTTTCCAAGATGTCATTA
Organism: Fusarium fujikuroi IMI 58289; assembly: GCF_900079805.1. Lineage (NCBI taxonomy): Eukaryota > Fungi > Ascomycota > Sordariomycetes > Hypocreales > Nectriaceae > Fusarium > Fusarium fujikuroi. Next base: position 208,553 of record NC_036633.1, on the reverse strand, counting down.
CGATATAATTATTATAAGACCTTTCTGATCGAATAATATTTATAGCATAATCAGTCGAACACCCACCACATGACCATATACGACCGTTTAGGCAGCTGTCCAATCTTGACCTTGCTTCACAATTAGTCCAGCAGTCGTCTTTGTGAGTCCATAGGCATTGCTGCAGGGCTCTGCCTGGGAGGAAATCCTGTATTGACCTCTTACGAAATGACCACTGGCCTCGGCGTCACTTGAACTCGTCATCTGGGCGGAAGAGGAAAGGGTAGAGTTCAGTCCAGCTAGCGTGTGGACAGACTGCCCATAGTTCGGGAGCGTCGTGGATAATCCTGCTTAAAGTCCTAGCTCTGTTAAGGATTCCTAATAAGTCGCGACCGGTACTCTCTCCAGTAAACAGTGTTCTTTGTGACTTGATCAGGATGTGATCCTCTCCTGAGTAATATATAGTCTGCTCGACCCGTACGCGTGGATTCTCCGGATCATCAGGATAGTATGTGGTCCTCTAGGTGGTACCACTGGGCCGTGAAGTCTGACTCGGCGGTAGCTTTATGTCGGAAACGGCTTGATCTCGAGAGAGCTGCCATGATGTCAAAGTGAATATCCTGTAGGTAATGACAGAAACTCTTTTCCTCAAGTTTAGGATCTCCGTATTTAACACAGGCTCGTCGTGCCTCCCTGGGAGTGAAGTCACGGCTCTTTCGTGGCTCATGAAACTTTTGACATATTTCGCAAAATATTGCAGACAGCCACATGCCGTCAAGCTCAAGGCGGCGAAGAAATTCTGAACGATCAAATCGATTGAGCTTCAGAGCGTTACCAATGATTCTGTGTAGCCAGCTGGATGTAAAGGCAAGGCTTGCGCGGTCGACTGGGTGTAGAGCGGTCGCTATTTTGACGACGAGTTCTGTAGGAAGGGTTTTAAGCCCTATATCAGAAGGCTGTCCAGGGTCGGCGATGCTGTAGAATGTGAGTTCTATATCATCACCTACCGATTCAATGTCATCAGTGGGCAACATACCGCTTTTTTGAACCATCAAGTCTCAGCATCTCGAGGAGCTTTTGGACCTCCATAGTCGGTGCTGAATGAGATGCCATCTTTAGACTGACGCATGCATTTGGGTTTATGACTACCTTGCCGAAGCTAAGTATTGTAGAGGGGCCGCGAAATGTAGTATGAAGTAGATTTGGGGAGGTTACTTTGTGAACACAATGTGGAGCTATTGTCAAGATTTCTGAGATGTAGAAAGGACAAGAGCAAGGAGAGCAGAAGTCGTAGTGGGGGTGATTAAGTACTAGATTCATGACTTGTGGCTGAGAGCTTATTCCGGCAGACAGAACTTGGTCCTGGAATCATGTATGATAAGGTTTATTGAGCAAGGTTTATAAAACTGAATCTGGGGGTGGCTGAGCTCCGGGCTAGGGGAGGAAAAAAAGCTCAGGACCTTAGTCCTAAGTGATAAAAAGACTTAGGTAAGTTAGCCTAAATTTAGGATATCTTTAGCCTAAGTTTATGATATCATTTGCTGAGTTTATTACACCCTATATCGAGGGCTGGTCTTTTGCTCCCCGAGGTCCGGGCACCGCAATAAAGACAGCCCTTTCTAAGAGTGTTATTTAAAGTTGATAGACCCCATAACTAATGACTCACATCACGCGCCTCACACGACCGCGACCAGGTCATCAAACATGCCACGCGACACCGATTAGACAGCCAGAATCAGCGGCGAAGCTCTAGCTAAAGGTCCTTGCACCGTTCCCCTTCGCTATCTATTAAAGAAGATACAGCAACTCCGACGCTCGGAAATGCGGCTTTGCTTCGTGTCAGTATGTGAAAAAAGGACGCAAAGATGCTGCGGAAAACAGACCCTTTCTTTGCTTTAGTTCATCTTGTAAGTATATATACTACAGTTGTTTGAGATGGAACATAGACCAGTGTTTGTCCGGGTATGGTAACTCCCCGTAGGAATCACTTGGTCGGATTTACAAAATAGCGGATAAGAGCGACGCAGAACTTGCTCGGACTTGAGCGTTATTTTGCACGTTGTTGCTGCGAGTTAGAGCTCATCACTATGGCTTCTGATCTCATTTGATTCAATCTTAATTCTCTTGTATTTAGGTCGAATGCGTTTACAAAAGGGGTATTTCAAATGCAGGACCTCATATCCAAGGAGGTTCACATATCGGTATGCCGACACCGGACATCCGTAATGCTGGGATCCTGATCATGGAAAAAGAAGATTCGCTTCAAAGGTGAGATTCTAACCGCAAGACTGAATGTTCAATCAGAAGAAGCATAGATTTCAATAGAGTACTTCATTGGCATCTAGAAGTGTCTACTACAATGTTAAAGTGTCTTTCATCCCTCACATTCATACCCAGTTCCTTGTTGACTATGTCTCCCTACCTGAGAACAGAGTCGTGCCATCCGTCATTCCCGTATCTTACTTAGCTGCTTATTATTCCAGCCGTGGACTACAGAGAAGGGCTAGGCCTTTACTGGAAGAATGGCAGCCTAATAAAGACCTGCTCAAGATATCCAACTAAACCGCCAGACTACGCGAAAGCGGGATCCCGTAAATCGGTATACCAAAACCGGAGATGCAGGCTGCTTGGATACTGATCATGGCAAGGAGAAGTCTGAGATGCAATTGATCAGAAAAACCGACCCGGAACTCCTTGCTGCAGATCTGGAAGCCGCTCAAGGCCGTGGGTAGAAGGTTTATCCAGAGCTCCAGCTTGAGTTGTAAGCATATGTTGTATTCAAGAGTGCTATGAATGTGATACAGAAATTGCCCTTCAGGTCAAGAAAGATGTAGTGAAATTGACGTTGCATTCTCGGAATCTTATGACTCTAGTGGTTATCACGGGATCTTGAGATAAATGAGAGCAACATAAACATCCCAAACACTTCCGGCCACGCGGAGGAAAAGAACACACTGAATATATCTGAGAAACAATATGTGATGCTTTTGTGATCAAGCTGATTTGAAACCTTAGTGCATGAGTAGCTGCTTGAGGAGAGGTAAGCTGCCTTGAGTAAGGTATACGATCGGGGTAGTCTTGGATGCGGGTAAGCATGAGCCACGAGAATAAAACAGTCACGATAACCCACGACATCTTTAGTTTCGCTGCAGAGAGCTGCTTTGGCTTACTGGATTTTTTAATGACAGGAATACTGCTACTATGAATTATCGGATTAAGTGTGAGAAAAAACAGATAGAAGACATCGGCTGACTTCAACGCTTCCTACATTCTCTGGAGACCAGCCAAGCTTGTCTGACTCGTGCTTTGAGGTCGATTCACTGGTGACCGACCAGATATCTAAGGGCAGTCCCCATACAGGAGATGCTGTATGAAGTTGCTTTGGTTAGTATGAGCTGAAAGCCACGATTCGCGATCACAATTCGCAAATCTGAGTATGCTGGACTTGCAATTCGAATTCTAACTGCAATCTACATTTATTTATCAGTGGGGAAGAACTATCAGTCTGGTAAGAGCTGTCAACTTCTAGACGAGGCTTGCGTCTCTCGATCATGTACACAGGGATCGAGATGAAGCGGATGCCTGGGAGCCGTCAAAGGGTCGCAAGACCGGAACCAGGGACCCGATAATCCTGCCCACGGCGTTCATATATATATAGAGTTCACTATGATGATGTTAGTCAGATTTCGTGGCGCGAGCGTAAGGAATGTCATCACAGGTGCCATCAAGTGATCTAATGAACCTTGCTTTGAACGACCTTTCTACTAATCAGCCCGACCTCGTGCTTTCACTATAGAGGGGGATTGGCATCGTAAAGCCGACGTGATGGCGTGTGAAAGAGCATGGGACCAGAGATAACGGCATCCGAGATCATGGGCGCAGTAGAACGCGTTGGAGTAGTGAGTGGCAAGATGCGGTATCGCTTGCGATGATAACCAGTTCCTTTGTTGATGGATGGTGATTGAAGCCTGTCTAAGCCGACCCCTCTGTTGTAAAAGAGCATGTCTGGGGAAAGTCGGCGCTAAACTCTAGCGGTAGAAAATAAGGTTAATGGATCTGAGCACTGTACATCTGACCCTGAAGGAGTCATCTAACCAGAATAGGAAAAGCCTAGATTCGAAATCGCAGCCAACCTCAGCATTTCTCATATGACATATTTGTCTGCGCGCCTTAACAATAGATGCTGGAGAAACACAGATCGGTCTTTGACGATCTTGAGAGCCAAGATAAATACGATGTTAGCTTTTGGCTGTAAAATTTCTCCGAATAAAATGAGTACTTGGTGCCACGATTCAAGGCCGCAGAGGGCAAAGGCTTGACTCATCTTGCGAGCGGAAGATGAAGCTAGTCAGGGCAGAAAGGATTTGAGGAGGGCCTGTTGTTGCTCACTTGGAATGCGTTGCCCCATTGCCCATACTGATCGGGTGATTGTGAACCGTCTGGAGCACAATAAGCGGGTTATTAAGTTGATCTGCCAAGTCAGGGTGAACGTCGACCGAAGCGTACTCATAGTTAAATGCACATTGTTTAAGTGTACCATTATGCCGCATCGACAGCCACTAGCTCGCACCCAAGTTGACGATAAATCTCATAATGAAGGAGGGTGCATTCATGGGCTGCTAGCAGGAGTCTTGCCGGCACCGGCATCTAGTACAGAGTTATCATTGTTGGAGGTTTCGTATGCCACAATGTTTGCTTTTAGGGACAATTAGTTCCAAAACGCAGTACGAGGTATCGTCCATTGCAGGCAACTCTTTCAGGGCCAAGCATACAAACAATACCTCACCGCAAATTGGCACTAGTTCAATCAACGTGCGCTTGGAAAGCGGTGTTCATCTGATCAGTTGCCTGTGCACTGAGAGCACCGGCCGTTGACAAACATTTTCGCTGATCCTTGTTGAGCACGTTTCTCGTGGCGAGACTATTCTGTCTTGTAGCACACTGACTTTAAAAGATTGCACGCCATCTCAGAACTGAATCCTGGGTATGTATACAAGATTTACGACTAGCTCTGGCCTCATAACCCCAATTTCTCCAGGACATTGCTCAGCAATAATCTTATCAACCACGTAACATCGAATATCGCAACGGAGACATACCTCTACCGACTTCAATAGCGGAAGTGTAAGAACCTTTAAAACAAACAATCGAAGCCCTCTTTGTGAAGTACTTTATGGAGAACGTACGTATCTAATGACATTGAAGCTCGTATCCGTATCGACACTAAGATGACGGCCAAAATTATGATGTAGGTTTTTCCCGCCGTCGAAGGGTTGAGACATTACAGTCTGCGTGCTGCTCGAATAATGCATCATGTCAAAGTAACACTTTATCAATGTACTTATCTGACAATTTTCCTCAGAGTCATGTAAGTTCTGACTTGGATCCAAGATTTCCTTTTCAACGGGAGCAACAGGTATTTAATACAGATATCACATACACTCACATAGTCAGTGTCGAACCAGATGGTGCAGCATCTGGGGTAGTAGGCCTCGGTAAGAACAATGCGAATAGCAATCTGAAGCTTGTATGGAAAATTGACGCCAAGTGCGAGGCTGTAAAAGAGGAGCTACGAAGAGGCCAGACATAACCAGAGACCAAGAATGTCTCTGCTCCAACTTAAGTCTGAATGTGAAGCGCTTAAGCCAAGCAATACAAGATGTCTTTATAGAAAGTTATCGCCCTTTACATGTAGGGGCAATCAATAGAACTCGGTCTACAGACCTTGACAGGCTAGAGGACAACGCAGCCAGGTCTGATCGGCGTCTGGAGCGATGTCTTAACTTTGGTACATACCAGAAGGACAAGGCAGCCCATGAAAACTCAGCAAAGAAACTGTGAGATACATCTGACTGGATACAAAGACCAACCCCTTGTAGGGAAAGAGCTACGATGAAAACGGCGCCAGGGATGAAGACTTTGGAGGCTAGATCACGAAAGTCAGAGCTTGCTACGCCGACAGATCAGGTCAAGGCCCTTGATACAGAGGTGTCATGAGTACATAGTCAAGGTGTTAAAAGAAATTCGAGATGCAGAATCTTTGGCCATGGTATACGATGGACAAGCTAATGAAGACTGTGAGGTACGTAATGTGCTGTGACGGCGCCAGACCAGATATGAAAGCAAAGTATATTGGTTGACTTTGGAGCATAAAGCGAATTTATGTAACCTAAGCCAAAGAACCAAGTAATTATCTTACCTTTGAGTGGAGAGTGAACCTGGATGAAGGAATGTGTGTTATGGTATAATGGTAGGGACATAATCAATGCAGTAGACATGTGGGGAGACATAGCAGCTGTGAAGGCTACAACGGGAAACAAATGATTTGAATGCAAGTAATGACTAAGTATTGTGATGAACACTCATGGAGTGAGAATAGGATACCGGCTTCTTGGGTATATGCTCAACAATCGATCCAAGTTTCAACAGCTCTAGCTACAACCTATCTGGTGATATGAGAACCCAGTCGAACCTAATCAACAAGTTGCGAGAGGAGTCTGACTGCATTTGCCTCTTCCATAAGCATTTGTCACCACGCTCATTATCCATTCTCGCGTCCTACTCCTGATCCTCGTCATCGTCATCTTCACTATCCTCGACTCCCACTGCTTCTTGGAAGAAGACCAGGACCTCTTCTGGCGAAGGGGGATCGACACCCCAGTCCTACTCTGCGACTCTCCCCTCGGCAATAAGCTTTTGTTGAGTTCCACGCACTTGGATGAACAAGCCGGCGATATAACGGCCGTTGCTCTGAAGCTTGAAGCCGATGTGATAAGTTTCCTTGGACGTGCTGCGACCCTCACCACGTCCAAACAGCCATCTATTGACGGTGGCCCATGCTGAGGTGCAAAGTCCTTGGTTTTTGCGTTCCTCAGGTATGTCTCCACATCGTGGATGTCCTTTTTCTTCGTGATACCGTGTACTTTGTCTGCCATTACGGTGGGAAATGGTGGTCAGCTGTGAGAGCTTGCTTGAACGAGATAATATTCAGGGGGAATGGATTCTGTATTCATCTGGAGGGCTCGGTACAGTTGAAATAATAGCTTTATAGAAAAGACGACCATGGTGCTCTTCCATGAAACGAGCGACAATCAATATAAGAGTCATTCAAGCAAGCCGGTAAACATCATGTCGTAAACATAACCAAGTTTGACTACCAGAGACGATGTACGCGAGATTGATGCTTGAACCCCGTTGCATGGACAGTCAGCTCAGTCCGCATCTAGCAGCGGGTTTTGAAGACCTACCGGTGGCTAGGACAAACTTGCACTTTGAATAGAACACATATTGATTGGGGAAGCCAGGGCTTCTGTATGGTTTGTTGTCTTGACGAGGATGGCCAAGCTAGTTTGTTTTGTAGGAGGATTATTTGACGCTGAAAGATTAATGGGCCAGTGATTGGATGGATGGGATAGGATGGCCTGGGACATGAGATGAAATCAGTTTGGATCAAATTTTGGGTAGTTCTTAATTCCGTTTATGATCACAATTCACGGCCCAAAAGAGATTGCTCATGCTTGTTCGCTGCAAAGGTGTGTTTGGAAACCGGATCATCGGGGAGGGGACGTTGTTTGGAGAATCTTGATCAACACGTAACACGAGATATTCATAGGTCCAACAAGCGAGTTAGCTCTTTTCTGACTGACTTGGTTGTCGTCGTAGCGAGGACGCTAAATGGTATGGTTGCACAATCGCTAATGAAATCCTTAGCGAGTTGTTCACAGTTCATTGGGGCGTGCGCGCTGAACTGTTGATGTTGGTTCGCACACAGACAATCAGATGAGTTCAGTGCATCCTCTGAAAAAAGAGGCATTTGGAGCTGCACCGCGCCACAGCTTCGCTTCTCCATAACAAGCCGAGCTCCCTTCAATCCCACTCCAAACACTCGCTTGACAACAGCTCAACAGAGGCATCACAAACCCTTTGCTTCCATCACTGTTCCTATACTCATCCTCAACAAAATCATCATCACGACGTCAGAAAGTTCATCTCTTTCGTTTCTTTGATACCTTTCGGGAACTCACTCTTCCCAACCAGCACAGCTCAACAACACCGTGATGGAGCCGAACAATCTCGTTCCCGGATACCAGCAAGATGATAATCTAAAGATTGACAACATCGAAAGCCATCACGCCGGTCTCTCATCTAGCGAATCCGTCATTGCCCAAGTCGCCCAAGTCATAACCGCAACCATGTCCCCCATCATGCTCGTCAAACTCAAAACGCCCAACGCGCCAAACAGAGCAATCCTCAAACTCTACGACCGACGGTTTGGCTCTTCGCTTCGCAGGAGCAAGAAAGGCAAACATCTTCCGTGCCGTGTTCAGGACGAGGCCGCTTTTCGCTCTTTCGTCGATCGAGGCGATATCGGTCCTTTCATGGATGAGATGGAAAAGGACCGTCGCACAGAGCTGCTCCCCAACTCGGCGGCTGATTGGAGATTGGAGTCTGGGGGACAAGCCAAGTTTGAAGCTGCTTTGTGGTGGGAGGCCAGATCGCACTTTGAGACGGGGATTGAGGCCTACAGGCGTCTCAAGGATCCCCAAGGTGTTTTTATTCCCTGCATGTATACCTCTATTTGCTTCTCACCTACTAGCGCCAGGGCCAGCAAAGACATCGACGACTACTATAGTGTTAACGTTATTCTTCTCCAGTTCATTCCCGGTTGGAGCCTCTGGGATCTGCCCGAATCACCCTCTTCGCCAACCTTGCAGCGAGAATGGACCTCGATCGTCCAGCCCGTTATTTAAGGCGCCCGTAAAATCAATAAGCGCGAAATCATCCTTAACGACAGCTGCCCTCAAAATGTTGTAGTCGACGCAGACTCTTATCAGCCGTTCGTCATCGACCTTGCACAGTATTACTTCAATAATTAGGAGCATTTCGGCTTTGGTGACAGCCAGGAGGACTGGACTCCCGAATCCGAGTGGCGCGAGAGCGTGAGATCGTTGGATAACTCTGGCTCGATTGGTGTGACTGTGCAGAGTAAGCTGGAAAGGGTCAAAGGGTTCTTGATTAGCGTGAAGTATCCAGAGTGAACAGCAGTTCTCTTCGGTTGCGGAGCCAATGCTCCGAGAGATTAGCAAAGGCGGAAGACCACAGACCCAAGGCGGGACTGGGAGTACAGAACGTGACGAGGCTGTGAGGGACTTGATCGTTGAGCAGAACTGAGCGAGGATGTTGAGTCTGGCCAATGTTTGAAGCAAAGCTGGATTATACGGGGAATCAAAAGGGCGGTGTTGGATTTCCGAGTGAGGTCTCTTAAAGTATTCTTGCTACTACTCACATCTCATAAAATTGTGTGCTCTCTATCGATTGTGTAAGAACCAGTGATAAGCCTCTCTGCATCCTCTCGAAGAGAAGTTCAGCGTGTATTATGCATATTTGACAGAACTCGGCTGTCTTTTTGCATGACTCGGTCTGAAACTACAGATTTGCAGAGGACTCTTTGGCCTTTGGTGAGAATGCCAAACGTACTGTATCCCGAGGTGCTGAATATCGTTGAGCTGAGTCCCGTAATAACGGAAAGCCGATCTCATTGTCTACTGTGATCTTATGACCGGGAATCCTTTACAACATCCGATCGATCATCCTTCCCGCAATCCAACATCTCGGCACTAACTTCGTTGGAGATCCAAAGTAATATCTTCCGAGCTCCAATTTAACAGGCCATCTTCATCGGAACCCTGAAAACATGGGTAAAAGTTCCGGATGTCGGAGGTCAGCCAATCGGGGCTCCCACTCGCTCAGAAGGGGGGCTTGAATTGATTCGAGGTTTCGAGTTCTTCTGCAACTTTGAATCTACCCAGATTTCTGGTGACAATGATCGCGATCGCCATGTTCCCAGACGCAAGGGTTTCTTGACCACCTCGAAATACCTTGTAGTGACAAAAGCGCGATGGTATGATGAGAGTCTTCCAGCAGAGAAGTGGTTCTTGTGGTATTGGCTTGTAAGGGGTGACATGGTGGTTAAAACGTTCACTATCACCAGGTATGGCGGAATTGTGCCCTCAGAACCATCAAACAGGAACTACCAATATTGCCACTAGTTCTATATTCAAAGTATTCTGTAACATCCCGTTCTTCATGTTGTTGACGAAGTATCCCAATATATGTGCCTTACCGGTGTATCTAGTGTCGCCGAAATCGTTATATAACGCCCTAGTGATCTCGTCTCCCCGTTTCGTCTCTCCAACAATATTGACATCGACGTATATCCGAGCCACCTCTGGCTCTTGAACAACTTCCAAATTCTGCTGGCAATCATTTTCCGCCCTATTATCGACGTAGATAGTAAGCACGCACTGTCGTTATCTAGTTCCCCAGCAATTATCCTTATTTCTCGTTGACAGGGGACGGAGCCGTGCCAACTGGGTATCTACAAATCTTGTCATCCTATCATGACCCCCGCAACGGCGTCAGATAGTCCATGGGGCGTTTCGATGAACTTACTTCCCCTCCAAGGCCATCTTCCACGTGTAATCGGAAGGTTTTATCAGAGTTCCGAGCATTTCGAGCCAGAAACGGAGCAAGAGAAAAGTATTTCACCGTCGTTGGTATGGAAGCCATCTATACGCTACCATCTACCCCCAGCGCTACATATCTTGCAAAAAAAAACAGGAACATGACAAAATTTACATTGCTGTTGTGCAAAGAGTTGGAGGACAATCGACCTTACCAAGCCCTCTATCTTTACAGATAGCTCACCTTTTCGAGTAAGGGGAGTTTCAATACATCAATATACAATGAGAGGATCGCACGGACTTAACTTGCTCGTAATAGACGGACTTGGGCGAAAGTACCTGTCTTCAGGAATTCTTACGTTCCACATCAGCCTCGTCGCTCATCTGCTATTCCCGTACCGATGGACCTAGTCAAAGTCAATGCAGAGACCTCGGAGATGAGGCCCCTCTCTTCCAATAACTTAAAGACAAATTTCTCTTGTGAGGTCCTGAGGTGCTACACCGGATATCCGATTCGTTTTTCCAGCTCACTGATACGGTAATGATGTCTAAGCTGTGAGGCAGATGTCTTCTCTGCAATTGTGATATGTGGCTGGGAGGTTATATTATCCCAAAAACTTAGCCATTGAAATATCCAGAATCTGTAAATTGCTTACTATAGAAACACCGTTTTTGAGTTTTTAACCTGGGACATTGGTTTGCGTGCTCCCGGTATTCCGACCGTAGGGCCTCCGGGGATTGCCGAGAAAGTTACCATGAGCCGGGCTTTGTGGACTCTTATAGCTTTGCGACACTCTGTGTAAACCAGCCACGGCTTGCGATAACTTTGATAAGCTATACTCTGAACTTCAGGAAATAGCGTAGCAGCTAGAAGCACAAAGCTCTTTTGTATATTCTCGACTGCTACTCACTGGTTACTTCCATGCAACCACTTCCTGGTGGAACGAATAAGAGTCTTGAGTGGATGAAAAACGAGTATAGCCTGAGATCTTCTGTACGTAAGGTCATGGCGTCGTAAACGGCTGGAACATGAGGAACAGTCGTACTGTTAGACACGTTTGTGGGTGGTGATGAGTGATCATCATCAGTAATCTGCTTCTTCAACTCCTGGCAGAGAGGACTTCGGCTAAAGAGGTTACTGAATCTGAATACTGGTCATCCTTGGCCTCCGGAGACTTGATCTCGGCCCGATAGGGACGCTGATTGATAGCAAGGTCCTAAGACGGCGCCCCCTAAAAAAAAAACCAAGAGAAATCCAGGCAGTCAACAAACTCTAAGCATCTCAGCTTATCAATGCAAGCTAGAATAGGTAGATTGAAACTCACCTCACAGCAATCAAAGGTTTGGTCGGAGTATATTGACACACTCTCACTCTCCAGCTCCAAAGCCCCATCTCTAATCAAATTACGCCCAAACTAAGGGTTAAATTGTCTCATTTATCTCCAAGAGAATAGTTTCTCTGCTGTTTTAACCCGAGAATGTTATCCTCGTTGATATACTGGCATTATGAGACGAGAGTCAAGCGACACAAAACTTGCCAAATACTGACCCTTTTGGGCCGAGTAACCATCCTCAGCAGCACGCCCTAGCCCGCACTGGCCCTTCTCGACCCTTAGCTCCTGATTTCATGGCAGAATTACTTCAAATCCTACTACCTACTTAGACCCTGCATTCGCAATAGCAAATCCCACTGAGGCCCAGTTTCAGAGACCATTTTCAAGACGGGATACCATCATTTTATTCTTTAACGAAAGATCTAGAATACGGTGTCATTTGCATCATGGTGCCTGGAGCAAACAGCAGACAAAAGTTATATATGAAGACCATTTTCCGACAATTCCAAAAATAACATCCGGCTAGCCAGACAGGCGACAGCTGTTTCTAGGCCCATCAGCGCTAGTTTCTCTTCCCGGCGTTCTGGAGGCAGCCATACGAGCCGCCCTGAATTGCTCATCTTCCACGACTGATCGACAGAGAGCTCTAAGCTGGGACCTTGCGGATCCCTCGAGAAAATGTTGGATGCCCAAGATAAAGTACGCCTACCGACCTCACTTAAAGGATGATAACCGGCCGGCCAGAAAACCACCGAGGAGACCGAGCAGCTATCGTCATCTCATACGCTCTAACACCGACCCGTCACTACGTCCCACAACTTGCCTTTATTCTGGAAAGCTGAGTACCTGCTTCTCATCAGGTGAGAAAGCCACAGAGTCGACCGAGTCGCCATGGCCCGCCAGCGTCTCCTTGCAGGGATTGATGCCAAATCACCAACGTCCAATCAAGCATCATCTTTACCAGCCGGATCCACCTGGATAGAACATGATTGGCTTTTTATCACCTCCTTTGACGCTAAAATTCTAGAGAAACACTCACAGCCTTCGCCACGATATGGCCATTTAATTCGCTATAGTGCATAGACAAAAGTTCCAATATATCCCGATTATACCCTAACTACCTTAATTACATCCTGCCATTTCACTCTACAATTAACTAGGCAATATTTATTTAATTATAATAATATATATATAAATCTATAGAGAATTAAAAGGAGATTCTAGCTATATAGCTTAATACTTAATATAATAGCTATTTATATAATAATATTTATTTAGTTAGTTAGGCATTAATTTTATTACATTTTTAACTATATTATCTTTAATCTTAGTCTATAACTCCTTTATAGCTATAATTAACTGGCTAATTGCCTTAATAGACTTTAGATAAATAGCAATTTTAGAATATATTTTATATATCCTCTCTTTAAGGACTTTCTAGAGGTTTTTAATAGGGCTAAGGTCAGGACTATATAGAGGCCAGTTAGTAAAAAAGACTTCTCTTTTTCTTGCCTAAAGATAGAGCCAGTTTTAAACTTTTTAATAAGTAAATATATAGGTATTATTATATTAAAAAGTCTCTCTTTTCTTAATAAGGTTAGGAAGATAAAACTGCAGATAGGATAGAATATACTAGCCTATTATTTTCCCCCTTTTAGATTTAAGATCCCCTAAAAGAAAGATAACTATAGACAGTTTATTATAGTTAATTACACTATAAAATATCTATAAATATCTTATAAGCTATTTACAGGCTTAGACTTTATCTTTATAAAGTCTCTTGCCTTATAGTATTATTAAAAGAAGCTTTTAAAAAAGAAGTCTCTAGACTTATAATTTAGTAAAATAACTACTTAATATAGTTACTATCTATATAGTTAATTATAACCTTATTAAAAAACTACTAACTATACTAAAATAACTTATCTTTATAATAGTATTTATCTATAAAAGATTTCCTTAATTAAGTAGCTTTTTTAATAAGAAATAGATATTAAAGTATAAATCTATATTATATCTTTTTATTAATAAGTTAGCAATAAATTATCTTTAGTAATACCTTTAGCTATACTTAATTTATAATATCTCTATATAAAATAAAAGGGTTATTTTTAATAAGTATTTTAATATAACTTTTATTTTAATTTAATAATACTAAAGGCCTGCTAAAATATAATTTATCTTTATATAACTCTTAGGCTTAATTATATTAAATAATTCTATATATTATATAATAACTTAACTCTATACTATCTATAATATCTTTAATTTAAACTCCTAATTTATATATTATTATAAACCTTATTCTTTTATAAGGAAAATAATATACTTTTTGCCTTTATTAAGGCATTTTAATTTATTTAAATAATGCAATAAAGTTATAGTGTTAATATTAATGTTTTATTGAAAGCGGGGTTAGACCGGGAATGTATTGGAACTTTCGCCGGCCTACTGTAATAAACTTCTAAATAAAAAACAAGGACAGTATCGCGTTGCGCCCCACAAAGCGGATCCATCTGGGTACAAGCTAGAGAAGTAATTGGTTGCTTATCTTCTTCTTTGACGCTAAAATTCTGGAGGATCGCTCACAGCCAAGGCCTTCGTCCTAATTCACAAAGATACCTGGACGAAAGTGATTGGCTTTTTATCTCCTTCTTCAACGCTAAAATTTTTGAGAACCGCTAGATTCCGTCTCAATCTGGGTACTACAGGCATTTAGGCGATCCTGTCAGCTACAGATCATCAGTGATTCTTCACGTGAAAGTCTCTTCAAATCTAGAGTTTACTGTAAAATCCAATACATTAGATGCAATTCGAGAAATGTCGTATTTGGGATAGTGGAAAATGAAATCTAAAGAAGGGCGGCTGGATTTTCTCCGTTAAGACCTACTGCGGTGGGTAGATCAGTGGTTGTAAAGATGCCATTCCTACTATTCCTGGAATCCCACTTTCGCAAGCTCAAGTTTTCGGATTTGCTGGGAATGCATTTTCTAAACTCTCATGTTAGTAAACAGTGCAAGGGCGCTAGGACAACATACCACTTCAACTGTACCGCGAACAATGTAGTGAACTATAGTAACCTCCTTGTTTTGTCCAAGGCGAGCGACCCGTCCGATGGCCTGACTCTCTACACTTGGGTTCCACTGTGGTTCCATGATGAAGACATAGCTCGCTGCGGTCAGGTTAAGTCTGACGGGAGTTAGCTGAATGTCGCCTTGGTGATCTTTTTAGGATCCACATACCCAAAAGCGCCTACGCCAGTGCTCATTAGCAGGACAGGATACTCTTTGTATTTCACAAACCGATCCATGTTGGCCTGTCGCTATGACAGTACCTGTCCTCCATCGATTCTTTGGAACGGTATTCTCTTTCGGCGAAGATGGACTGATACTAGGTCGAGGGTTCTCGTCCAGCATGAGAAAACGATGCTGAGATTGTCAGTGTGGGTTTCCAGTGTTCCCTCGCTGGGTTTACCTCTTGGTTCCATGGGGGCTCTTTTCTAGATCTTGTATGAGGGCATTCATTTTCGACGAATAGCCTTCCGTATTGAAATGATCACCGTCAAGTTCTCCAGGGTATGATTGGCTACCAGAGCAATGCGATTCTTGTATCGTGCCTTTGCAGAGTGGACATGGTCTTGTGAGGAAGCTATTCTCTAGAAAGGCTCCAGCCTCGTTATTTTGCAGGATACACTCTTGGCAGAGTTTGTGCCCGCAAGGGTGATTGTAACTCTCAGATCCACCCAAAAGGTCAAAGGCTGGTATGGGGATGCCACATAGTGAGCACGTTATCTGAGCGTTACTCCCAAGGGAATATAGGAAGTCTTCCCTCTCAGCCTTCTTATCTCGATGATCGTTATCTTTGAAAGGCTTTTGAAAGGTGCCGCGGTTACAGAGAAGTCGAAGTTGAAGCTGTGCCTGGAAGATTCCAAAGCCATTCCGTTTCTCGGGACCTAAACTAGCTTTGGCCTTAATAAGGCTAGCCATATTCACCAACGTCTGATCATATTGTCGCCTCTCACTTTCCTGGAGCTCGATATAATGATGCTTTTCTGACACTTGCGGAAGATGGAGTAACTCTTGAGTTCTTCGCAGACAGATGGAGTCCAGCAGAATGGCAACCCTTTTCAATGCTGTAGT
This sequence comes from Fusarium fujikuroi IMI 58289, assembly GCF_900079805.1. NCBI lineage: Eukaryota > Fungi > Ascomycota > Sordariomycetes > Hypocreales > Nectriaceae > Fusarium > Fusarium fujikuroi. Next base: position 192,638 of record NC_036633.1, on the reverse strand, counting down.
AGTATCATCTGAAAAAGGAAGAATAATGTGCTTTCTGAATGCAGCTTTACGCTCCAGCTCGCTAATTCTCAAAAAGGCAAGCAGGGAACCCAAATCTTCTAAGTGGTTTTGAATTGGTGTTGCAGTGAGGCACCATCGATATGCGGCAGACAACAGACTTGCTGCTTGGTATAGGGTTGTCTCTCGCCTACGAATCATGTGTGCTGGTATTGATCAGAGCATCGATCAAGAATGGCAATACGAAGGGGACTGACCTTCATCAAGAACAATCCTGAACCACTTGATACGGAATGCAAGACTGTCCTGCTTGTTCATGCTATACGCGATCGTATGATATGTTGTAAAGACAATATCGAGATCCAGGTACTCGTTGACTTTGGAGTTCCTATCCTTTCCATAATACTTGCCAGTCTTGATTGATTTGTCAATATGACTATAACCATCCATTAGCGGCTTTCCAGTCTCGAAAAATGCACCAGGGTCATACTAACAGTGCAATCTGTGCCTCCCAAGAGTTCATAATCACTGTGGCGAGTTCAGTAGAGACCAAGCAAGGAAAGGATATCAAGATACCTACACGTGGAGGGTACTATAACAAGAGTTGCTCTCGACAGAGCCTTGCTCGACCCTGCAGGTATATCCTGAAACCACGAATGGGCCAACGGAAGAGTTTCCGCGATAAGAGCCAATGTGCTCAAGGATTTACCCATGCCCATATCGTCTGCAAGTATGCCACCTCCTAGCTCGTCTGGGCAATCGGTAGATTCAGCTCCGGTTATTCTATGACGGTATCTACAATAACTATTAGTTTATGATTTCGATTCAATTCACTAGCCCATACAAGGTCGTTAAGACATTGCGCTCTTGGGCCCATAGGCTAAATATAGGAGGGGTTGGGCCCTGCTCTCTCTGCATCATAAAAGACACTGCTTTCGCTTGGTGCCTAACATAAGAATATCAGCATTATCTTTTTTTCGTGAGCATTTCCCAAACACATACGGTAGGAGAGCTGTCCTAACCATGTTTCCAGTCCTCCTTGTGTCCAAGTCTCGGGAGCGCACCAATGACTGGTATATAGACAGGATGACATGATTATGGTCGTTTACGCCATCGACCAGAGCCTGGGATGATTTGAATTTGGTGGATTGGAAGCCGTGGTCTGTTGAAGATGATGTGGGTTCCTCAACACCAGGAAATCGTATAACATGAGGGTTCCAGTATTCAATGTTCTCGGCTCCGTGTTCCGGATCTTGAAGAAACATCTTTTGACTGCAAAGCGTAGCTCCTACTAGTCCCGCATCATTCACTGAGCCATATAAGTTCACTTCTACCTTGAGAGTTGCCTCGCTTGGCTCTTTTGCGCGGGAGAAGACATGCTGCAGAAGCTTTGTGTCTACAAAAGCTATGCTCTCAATCGAGGCAACCTTTTGGGATTCCGCAATACCTTTGCAGGCCAGTTCATTGATCTGTGCAAAGATGCTGCCATCTGGTGATTTCAGCATAAAGTACTGGAAATGTTTGGAGATAGTAAACATCTGATAAGGCAGACATGGATTAATTTTCGATTGCAGATCTCTCATATCGCCGACAAGCTTGATTGGAACATCTGGTACCTTTTATAAATATCATATTAGCGCAGCCATGTATGACACTTTGATCTAAAGATCCCGGACTACTGACATACCATGCCATAGCAACAAAGTCGGGAACCCTCAGACTGTTCAGTATCGTCCTCTGTAAGAAGGGGAGTGAGGTTCTCGCAAGGGTCCAGGGGGAACAAGGAGTCCGCCCACTCTTGCATGTTACCCCACGATGTTCCTGCGCCATCTGTGTCGATAATGGGCAATGTCCCATCAAAGAAATCGCCTGTAATAGAGAGGTCGGGTTGAAAGATAGTCTCCCAAAAATCGGTGATGGGTAATGACGGGAACGGTTCCACGCATCTGTCCGGTATGGTGAGTTATCACAGTCCTCGATATAATCACGAACCGACTGACATGCTGTCTTTAGACGACTCACTACTGTTGTTTTGAGAATTATCAACTTGCTCCAGCGAATCTGTCTGATAGTAGGCCATGTCTCAAGGTTAAATGTCTCGATTTGTCGGTTTCCTTTGAATGAAATTGGCAAATCTGTGGTTTGGATAAAATGTCTCGTAAGCATCACATTTTGATGTGTCAGCAATGATGGGAGCCTGATTTGATGAACCTTGCATATCCTTGAGGCTCAGACATCATCTGACTATGGTTGCCTCAATAAGGCAGACACAGGCTGTCCAATGTTAACAAAATCCGTAAGCCACTTCTCCACAATTAGGCTGAATATGCCAAGCTGTGCAATGTTTTTTATTTGGCCTGTAATACCTTGCGCGCATGTTACCTCTCTTAACGCGTCACGACCTTGAAATGTGTCATTATTGAGAATACCTTGCGGCAAAACCTCAGCATGGCATCGAGACCGCCACTTCCCAAGCCAAATGGGTTTCAGAGAGCTCTCGCAGACTTTCAGAATCGGCTTAAACCGGCCGAGAGACAGCAATTTAAAGTCACGACTTTGGATGAGCTCAAGGTGACCATCTTGGCCATCCAGTCGCAGCAAAGGTCACGAAAGAAGATGATGCATATGGGGCGACTCGTCCCGTTCCTTGAGGCCATGGAACAATTTGGGAAAGTGATTGAGGTCTTCCTCAACGTGTCTGAGGTCCTTGCCTTTGTATGGGGGCCAATGAAGCTCCTACTTCTGGTATAGACTGTGCCGCATCTGAAACTGAACAGAGGTTGACAGTACATGCAGACCGCTATAAACTGGACCGAGTCATTTGATACACTACTGGATGCCTATCAGCGTATAGCCGAGAACTTTCCCATTTTCGAAGGGTACCAGAGTACTTTTTCTCAGAACGACAAGATGCAAAGTGTCATGGAACATGCTTGGTCCAATATTCTGGAATTTCACATCAAGGCACTCCGGATATTTGAACAGTCTAGTACGGCTATATTGTCCTTTACCTCTAACTGACTACTGATCTTATTTGCAGTGTTGAAACAGTTTTTCCGCTCTTTATGGAAGGATTTCAAGACCAGATTCCAGAGTATCTTGGACGATTTGAAGCGACAGAAGGAACTCGTTGAAAGTCATGCAAACAGATATCACATTCACAATTATGAAAATGATCGCCTGAAAATGCTTGCAGAATTCAAAGAAGCAAGTGTGAAGAGATCATCGGAACGGAAAGCATTTGTTTCACAATGGATTGCAGCGCCACAAGCTATTATCGACCATGAACATATTTGCGAAACTCTTCGAGAGAGCTCAGAGGCAACTCAAAGACCAATGGGCCAATGGATTCTTAATCATGAGGATGTGAAATCTTGGCTGGATAAAACAGTGCCTAAATCCTCAACAATCTGGGTAACTGCTATTGCCGGCGCTGGTGTGTTCTGCCGGTATATTCACGTTACATTGACAGCTTCGAGGTTAATACTATTTAGGTAAAACTGTCCTCGCCTCCGTGATAATTGATCATCTAAAACAGCGAGACACCGAGCCAGTCGGCTTCTTTTACTGCAAGCACGGAGATCCGAAGAAACGGACCCTTCTCTCCTTTCTAAAAAGCACCTTGAGCCAGCTCGTCGCACAGCAAGATCAGCTTGTACCATACTATTACGATGAAGCAATCAAAAGTGGAGAAATCACACTGCAGTCAGTCAAACATTGCAAGACACTCCTGCTCCACATGCTGCAAAACATCCCTAAAGCTTACCTCATTGTGGATGGTCTCGACGAATGTGATGATAACGAAAGAAAAGCAATTCTAAGCTTTCTACAGGAAACCCTCTCAATATGTGATAGCTTGAATCCTGCAAAGCTCCGTGCTCTAATCCTGAGCCGTGATGAGCGAGATATCAAAAAGGCACTTGCCATGGCAACCATGATCCGATTAGGGCAACAAGACACACTCCAGGATATGAAAGTATATATAGATTGCAAAGCCAGTGCGATCCAAGACATTTTCAGATTCAGTGATGCTGATCGGGAATACATCGAGCAATATGTGCTTGATAAGTCAGACGGTATGCCTCCTTCATTCTGCCCGGCATCCAATTGGCTAATCTATCAGGGATGTTTTTATTCGCCAAACTAGTCTTGTCTAACCTTGAAGGCCAGCCAAATCTGAAATGCTTTCACAAAGAGTTCCATAGTCTTCCTCAGGGCCTCGGCCAAGCGTGCGTACCGAAATCAGAAGGGCTGCTAACCCCATGGCCTCTAACTAACTCATATAATACAGATATGACCGCAATTTGCACAGAATTCGGAACAATCCCAACCATAACCAGAGGGCAGTGGCTGAGAAGATTCTTTCTCTCGTTCTCTGTTCCAGACGGCCACTCATGTCGCGAGAGCTTCAAGCAGCGATATCTATTGATCCTCAGGAGCAGACAGTAGATTCAACCCTCAGATTATCCCTGGATATGAGAGACATTTGTGGTTCTTTAATTGAAATCATTCCCGGGGGAGCTGTGGAATTGGTTCATGCCACAGCGTCTACGTATGGCCGCAAGAAGATTGCATTATTTTGCATTACTAATACAGCACAGGTATATTCAAGAACTCGGTTACATTCCACGGTGGATGGCAGAACTCTCCATGACATATATCTGTCTCAATTACCTCAGCTATGAGTGTTTTGGAGAAACCTCGAAACCTGCGATCTTGAGATACATCCATGAGGGCTATTTTGCATTCCAAGACTACGCCATTGCCCATTGGACTGATCATGTTCCAGCATTGCTTGAGTCGTTGAAAGGTGTTACACTAGATGGACAGAGTCACAAAGACGACATAATATCCGCTTTCACCTTATTTGCCGCACAATATGATGCAGAGTTGGCTTCTACAGACAAATCCCGAGAAATGCTAGACGCCAAAGTTTTGCGACAACTTGACCACAGCCAGCACGTAGTGTCCTTATGGGAGCATTCCACCAACTACAAAGCCCTTACTGATGATCGAAAGGATAAAGTCAGTATAGGTAAACTTGGAAAAGCCCTCGAAATAAACAGACCTCTTTTGGAAGCCACGCCAACGACGAGCACGAATGCAATTATGGATACACATTCGCTTGAGAACTTCTATGGCAGTAACTGGTTCAAGTGCTCCAGGCTATCATGTTACTATTTCCACGAAGGCTTCGCTTCTCATCGTGATAGACAAGGCCACTACGATCGCCATGACCGACCTTTCAGCTGTGACGATGATGACTGTCCTTCGTCAAAAATAGGGTTCGGGTCACTCAAGGAGTTTGAGAAACATAGAAGAAACATGCATCCAGGAAAGGGCAAGTTGACGCAGACGTTCAAGAGACTGAAACAACTGGGTAGACCTGGAGTTGAAGTTGCAAAAAACACTTGCCCTGAGTGTTCGTTCAAGTTTGACTCGAGACTTCAGTTCAGATTGCACCTTGTATGGCATAACGCGCAGAAAACTCAGGTGGCACGTAAGCCGGCTAGATATCAGGTCTAGTTCTTAGATGGTTATTTTAGTTTAGATAGTAATGATCAGTAATAAAGAGGTTCTATTTAAGAGAAGAGTAAAGATAAGTTATTATAGAAAACAGCAATTTGAAGTCTATAAACTAAAGGGCTTCTTAGTGCTACGGATGACATAGGCAATTAATGAAATATATCATTCTTGTAAGGATTTCTTAAGTACCTTTTTGCAGGAATGCAGCGATGGTTTGGCTACTATTCGTATCCAACATCGCTTTAGATGCTCCCCCTTGAAAGAAATTCAACCTAAGCCAGAAGTCTAAAAGCCTCGTTTTGGTCGTATATGATACCCTCTTCCATTTGCATATGCATGACAATTTCCCTGTCTACACGAGTGTAGAAAAGCCGTGGATGACGCCTCGCAATTGTCGGAGGTCCACCGAAACGGGATGAGACAGGTGCTGTGTTTTCATTTCAGCTAGGGCCTAAAATAACTATACTAATGATTCTTACATAAAATTTCTTCTCTTACTTGCTTGTAACAATTAAATAAAACATAGATTGTGGGAGGAAGAGCAAGAAGTAATGCGATGAGGGCGATAATTGACTCTGCATTCATAATCACTTGTGAACAGGATTATTTGTTGGAAATTGCTAGACATGTAGAACACTCTTGCCGATAAAATATAGTAAAGAAAAGCCAAGTAGGACTTAGACTTGTCGAACCGGATGGGGACCGACACTGGTGATAGAATAATACTTCAATATGTACAGGATTAACAAGAAGGAGTTTGAAAACTTATTACCCAAGTCCACTTCTGATGTACCAGAAGCTGGATAAGACGCTGGTGAGCCTGGCACTCTTCAGATTCTGGCCCATTGGTCAAAAAGAACACTAGTACCATTTCAGCGTTTTCAGATTCTGGGTCATTGGTCGATGAAAATAATGGCAAGACCTGCATATGCATTCAGATTTTGGGCTATTGGTCAAAGTGAGCTGTGTCTCCATATTTGTCATTTTCAAATTCTGGATCATTGGCCAAGGGCGGCGGTGAAGGGAAGTGGCTTGCTGTATACGTATTTCGGATTCTGGGTTTTCAGCCACTGATGGATGAGCCAGCCGAGTCTTTGATGCCCGATGTGCATTTCTTATGCACAAGTAAGCAACAGGTGAGACGTACGAGGCTCTTGAACCCGAATATTTAGATCTGCCATCGCCCCTCAGTATTTCCCCCCATCTCAGCCCAGCATTCTCGCCTACTCTTTAATAATCGCTACCATCCCTCCCAACCCTACCTTCTGTCCTCTGACTTGAGAGTTTATCATGGACCAAGTTCGGAAAAAGGATGCCATAGAGGCAGAATGGCTGCGGAACTACCAATTGATTCGGAACTTATACCTCTCAGATATGTCTCTCAATGATCTCGTCTACTGGTTGGGTATCTTTGAAAATTTCACTGTCACGTAATATTTCAGTTCCCTCCTCTATTACTTGAGCTAACTAGCTCTTAGGAAATCCCAACTCGAGTACCGATTGAAAAAGTGGAATATTTCGAAAAACATCGACCGCGACTCATGGAGACACATTGACAAAACCATCAACAAACGGAAGCAGGAAGGCAAAGAAAGCGATGTTCTTTTATGCGGCAAGCGAGTAAAGCAATCCACCGTCGAAAAGGAAACCAATCGCCACCGAGACACGAGTATCACGGCTCAAAGGCTCCCTGGTAAGTACACAATAGTGTTACCTACCAAGTTAGAATCCCGAAATTGACATTCCACAGAAGGCCATATTCAGTCAGTTGCATTATCAGATGAGATTATTATCTGTACGCCACAAGCATACCTAAACGAGTTTGAGTGGCCAGAGTCGCTGCCATGGTTCAAATTCCGATCCAAGTTGCAAGAATGTAAGTGTAACCAGTTAAACTATGAAGGCCTTCTGCTGACTTTATTTCGACTAGGGTTGAGCTATATTCAGTTACATAGAACAACGGGCGAGCCAAGAGGGCTAGCAATGAATCTTCTTCGTACGTCCAGGATGTTGCTGCTTGGACACAAATCCGATCAAAGTCAGCTAAGCCACCTCATCCCCAAGTTGGCTATGAACCTTGTTATGGGAATGCCGGAATACTTCCCTGGCGAACACCTACAAACCGCTCAAATGATCGCAACCGGCACCACAAATGTCATAATGCCCGAGTGCCTGAAGCTCATTATCTACCAAGTCTCAAATGACATGATCTTACTATGGAAGGCTGATGACTTTGAGAATCTTTACACTCTTATCTCCAGGACAGGGCTCTTGAGTGCCACAGACAGTCTAAGAAGGGCCCGGCAACAAGATCTGAGTACCAGAGCATTTATGGATAATCTTTTCACAGAGCTCATCAGGTCTATCTGCTATAATAATACGATGATGAATATGGAAAATCCTAGGACTCTGGTTAAATGGCTCCTTTCTTCAGGCCAAGACCCAAACATCAAGTTTGCTAAACCCGATAATATGTTTACGGCACTGGAGCATGCGATTTTTTCTCGACGAATAGACTTAATTGAACCGCTTCTCAAGGCCGGTGCTGTTGCCAGTAGGAGTTGGAACAGTTCCAGTCATCAGTCGATTATGCGTGTTGTACTCTCCGATCGAGTTTGCAATAGAGAATTAGCACGCATCATCAGGATCTTGGTAGGCCACTACAAGACCTTGACTGCAGAAGAAACCCTCCATGCGGCTATTCTACTACAGGATGAGCGCCTTTTCAAACAGGCGTTGGACAATGGTGCCGATATCTCACTTCCCATCGAAACGCTGTCAGAAAGTTTCATGCGTGAGAATCTCAATGCCGTCAAGGAGGAGACAGCTTTGAGTGCCGCTGCTGCAGTCAGCATGCACGCCACAAGGGTAGTTTTCGACCTTCTGCAAACCCGAAATCAGGCCATCAAAGCAGCATCATTCATCACGCCTGACGTATTCATTTCAGCAGCATGTGCGGGTAACGCTGATGTCATATCGTTTCTTCATGGAATCCATCCTATTGGTTTCAGGACTAATATGCACGGTGTAACACCTTTGGAAGTTGCTATCAAACAAGGTCATCAGGAGGCTTATCAGTTACTGTTTAAGCTCTATCGTCAATCTAGCGCCACTCTTCTCCTTATTCCGATATTCACAGACCAACTCGACATATTACAGTACCTTCTGTCGAACGGTCTTGACGTCAATCTTACGACGAAACGAGATGATATAGATGCATGCAAGTTCTTGTTGCGAAGTCGACTTCTGGTTTGGCATTTTCCAGTATACGATCAAGACAAATCCCCGACTGTTTTAGAATTACTTCTCCGTGTTGTTTTATCCAGTCATGATTGGAATGACGGGATCAAACTCCTTCTTAGATCGGGAGCTTTTTTCCCAGCAGAAGCAATTCTTAGGTTGTCAAGAGCAGGACACGACGACATACTTTCTGCTGCTCTGGACGCAGGGGTTGACCCAAACGTTCAAAATTGCTTTGGAGACAGCGCGCTTGCGTTGGCTCTGCGGAGCGAAAACACAAACTGCGTTAAGCTGCTTCTAGAAAAGGGCGCTGAGCTTCGAACACTGACATCCGAAGTGTTTGAGACCCTCGTGCCTGATCATATATGCAACATTGAAGGACAGCGCAGCGTTTGTGACCCGCCTCTCGGAGAGCTCCTTTTGGAACACTGGGCAAGCATTTTCAACGCCAGCAAAGACAGTTTGCTTGAAATCGACGCCGCGATCATCGCACAACATCATTCCCGGGTCGAAAGCGCATTTTCAGAAATGCCAACATACTACAGTCCATCAAGCTTATGCTCTGCTGTGCTAGTCGAGAGCCACTGGGTTATTGACTTTCTTCTCAACAACAGACCTCTCCAAAGACCTCATTTTATTTTAGAGGGAACCGCAGTTGGCTTGGCAGCGATGCTAGGCAATCTGCCTTTGGTACGAAAGCTTGTAACGCAGCTTCAAAAACCCGAGACGGCACTGCTTCCATTTTTTAAACCTTCTTCTCGCCTCCCATTCCAGCATTATGAAGGCTTTCATATCACTTCATCGCACATTTTCTGGTATGGCCACTCAAACGATGATCATGATGGCAATGACTTTGAGGATTTTAAGTGCTGCAACCATTGTAGTCTTTTTATAGGCAGTCCTTTGGCTTTAGCCGCATCTTACCGGGGAACAGCCGGGGTGTTGGAACTGTTGAGTCACAATTATGAGCCTGACGTTATTACGTGGGCTAGAGCTTTTAGTATGGATGACCTAGATTGTTTGAAGGCGCTCAAGGATTACAGCCTGCAAGTTAGGAGTCCTCAACTACCGCCATTAACACTTTCGCGCTTACTGACATATGCGATACAACATGAAATGGAGGAAGCCCTCGTCTGGCTTATTGAATTAGGAGCCGATATCCACGAGAATGATCTATTTTGGTACCGTGGCCGCTCACCTGTCCAATTCGCTATTGAACTTGGCCGCTTGACAGTCGCTGAGAGTCTTCTGCGCTCTGGAGCAAAGGTTAATGCAGCACCATCTTTTAAATCTGGCGTAACAGCGTTGCAATGTGCCGCCATCGAGGGACATATCGGATTAGCGAAGCAACTGCTAGATGCTGGTGCCCGAGTTAACGCCAGGGGTAGCCGACAGGATGGCAGAACGGCCTTAGAAGGAGCTGCAGAGCACGGGCGACTTGACATGGTTGAGCTCTTACTCCGTCACGGGGCACTTACAACAGGGCCTGGGATATTTCAGTACATTCGAGCTACTTATTTCGCAGAGCTAGAAGCATATCATGCCACAGCAGCATTGTTACGACAATCGAGGAAATGGACAGACGAAGACAAACACATGTACGATTCAATGTGTGCGGAGTGCAAATTTTGCTCTTCAGAGCCGAGACAACCAAGGGGCAAAAGGTGTTGCGCTTGTGATAAAATCCGTACCCAAGGGCGCTATTGCTGTGATGAGATCCACATGCCAGAGGATAACTGCTACCACTATTACACCGAAGAGGAGGAGAGTCATTACGATCTCGAAATACTAGGAGAGGAAAGTGAAGCTCAGGAGGATGTAGAATTGGAGGAAGTGATAGGATTAGCAGATGATGGTTGATTGGATGAGAGTTCAGAGGACCTTTTGTCACATTATACTTATCTTTGATGTTAGATGCCACACTCATTAATATCTCGGTATTTATAAAATAATCGATCAAGTTACTGGAAAGGTAGTGTATTTATTGCAGGCCAGAAACTGTAAAAATAATTGCAGTCAAGATGTTGATATTGGCTGGGGCGAAAGTAACTAATGAGTATTGGCAATTAAAAAGCCTTTCGATTTTCTGGTTACAGCAAATCTAGTGGTGTCTCTGTAAACAATATCTTACTAAGCACAAAATGCCTGTTTTTATCTTCTAAGAGTGATAGAGTGTGGAATAGCTTCCTATACATTAGGACCTCCTGATAAAAGTTTCTGTAAAAGTCAATCGTCAGGCTTCTCTGCATCTCGAGAGCTACCCTAAACCTGCTAGTTACGTTAGCCGTATTTTCATACCTGAGAGCGCTGGTGGGTCAAGCCACCAAAGTCTGGCTTGACCTAACATTAGCTCGAATTTGGTATCAATGGGCACTGTCGGACTTTATGCAAATATACGTTGAAAGTGATGATGCGATAAATATGAGGGCTCACCTTATGTATTTCCTCTAGAATACCCATAATCAAGTTCTTTGTAAGTGATGCATCCAGGATCCTCGATGTCATGACCTGTGTTACATCAGTGGGTAGTCAATCGACGCGAAAAAAATCCCGATACCCGACGCGTCTCGTGTAAAGACAATAATAGATTCTTGCTTTATGAGCAACGAGAGCACCTCTCGCCTGGCACGAATTTCATCAAAGTATGGTATAGAAGACTAATATTTGTCAGTTTGTGAAATTGATTTGGTTTTGGACTTGAACATGTTCTGCCATGTCATTGACAAGGCTCTGAGATGAACAATATTCGTCGCAAGCAGCTTAAGATCCAGTGTTCAGCTATATACAGAGGGTCGGCCTGGCTAAATCCAATTTGGAGACAACAAGCGCCAATAAACCTCCCACAAGGTCCAAAAAGAGATTGTAAGATCTTTTGGGAGTTTGTCAGTCCATAAGATTTATTCTTCAAGCCAAGATTCTTTTAGGCCGCTTCTTTTAGAGAAATTGTTCCATGATCGAATGTGGGGGATCTTATCTTATCAGTCTTGGTGAATCGACCGTGACGCAGGTAGGTCACATTCTGTCCAGTCCATCCCTCAAGCGGTGCATCTTGGGCTTTGGATCGCATGCACCCAATTCCGGTCAATCTCGTTCTCGAAAAATGGGCAGTCATGGTCATCAGCGGGCGGCGTTGGCGTTGAGTTTAGCAGGGAGTATTCAAGCCAACGTTAATTGCCAATTTTGGGTAGGGAGAGTATTTGACGTGAAGCCTTGACGTATATTTCCAGGAGCTCCGGAGTGTAAAGACTACTGATTCCGCTGAGACGAAGCCGCCTGAGATCAGACCTGGCCGGTGTCCGATTTTATTTTGGCAGCGGGATGGTAAGACGGCACGCCGCTGGATGAGGATGAGATCAGAGCCAGCATAAGAGTCAGTTTCTATGGGGCTGACCCTATACTCAGAGTCAGATCGTCATCGCCTTGCAACGACAATTGACAGCAACGAGCGTATTGGTTATTCACTGGATTGGAGAAATACAATAATCACAACACATCTTTTTGTGGCCAGTATGGGTGTGAACAACTGTTGCTAGGTGTAGGTTTCGGACGACTTTGAGCAGGACACCCGCCTCACCACCTCTGTAACTCATCTGAGAAGGGATCCTGGGCTTGGAAAGTGGTTTTACCAACTGAAATGGCCAGCCGATGGTTATCTCGCAGTCATCAATATGCAGTACCACAACAAATTCAGTTCATCTTTTTTAAGGACCAAGAGTGTAGATAACATAATCCAGGCCTGGATCTGCCCCCCGTCATACATCCCCTGCAGAGGACGACTCTCCAGCAGAAGACTCAGCCTCATCAGACGATATAACTCCATGGAAGAGACTGCCAAGACCGTTCTGCTCCGCAAACTCTTTTCAGTTCACAAAACCTCCCAAATCATATTCCGAAGGCGTGAATCCTCTCTTCAGAACAGCTGAAGCCAGCACCGCCGCCCAGTTCCAGTTATTCTCTCGTACCGTCTCGCGCATCGTGTCCCTCGCTACGTCTTGGACCCGGTCCTCCCAAGACTTGACGCTGATGCGAGCGTTGCGAGGCATCGAGAAGAAGACTCCGCTGGGGTTCTCATCTGCCTCTGCGGCTTTGGAGAAGAAGTATCGGAAGGATGGGCCGTGCCACGCGATGAAGCAGGCGGCGTAAAGGCGCGGGCAATTCTGCGCTTCGCAGTCGTGGGTCGCTTCCTTTGAAGCTGGGGATCTGTCAGTGTTGATGAGACTATTGGCATGAGATTCAACTTACTGCAAAGGAAGCCGATATGCATGTCTAACGCTTTTATCAGGTCGAAGGTTGAATTTGGTGCGAGGTCGTCCAAATTCGTCAAGATATCCGCTGGTGTACTGTTTATGGTACTTTTCAAAGAACTGAACATCATTACGCTGGTCGAGAATGTGAACGCTCTTGTTATACTCCACAAGTAAACGATCGATGGCCTCCTTGTTTGGTTCGATGACAGTTGCGTGGATGGTATCGAATGACTGCGCAGAGTCCGACGCTTCGGTCAGTTGGAAGGCGGGAATGGTCAAGTCATCGATATCATCAGGGTTGGTGCGCCACCTGGTGAAATGCCCCCGTTCGGCTTCCTCTTGCTTCTTGAGCTCTCTGCTGGTGCCTTTCAGAAAAGGTCGGTGACTTCGACGGAAGACACCGGGACGGAATGATAGCATCTTGCCACCTCAGGGCGGGCCGGTGTATCGAGCAGCCTTGGTTCCTGGTTCCAGCGGTCGCGAGAGCATTTTTTTTGTTGATGTCGTCGTCGGCATCTCGGGGAACGATGGTAGGGTTGGTGTCATTTTCGTCTTCGGCCTTGACGTCAGTCACGTCTTGGGCGGCATCCCCAGACATATTGGGCGACTTTAATCAGGGCAAGATCAACGCAGACAACTGAGAGATGCTTCGGAGCTCGCGATATCTACACGACCTCTCAAGCCAGTACAGAAAGCGGAGATTGATGGAAATGACGGCGCTTGCATGGGTTGGAAGGCAGAGATTTTCTTTGCACGCAAACAAGAATGGTTGCTCGTCGCGACCGACGCTGTGTAACAAAGCTACGACGCGTCATGTTTTGATGCCTCACGAGCGACAAATACACTTAATTATCCTCCATGGTAAAGACCGATATGTATCCTGTGACGAAGGATCTTTTTTGCCGAATACAGCATTTTGTATCGTATTTAGCTTCATTGGGTGGTCCAGTTGCTAGAGTGCAACGTACTGCGGCTTGGGGATTTAGCGGCCAGTAACTTCAGTTCAGGTTAGCTTCACAGTGCCAACAACCACGTCTAAAGTGGGCGCTCGAACAAACACTGACCTTGCAAGAGGATATCGATACAGTATGGACTGCAGGTAAACTACGACCTTGATCTTTTTGACACAAGATCAGAAGTCTTGTGCCATAATTCTCTTTCGTGCCTTGATGTAACGACTGCCAAGTATATGAAAGAGGATCAAGAGGTCCTATGGAGGCTTTGTGGAGGTGATGTGCTTGGTCTTCAGCAGCTTGCATCATTGGTATTTTGATGGTGCCGGTGAAGCGTGCACTCCTCATGCCTGGGGAAATCATCCAAAAAACAGTACATTTGGCGAGCAGACATCAGTATCCTCTGGCCCAGAAGCGGGAAACCCAGGCTTTAGGCCTGACAATTTTCCTTTGAGATTGCATGTTCGGTGTCCAATATAAGCACTTCTCATAGCAGACTGCTTCTCCGTCTCGAATTTAAGGAGCTATCAGTTGACGACAAGTCTGTTCGACGGGCAGTGAACAGGAATATATGGTCTTCATCGGCCCTGATTCGAGGATGACGTGTGCCCGATCGTTTGTTGACCCGCTGGATCAATGTCCGTGCCTATGATGACAGTAGAAGAGTATCTTAGCTGTTCAACGCAATTGCCTGCTCGGAAACGCTCCGGCGCCAATCGACCCAGTTGCTGACTTTATGGCTTGCTGATCAATAGAGGGAACAGCTTCTTACCCCTTTCACACCGCGACTCTATTATCCACCGTGATGTTCTGATTGTCAACGCCATTGTCGATAAAGTCCTCACCGCGGTGGTCTCTTCCAACAAACAAAGTGCTGCATCAACCCGGGAATCGAGTACTCACGGCAGATACTGCTGGTTTCTTGATTTATTGGCATGCTCTAGGCATACACCGCTCCGGAGACACATCTATCCAGCTGAAGAGTAAATGACGGGGTTCCTTCACTTTATATTTTGGCATTCAGCACCAGCCTTGATATCTCAATTACCATACTCAATAATACAGCACGAGAAAGAACCTGGCGACTCCAGTCACTTATCCTCAACTCCAATCTATAGTCGATACAAAGACACCATCATCAGGGCTCTACTCTCTACCCGGGGCATCTTTACCTGCGCTGGTTGAGGCGTTGCCATTACCTATATAATGTATGTCCTACTAAATCGCTCAATTTCTATCCATCGGCCAATACTCGAGCTCGCAAATACCGTCGATTTGGTGCTTGGAATGGCGGCAAGCGTTTCAAGAAGCCTCGATGGCCCCTGAGAAAGTATCTGATCAAAAACATCTGTGCCTCAGCAACAAGTAACCTCCCGCCAGAGGGTCAACTGCCTGTCAGAGGGTGAAAGAGGGACAAATTTCAGGTTCTTGTCAGTCACTAGATTGAACAAAGCCATATGTAATGCCAGATCCAGGGAATTCAAACTGTCAAAGAAGGGTGTTATTCAAGAGTTTGAAGAATCCTGCTCTGCATTATCACATATTAATACTGTGCTCTGTGATGCATCTTGTCGGCTTGGAGATAAGTAATGAGATATCAGAGAATTACTTCATGAGCAGGTGGAGTGCATATGAGCCCTCGCCATTAAAGGGGTATGCTGGCCTTGCAGTGCACTGTATGCGTAAATGCAGTCGCTTGACAGCTGCTTTTGGTCCTATAGGAAACATGATCATGGTAACCGTGGCGGAGGTATTCCCTGGCTGGTGCTGTACTGAGATAGGTAATCCAGGCGCTTCCAGGTTGTGAGCTTTCTCTGAACAGTGCCCTGTACTTGCTCGACGAGGCTTGCAAATTGGGCTATGTTCTTAACATGGGAACGGAACTGATCGGCATTAGCAAAGAGTTTTATTTGCAGCACCGCATTATTGCTTAAGAGTTGCATATCGCCAGGAGGTCTCTAGAGTACCTACAGGGAAGCCTCGTGCTGAAGATGTTCGATTTTTCCAGTTGAAGCTTTAACAAGTTACATGGGAGTGATACTGACGATAGGCCGCCAACACGTGTTACGGGTTTGTTTCCGGATGCATCGCCTACTTGTATCGAATGCCTCGACTTGGCGTTTCTGATCTCCACTACATTAAAGTCTCGGCGCAGCGAAGCCACCGAGGAGGTTCTGCTCCAGCCTGGACTGATCACCTACAGGTCAAGAGATTGGATAGTGGGGTCCATCTACCTCGAGAGGAACAACACTGCGATAAGGCTGAGAGATCAAAAGAGCCTCTAGCCCCAAGGCATAAAGGTAGAGAACACCAAGGAACACATATGGGTGATAGAATCATTGCCGTCACTGTGAGGAACAATGCATTGCCCCGAGCTCTCAATCTCCCCTTTCGGTGGCACCAAAAGCTGAACAATAACTGCGCTCTAAACAATAAATGGATTGTCGGTAATGCTGCCATGTTCAAAGATGTCTCAAGGACAAGATAGAGCTCTTATTACAACCATAGCATTGTCATGCTTGAGACGGGTTGCGTGAGCAAGCCTTTCTCCCCAATCAGCGGTTCACTGGCATTCTCTGTGCAATTGTACACACTAACGCTTCTTAGTTCTTTTGCTATCATAAAATTGAATCTACATTCGCTTGCTTCTGTGCTTGAACAGCTACTTGTCTGTTCTGAGTGAGCCCGAACAGTCACTCTATTTCTTAAAATCGCAAACCAGACGCCATTTAGTATAAATAGCTTGCTCAGCTCCCCTCTTTTTATCCTACATTCATCAACAGCATTCTGCAAAGGATACTACTTGGTACTTACTAACTCAGACGACCATCACAACGCACCATCAACAACTCATTCACCTACGTCGGAATAACTACGAGCATCATGTCTCAGCTTCTCCCAGCAGTTGCCATCCTCTGCAGGGTTTGCACTACCGTCTTTATCGCGATGAATTTCATCGACAGGGTCCCCCGTCAACCTTCTCTGCTCCTTATTCCCTTCATATCTTCTCACGTTCTTCGTCAACTCCACAGATACTTTTTCAGGGTATATGTTACTTATCTTCTACCGAAACATTCTGTACCTCCTATTATTCCTCTTGCATCTATCCTGATCATCACCTTTTCGCTTATACTCTGTCTCGGTTTTCCAGACCGGGAGCCTCAACTAACAGAGTCGCAAACGGCACATTCCGCTGCTCCGTCATCGGATAGCCAAGACCGCCAGGAGCACGGAGATAACTCCCAAGATTGCAGCAACGTCAAGATGTCCACTGACATCCCCTTGGGGAATTCCGCAGGTCACCGTCTCAAGATGCTTCCTAGCCACAACTCTCCTGCTTACACCCTGTTCAAAGTTCTTGAACGTCTGTGCAACTACCGGATGGCAGTTATTGTCCAGTGTATCTCTATGGTGTCCGAAGTCCTCCCTCAAGATATCTACTTACTAGGCCGCCCGTACCAGGATACCTATGATACCTATTTTCTTGTGAGCGGAACTGGTTCTGTTCAATGTATTTTGGGTGGAATCCGCGAAGTCTGCTCTTATTGGCTGGAAACGATCTTTGTGTCTTATCTGATGCGCTGGTTCGTGTTGTCTCTACTCTATTTCTTGGTGGCTGCTATGTATACGGTCTTTGCTGATGGAACAGTTTGCGACCGTGCGATGGCAATCGCAAATTGGGCAGAACAGGGGACTGAATGGTCGACTGCAACTTTCTTCTTTGGATGGCTTAGGGATTGGATGGCAAGACGCAACACTTCAAACAAGTGAAATGAAGGTCAGTGTACGATAGAAAGGCCGTAAGGTCAACAATAGTTTAGATGTATTTGTAGGGTAATTTAGCAATTATCATTCAGTGTATATCAACTTGTTTAGTTACATCACTAACCTCCAAGTCTAAATTATTGTTTGTCTCAGTTTCTCTCGACCTGAGTGTAACTCCTTGTGTAAAGTAAAGTCGCTCACGATAACTTATCAGCTTTCTCACGACAAAACGGTTCTGTAAGACAGAGCTGACCAAGACAGGAAGTATGTGATAAGGCATTGTAGCGCAAATGATATAGATCCCTAAGGATACTGTGACGATAGTGGCCGGGGCTGTGAGTTCGAGATGCTAGCCAGTTCACGTTCGGAGTATCTGGAACAAGAGCTGTGCACTTAGAAGTCCTCTGCACATCTACAGACACTGAACTCATTGTGTGTACCAAGAACATTGAGCAACAGGCATCTAGTCATGTTTTGATAGTAACCGAGATGATTGGAAAGCCACTGTTCACATCGATCTTCACAATTTCATCGCCTACGAGTGTGAGATTCTGAACCCTCTACCTGATCCAAGAACAAAGACCGGATCACATCACTCACCATCAACCGAGTTTCAAGACCTCTACCACTTCGCATAACCCTCCTCTTCTTCCTCTAAGTTCTGTCTGCCGGAATAAGCTCTCAGCCACAAGTCTCAGCTGCAAATAACACTTCTAGCTCACAACTTAGACACCCCCTTTTCCTCTCCGTCTCCCTTCGCATTTATCTTATCGAAAGTACCATGAAAAGACTTCGCCAATCCCTTATTCATTCCCATTGTTTTCACATTCTAGATCAATCCGTTCTCAATCATACAAAAAGGAGCTGTTGCAAGGACGGAGAATTATATGTCGATCAAAGATCGTCCTGCCGTTGAGTGATGTGTAGGCGCAGAATCTGGCACTGGTGTCGCTTTTCACCGCAAACCATAGGATGGAAGCTTGCTTATTTGGAGATTGCCATGTATGCCCCGTAGTTTAACTAGCCATTAACTTTTGAGCATAAATTCTTTTTGGATTCAATAAGAATGGTTGGCGCTATTCTTTACTGTTGCTCAATCGCGCGATAGCATGTCCTTGGCCTTGAACATTGGATCTGATGACTGTCATGCATTCCAGGCAGACGTGATGGCAGCAAAGTCTGGATCAGCGAGACCTCGTCTTCACTTCAGCCTATCAGGCAATCCAATCGAACGATTACCTAGGTGAATCGCGCAGCATCTCAATCCCGAGAAATGTGCTCTAGTTGGACTTGAGTACCATTAGCTGGGGGTGACTGAACATGTGTATTTTTGCTGTCTATCAACATATAACCAGCTAAAATTAGAGGCACTTTTTGTGAAAGCATAGTGCTGTTCGCAGATGTAAGACTTCGGCCTCTTTCGTAGATATTGTAAGGGCTCAGGGTCTTGCCCCTCGTTTGTAATCCATCGATGTCCCAGCAGTGCAACATCCGTCGACTTCAATGTAAGTAGCGCTGTGATTTTGGACTGATCAACGGAGGAGCTGACCATTGGTTCTTGGAATTCAAGAGATCAATTACTTTTTGGCTCTCAAGACACTTTGTCTTGCATCGAGGTAGTCTGCAGTAGGGTGCATGCTTCGGAATAGGAGCTAGGGTCGCCTCATTCTGCTTGTCCCTTTGGCTTGTTCTTCTGCGACACTATCTTGCTCCTCATTGTTGATTTCTTCTTTTGCAGTAATTGGAGCCTTCGGCCTGTTCCTTAATGTCTTAGACTTCATCTTTTGGCCAATGCCTTCCAGGTTTTCCACATTCAGCGGCCCGTATGCTCATCTTCCGCCTGAACCCGCACTTCCTATCAGATTCTTTGATCTTCTCTCCCTATGTTGAATGTTGCATTATAGGATTCCGTATTTTGGACCTATTCCTCACCCCCTCGAAGATGTTTGAGAACAAGTAGCAGTACTCATCCATTTACAAGGGAACCTTTCCGTGACATGTTTCAGTCTTGGTGAGCTTGACGATGAAGGAAGAGCCCTCTCACCTCTTGGTAGTACTCAACAGGGGCTCTCTGCTTTGGTTAGACTCTAAGGTTAGTAATACGAAGGTACATACCGAGCCCTATAAGGATTGGAACAATCAGATGAAAGGTTCGGAAGGTGAGATATGGCTGTCAGCCCCAAGAAAAGAGCATGATCACAACCTTGTTCACTATAGAAACAAATCCGATTGATGGCGCAAGGTGAAGAACCATAAGAGCCACTGGGAACGAATTATTCCAAAGACTAGTCGTCTTCGAGAAACTCATGAATGTCGAAGAATAGTGGGAATGGCAGTAGTTGGGGGCTTCTGCATACCTTAGCGAGTCGCCCTTCGCAGAAGTCAATTGTTATTCACCACTGCGTTTGACGGGACAGGGTCATTCCGCTCACTGAACCGGTGGGCCATTGACTGATGTGACAGGTTCCATCGTTGATATGTTGTGCTCATATGCAAGAGACGTCACGCTGTTCAAGTTAGAAATTGGCCACCATTAACATCATCTGATTATATACAGCAGTCGGATTCCTCAAAGAAGAACCTAGAGTGTTTGATACTTAGTATTAGCCAGGAGATTCGCGGTGGCTGGATCTGGAGGTGAAAGCCTAACTGGCGATACTGCACTTAAAGGAGGAAGCACTGGAGTCTTCACATCTTGAGGACTGAATCGGCGAGGGCAGGCTGCAAAGCTTCTGTCTGGATGTCTGAGTAACAGTCCAGCCAAAAGATAGCATGGGATTGATCTAACTTAGAACATGATGGATATGGGTGTAGAGTTCGAGGGCGTTTATTTATGCGAGGTGATGATAGATGTTACCTGCTCTAAGATGCCAGGGCGTGGTCTGTAGAAAGTCGGCCCAGGACGGGGTCGGATTGGAAGAGCATTTGAACTGGCGAAGCTCGATAATGAGGCGCGTTCTTGTTTGGTGTCGTGATGCATGCCACGAGTCTGCAAAATGTTACATATTGTCATCGGTATAGAAGAACTGAATGTGTTTGGATCCTTAAGGATATATACCATTATAACGGTATATCTAAGAGTTTAGTAATTCCTATAGTGATAGGGGAAAGGCTAGGGATATAATATAATGTAACTTTAAGGCTTTATGTATTAGCTAAGAAACCTATATATCAGTAAACTAAAGGCTAAACTTAAGGAGATAAAAGTTATAAAGACTGTATAGGATTACTATACAGGAGGAACCTAATATATAACCCTACTAACACTATATTCTATAAGCCTTTATTAATACTATACTGTTATGAGGTTATAATAAATCCTTATCTATTATATATAATAATATAAGAGGCTGATAATAAAACAGATACATTTTACTATATAAATGCCTATATAAGTGGAGTGTTCTATGCTAAATATTTTAAGCTATTATAATATTTTTGATGTGTTTTTGTATATTATTTATTTGAACTGTGACTTCCTATTTAGTCCCTATTATAGTTTACCGATATATGTAATGAGATCGGTTTTATGGTTGAAAGACTTGGGAAGCTGGTTTGAGGGACTGCTCCAAGTTATTGCTGAGGGCTTTGTGGTCCTGGTCTTCGTCATATCTTCTCATATGCTTGAAGGTGGCTATCGATCTGGTGACCTCCCTTTAAATCCTCGAAATAGCTTTAACTACTTTGCGCTCAGCCAAGATCTGGAATATCGAAGATGTATTATGTTGCTTTCGGGTCGAGATATTGTTTCGGTGACCTCGTTGATAAGCTATGACTTCTTCCATCATGGTAGTCGGGATGATCGTGTTTTGCTGTCGATGCCTGGGCAGACGAACTGTCCTGTTCATTTATTGTGGTAAAGTATGTTCTCCTGTCGTTGTAAGTGCCGTCACCTTCAGCCGCCTGGTGGTCTATGGCGCAGATGCGGGACAGGGTTTCCACGATTCGGGTCTCCGCAAAGTCTGGCCATAGTGTTCTATACCTTATTATCCTGATCGATACCTCAGTGTAGAGTTGGATATTGTCAGCTATATGGGTCATCAAAGTCAGTTGAGCCCTGAGAAGTGACACTTGTGTCGTGTCGAGGTGATGATGGGGTTTCGCGCCCATCAGATTCAAGAGCGCCTGGCATTCAGCGACCCGAGAGCCAAAGATACATACCTCGACCAATCTTGACGCCCATGTTCTCCGGTGTCTCTGTCTTGTCCCTGTGGTCAGTATCTGTCCCGCTGAATCGTTGGTACGCCATCACATGGAGCCGCCGTCATCTCCTCGCCGCACCGACCTCCTTCTGATCCCATCTTATCTGCAGACCTCGGTACTGGGACCCCAAAATCCTGCTCGCATCCTTCCTCAGCCTGTTTATGAATAGGATAGAACTCAAAATGGAGCGTAATTCGAGGTGCAATATTGATCGCTTGCCGTGTTGTCGCAAGTTCCCAGCATGAGGGTCATGTGAATGCGTTGTTGGTCTGCATGCACATGATGCCGCTCCGTCATCTGTGGCCGAGCTGAGTTGAATATCAGGAGCAATTGTCAGAGCGGGCCATTGGATTGTATGTCCTTTGTCGTCTTTGAGTCGTCGTATATAGTGTCAATGGAAGGTCTGCTTGTTTGCTTCTGTCTCGGGGAGTGCACCGTGCGACTTGCAGTGTTGTTCTTGACCATAATGAGGATAAATGGCTCAGTTGTGTGCCCTAAGCACCATCCTTGTGACATAGCTAGCTATTGCCCGGAGTCGAAGATCAGAGGCGCGGTCTGTTCCGTGAAGCTCTTCGCGGTTGGCCAGTGAGGGGAGGCAAGGCGATGAGCCATCGACGAATGAATACAAGACCACAAATACTCTTCTGGGACAACCAGAATATTGCCAGCTTGTGGTGAGGTCCGGGGCTGTCGACAAGGCCATGTTGCGGTGAGAAACAATATGTCAACAGCGACTCGCCAGGTATACAGGTTCTTACCTCTAACGGAAGATTAAGGTACATGCGCTATTAATACATACTCAATGCCAGCTTTCATGCTAAGACGCCTTTTGGCGTTTGAGTAACCGAGCTTGCTTCAATTGTGTTATGTGGATGTTGAGGTCGCTCATGTCTGGGCCAAGACAACTATCTCGTTTCTGCAAAGCACAATCGAACTTGCTCAGCAGCTTCCCACATCCAACTATTACGAGCTCACCCTGAGTTCTCTCATCATGGCTCACCAGGAACAGCACGGTCAATACTCGTGTCGCCAGAACGAAGATGTAGATGAACCCATTATCTTCGTACCACAACCGAGCGACCAAGCTCACCTTAGATCCTGGGAGACAGCGACAGTTCGTACCTTGGCCACATTGCGACGAAATTTATAACCTTCTTCGGTTCCCTGTCTGCAATCTGCCATCTCGGGAAATTCGACGATCTGAACTCCGATCCGGCTAGATGCCCACTTCCTTTGTTGAAAGATAGCAGCCGTATAAAGACTTCCTTTCAAAGGGGCTACTCTGTGGCGGATTGGTGATAATCAAGTATGATTTACTACCCTTAGGGACGTGCTAGGCTCTCTCGGCTAGATCAAGCTCTCAGCCATAAGTCTCAGCGGCAAATAACACTTCTAGCTCACAACTCCTAAGGACGTGCAACAGCCCTTCTCCTTCTCGCCTCTCGTATATCCTACTCTATCGACGTCTCGATGTGATGATAGCTTCGCGGACATGCAAAGGCCTAGGGATACGGACCGAAACACTACCCATCACGCAGCAGAGCGACCAGTCTACTCTGGTCAGAAGGATTGGGCTATGGCACAGCATG
The DNA here is from genome assembly GCF_900079805.1 of Fusarium fujikuroi IMI 58289. Classification (NCBI taxonomy): domain Eukaryota; kingdom Fungi; phylum Ascomycota; class Sordariomycetes; order Hypocreales; family Nectriaceae; genus Fusarium; species Fusarium fujikuroi. The sequence goes on along the minus strand of NC_036633.1, from coordinate 169,118 downwards.
CGGGCTGGTAACTGCCCAGGCGAGTATCTGCTTCTGGAAATGGGGAAGGGAGCGGAGCGACATCCTAAGGTAACATGCATTATGGCGGGCTTAGACAGCATTGGTTCTATACCGGCATCTCGATAGCGTTTACGTCAGATCTGAGCAACCGTAGTCACACTGACAGGACTTGCTGGTCGCCGATATGCGTGATTTAAGAGATCGACCGCAAAGCTGGCCGAGTGTCCCAAGCCGAGGGGCATAAGTGTGCTCTTGATCGTAGCCAACCGTTTGGTGGTTTCGCATTAATCCAAATCAGGGACTGGACCTGGTACTGGTGATGAAAGTTCCAAGGCTTTATATGAAGGAGACTGTACCCAAGTGTGTAGTCCACTAATGGGCGACGGTGATATCCTCATCTGGAGTCAAAAATGCTGGAGCTAATCATACCTCCACGAGATACACCGAGAACGCCCTTGACTATCGGTGGTATGGGAAATGCTGGCTTTACCCTACACTTTTTATATTACCTATCATTAGTTTTTCGTCGCAAAGTTTATATCTACAGTCGATTGCATGTCTCTTGTCTCTTCCCACTATGGTGATTCTGGCAATGTCGATAGGTCTCGTCGCAAGGAATTGCCCTAACGGTTGACCCATTGACTGATGAATTGGCGGCAATTAGTTTTCTCATCACTGACATTTTCGCCGGTGGTCTTTTTGATTGTAGCTCTTTTGAGGTATCAACTGAGGTTGAGGATCGAGAGTTGAGGAGGGAGCGCCTGGTGGGTAGCACAGAACTTGTCTCATATTACAATTAGATTAACAATCGATGCTGAAACTCTTTTGTCAGTAAGCCTGTTATTGTGCTTGTTTTTGAGCCTTACCCGTGAAGTCATCCCAGCAGGTGTAGGGTGGACACTGAGCATGCCTTGGGGGCAAGAAAATAGCAAACCTTACTGTAGGGTGCTAAAATAAACTTAGTAAAAATTATCCTAAACTTAGGCTATATTACTAAAGTCTTTATATTATTAAGGTGTTAAAGTAAACTTGGCAAAAATTATCTTAGACCTAGGCTATATTACCTAAGTCTTTATATTATTTAGGATTGAGGTCCTGTGTTTTCGTCCTGTGTTTTCTTTCCTCCCCTTGGCATGGCCTGTCGACTACACTGAAGATTGCCAGCAGGGGAGTTTTACAGGCCATATCTGGGCAAGTGACAGCAGAAGATTAAGCCATTAATTCTTATCTTTTTTCCCTGTCTGTTCGACTCTATGATCATGGAGCACAGAAGAATATACAATATAATTATATACCTATTTATTCATGCTCTTGATGTGCAGCTTGAACCGCCAACTTTTAGCTCGTTTTGGCTGAATGTCGCGACGTTTCCCTTATCGTTGCCCTGTGGCTCAAGTGGCTTGTGCTGTAGTGGCGCAAAGAAGCTGGTGGTTGTGGCGCAGGAAAAGTGACGTCAGGGTGTCAGCAAAACACTTGACCCGTACGTCATGCTTACCCAGATTGGCACTGGGCTGCATCTATGGGTAAAAACAAACATCGCAACTGGTCTTCGAGTTCGAGCTTATCATCATCATCCACGTCAACGCCTGCGCCAGCGCCAGCAGCAGGGTTCACTATGGATAATCCTGCAAAATGGCGTCCGGTGTGCAGGCCGAAGACGAAAAAGCCCATGTGAAAAGATACATCGCACGCGTCGTCGACTCCTCCCCCTCAGAAAACGTCACCGCGGCTGACATCGCGTCGCGCAACCTTCAACGACTCCCCTCACCCGACCGTCGCCAGGTCCTCGATGGCCTCGTGAAAGAGGCTCCGAAGCTCAAAGGGATTCAAAACGAAGTACGAGAACATCAAGCCCATCTTCACCGCGCAACGCGACGCGACGCGCAATTGACCTACCTCGACAAGGCTTGGGATGGTCGTCAGAACTGGGCGAATCCGACCTATATGCCACGCATCACGGAAAAGGTCTCAATTAGTACAACAGCGCCTCTTACAACAATTACCAAGCTGGCAGTTAAACATCAGATTGCGTTACCTGGTCTTTGGCAGCCCGGCGGCGAATTGCACGATGCGGCGTTCGCGTACGGTGAGCACATACTCACCAAGGATAAGGCTGCTGCGGCTTTGCGTGCCTTCAAGTTGCGGATCGAAAAATCAGGCGGTTCTGACCTGAACGCCCGTGGCAATGAGACCGAATTGTCAGCGCCGGAGTCGGAGTCAGAGGAGGAGGAGTCCGAGGAGGATCGTGCTGCCAAACGCCTGAAGCACAGCGCCATGGAACGCTCTCCTTCTGTGGAGATTGGCCGCCGCGCGCGCATACCAGCCTTTGACCATCGCGATGAATTGTTTTTGCCTGAACAAATGGTTCCTCAAGATGATAATGATTACTACGTGGCTCTTCCTGGTATGTACTATTTGCCGACCTCCTTCAGTCACTTCTAACAAGTTACAGATGACGCCTCCTCTCCCCACCCGCGCCTCTCAACCTCGTCAATCTCGCCAATCCGCTGCGATCAATCCTGTGCCTCGTCTATTGTTGATGATGATGTCGCTGCAGCTGCCCCGGCGGACAAGGGAGAACCCAGCCAAACGACTTCACAACGTGCCCAGCAACAACTCCGAGATCCCACTGCACAGCTGACAGACGACGTGCTGAACCTACTGCTGCAACACATCACTCGCACCAGCAAAACCCCAGGCGCAAAAGTCCTCGACCCTTTGTACATCCAAGTCAACAGCCAAGAGTCCCACCAACCTCCCGCCGGTTTCACCAGAGTCTGCGAGTCGAATAAGGTCATCTACATCCCCCTTCACCATCAAAACCAAGGTGGACATTGGAGCCTTGCCGTATTGCGCCCGGAGCAAGCTTGCATCGAGCACTATGACAGTCTCCATAGCCGACAACGCGAAAGTCGGATCCAGGGCTGTTTTGAGAGCATTCTTGACGTTCATTCTGTCCAGCTTTCTCGCATGGTAAGTTGGTACTCGTTGATCCCGTTCCTGCACGCTGACCAATCTTTTCGGTAGTCTTGTCCTCAACTAGAGGATTCTGTCAATTGCGGTGTGTTTGTCGTCTGCTTCCTCGGCTTTCTACTCAACAAGCTTCGCTTTCCGGCATCGCTGGACCCAGCACCTACGAGACAGAAGCTCCTAAACATGGTTGTCGATCCACAACATGAGCCAAGTACTTCTACTGGGAATGTGACTTTCCGGAAAGGACAACGTCAGCCAGCTGCTTCTACTGCGCAAAAGTTTATGGATCTCGGGGTTCAGGTTCTAGAAACAGGTTCCGGACCAAGCGATGTTCTCGGTGCCAGTGAACGTACTCCACCACAAACCGCCCGATCGATTCCCCAAGTCCGAGAACGCATTGCCCGGCTTGTGATTGACATCAACACCCTGTCAGCTCGTCTTGGCCCCCTCATCCAGAGGAACGCCATCTTCAATACGGTCCCAAGAGCCTTCGCAGCGATGGAAGAAGCATTGAACAAGGCGCCGCAATTCGGCACCCCTGGCTCTTTCTGGAAGTCTGAAGAGGAAGCTGGCCGTGCAAACAACCTACTTGCCGCATACCGTGCTGTAGAGACCTTGGCTGGCTGTGATCCACAAGGCGATGCTGATGAGATTGCAATTCTACAAGCACAGCTTGATACTGCGAGAGCGGAGCTGCGTGAGGCTCGACGGATCTTCAAGGAGTTGGCGAATGCTAGTCTGGCTGCTTCTTTGTCGTTGGTGCAGGAGTCGAGGAGGGGTGAGTAGAGACTTGAGATGAGGATGCCAAATAAACGTAGAAACGAGTCCCCTTAGCTTAGACTAGATTATATAACTCTTTCCACCACTTAGGTCCTAACTTACCCAATTCTGCCACTCTACACATGTCTGCCGATGATGATGAGAGAGCTGTTGGTTGTTCTGGTAATCGGCACAGTGAATTGTGGTGTTGAAAGATCCTTCTCCTGTTGGCCCTGTGATAATCTTCTCAATAATATCTCCTTGCTTGACATTTATCTAGCTTTTATTATAACAGGGACTACGAGTGAACACATGACAAACACTTCTATATTGATGAGAGCCCTCAGTATTAATGCACGTGTGTGTGATAGTTCACATCACTTGGCATGGCATTGTTGATGATAAATTTAGTGATGCTGATGAAAATAAACATCAACGCAATGACAGCGACCATAAAAAACTTTAGTCAACGAGCTGTAAGTACGATATGCAATTACGCCATGAAGTCGGTATTGGACCTTGTCTTGAGCTGATACTAAATGACTGGGGATAAGATAAGGATGATATTGTATGTCTCATGGACTCATTGGCCACCAGGTGTCTCGATGTGTTTTGCTGCCAAGTAGTGACACTCCTGGGATTCAATGACAGATATAAAGCAAGTAAGAACATAACATGATGCGAGTTTACACCCTGGGACGGTCTGTATATTTTACAGATGACCCTACAAGTATGAGCTGTCGTTATAGGATATAACCTCAAGATGCTGCAACCTTTCGGGCTCGCTATGATCATCGACATTGCAAGGCCATGGTTGAGGTGAGTGTATCTCACACGATATCAGAGCAACCTCGTCAGACTGCTGGCTTAATACGGTGACTTTTCTCGTGGGTCCAGAGAGTTTCGGAAGAGCCCTTTGAGCGTATGCAGACGGAGAGGGCACCAAAGCAGCAAGCAGTCCACGGAGCTCACTTTTGCCCAATACCTGTTTTTTAAGCGGACGAGATGCACTCTGAGTCCCCTCATCCTCGACATAATCTTTTGATACTGGCTTGGTATAGAGCTGTCCGCGATTGGACGACGGAACCAATAGGAAGCAGTACTCGGAGTTTAAAGATCTTGATGGACTTGGTGTGCTGTATCCCAACGGGAGGGAGTCAACTCTCAGCACAGTAATACAGCGATTCGACTGTCCAGGGCCTCGAAGCTGTCGGACCGAATCTATGGTTGGACTTACAAGACGCACTGGTTGATCCAAATCGGACAAAAGCTTCATGAGAAGAGGCTGATTGCTCGGCAGCTGGATAAGTGTTCTATGAAGAATCCTTGGGAATTGGACTGAGATTGAAGACAGCATTGAGATAGTCAGTCTAAGTAGCGGTCTGCTTATTTCAAAGGTTCGCAGTAGGGGACGGCTTTATGTACTGCGGCGATGAGAACAGAATGGATACAGCTTCACCTTTCGGATATGACGGGTAGATGGACCATGGCGGTGAAGACGTATGAGTTCCACTTCTCGGTTTCCAACATGAACACGAAGTAGTGCAGATTGACACCCAGCACCTCTGCATGCTTTTCTCTGAAGCGCCGCCATGTAACATGTTGATCCCCCTCTTGAAGGTGCCTTTTCTTGGCCGCCCAGATCATGTGAGTTCTTACCTCCAGCTTCCTGGACAACCTTACCGTTGCCTCCCCTATTTGTGCACTCCTCAACAAGTCCCTGACTAATGGATCCTGTTTCGCTTACTTCTGTGCGGTGGCGCGTTCTTCCAGGATATTACTGTCCGCCAACCGGAATCAATGTGCGAGTCCGAGGTTCTTCATAGCCTATATGATTGCTTTGAATACTGCCAGTACCATCTGTAGCCAAAGGATATTGAGATGGTCAACACTGTTGAGATATGAGTGTCCTTCAGATAAATCGGCATCAGTGAATCTTGCATGGCCTCGGGATGCCTCAATCGAGGTAATCGCAGTCTCTTACAGGTTTGGCGCACTGATTATGCCAATATCTGCATCCTATACGCAGGCTTAGCCAGGGGCTTTGATCGAGCAGAGGCCAACCTCGTCAAAACAAGCATTGACCTCTCTTGGTTTTATGGTGAACTAAGCTCACAAGCCCATCTTGGCCGACGCATGTTTTCCCACATAAACTCACATCAGCTGTAGATAAAGTGATGCCATACACTTCTCATCACTGTTCAGAAGAAATGAGAACTTTGACGTGGCACCCCGCCGTCTTCTCCGTGTTCAGTTAGTTGCCATATCTAAGTACCGGAGGATTGTCTGGTTCCCCTTCTCTAGATGGCGTAAAGTATACATTTCACATGGAGCTTCCCTACTGACGGCTGATGGAACCACGGCTATCGTTTGTATTCAAGGTTCCGTGGCAGGGGACTAATACTGATGTATTGTAGCTATTGACCTTCATGGTAGTAAGGCTAGCAGCGACAACTCAAACTCTGCTCGTCTAAGCGAAGCTCTTTATTATGCTCTTGAGTCACCCCTCTATGTTGAGGGTTGAAGGCATCTAACTGCAAGATATGTCACCAAGCAGTTGAAAGGTCCCCTCTGCACCTATGCGAGATGTAGATACAATTTCGAGGTGGCAGCTTTGAAATACCCCGGTAGAAGATAGGGCGCCTTAGCCACTAAAGATTAGGGTCTCTGGTAGCCACAACCCGATCTGGCTTGGTTGATGAATTGCAAGTCCACTGATGTTCCAAACCTTAATCACAATCAACCAGCTACTAAACTTGCACCAACTCATAGACGATTCGGGAAAGCTCTGCAGACTACCGAAAATACTTTTAGATAGAAAAAGGCGTTGTTAAAGCTGGCAGCCGCAAGCCCTGAAGTGGAGAGCTTTCTTCTTCTTGGGTTGGCTAGTGAGGCACCCAACGGAGTGCAAAGCTTGACAAGGTCTCTGTAACTACAGGATTTGATTGCTCGTTACGACGGAAATGGCATTCATGGAAGGAAGAGCAAATGAACACACCGGGACGTCTAATGCTAATAAGGGGGGCTCTTCTATTGACAATGTATGTATATATGCAATTCACCAGTCTCTGCTCACAAGGTGCGTCGGCGATTGCAACAGCCAGAGATACGACCTGATTCCGCAGAACATTGCTTCACCGGACTCTGATGACCAGAGTATGGATCAAAGAACATCCATTTCTGCTTTTCCATGCCCTCACCTCCCTTCCTTCTCATCCTTTGGCACTCCGATCAGATCTCCCCACGGCATAAGCTGTATAGACTCGTCTGTGTTTGCTGCAGAAAGGTCTATGGCGAGCTTCCTTCGGGCTGAGCCTTTGCAAAGTCGAGAATTCGGCTGAGTTCAGTGAACGGGATGTGGATCGGCGCGAGCGGGTAGTCGTCCGAATACTTCTCCTTAGCCATGTCCGTGAGTCGGAGCTTGACGAGTTTGTCGCCATTGACCATTCGACCATTGGAGTCCTGGAATGCCTGTAAAAGATAAATTAGCTCCTGGCCCCCAGTGTGATGGGAGACTTGCCGTGGGTTCCAGGTCACAGACTGCCTCGACCGTCTCTGATGCAAGATCCGATCTCGCTCGCCAGATGGAGACAAACGAATGACCCTCGTTGTACTTGAGGTTGAAGCAGACCACGGTAGTGACAGCACGCTTGGTCCCGACGATGTAGTCTTTGGCGACCTTCTCAAGGCTCTCTCCGGTTTGAGAATAGCCGACTTCGTAGATGAGACCTGGCTTGCTGGCGCGATCGTCCTTGAACTGTCCGTCCGGGTAGCACTCTCCACCTTTTTTAGCCTTGTCGTGCTCCCAAAGCTTCACCAGTCGGCTCTGGCGGTCCGTGATTCTAGGCGCGTTGGGTACCGCGCGCAGGATGTCGTCGATCAGCTTCCGGAGCACGAGTCCAAACTCGGTGGCAAAGTCGTCGTGGATCTTGGATGGCATTCTGATGGTTATGATACCAGCGTCAGCGTCGTAGTCATAACGACGGAAGAGGTCATTAAGCTGCGGGCGGATGCTCTCCAAGACACCCGGTTCGAGCTTGAGCGACACGAAGTAGGGCCCAGCGATGTCTGATTCAAGTCGCTGATAGCACTCGAGAATGTTGTCGGGGATGGAAGAGGTTAAAGCAGCAGCCCGGGGAGTGACCTCCACCTCTAGCGCAGCAGAGCCATCGCGTTCGTCGGCCATTGCTGCGGCGATGTTCTGTTGGTGAAGGTGTCTGGATGGGTAGCGTTGGTGGAGAAGGTCGTTTGCCTTGGGACTTGGTATTGTCGTTAGCAGAAGTCGTTTGATGCCGCAACGAAAGGCGAAAGATGGCTCGGTGGCGCAACTTAAACCCACCTTTGCTTTGAGATAATCGCATAGGTGAGCGCACGATGATATCTTACCTGTGGTGAGGCAGAAAATGCACTGCCGCTTGTGTTTCGGTCTGAGGATGAAGGCACCCGGGTCTACTGAAGGCTATGAATGAGTAGTACGTGAAGAAGAAAGAGAGAATGAAAGAGTTTTCTCTGACTTGCTTCCGTTCTGTTGCTGAAGAGAGAAAAGAAGAGAGAGGCGAGAGAGCTGCGTGCTAGAAGAAGGTCGAAGTGGAGGGGGGTTAGGTAGGCACGGAGTCGGTAAGATACTTTGAGCAGGTGCCTAGCACTGCTGAACTGCAAAAGGAGTTGAGTCGGTATTATGAACAGCCAGTGTGACACTGGTTCCATCAGTACTGCTGAACGGAGCAGCCAAGCTCAATAACATGAACATGTGTAAATTAGTATCAATGGGTGACCACATAAGAATACAATGTGAACATGAGCATATTAATATCGCCTCTTCAAACGACTGAACTTAGCCAGGTATTTGTGCTTAATGAACAAATCATTCGTCCAAGTCGCGAAGCCACAAAGTGTCACTATTCAAGCCCCATCTCCCTTATTTCCTCACGTCGCTAGAACTACTATTTGCCTGCATTACAGGCACTGATATCCCCACAAACAGACACTTACAATCTGATTTAAGTGCTCCTCTCCTCCTGTTATTATCTCCATATAAAACCCATCTCCTTTTCCTACTCAGTGTCCACTATCCTCAATGACGCGTCGAGGACCAACAACCGTCTTGTCTTTCAACTCCATGGAGCTGACCCTGCAGCGAAAGTAGAACTGCAATTCTCTTCGTATTAGTGAGCTCTCTGACCACGTTGGGTACCGTTGAGCTGATATTGTGTTCTCTAGTTGTCGATTGCCACTGACAAATGTTACCATCAGTATGCAGAACTTCCATCCTCTGACCACAGAAAAAGGTCTGTGAAGCAGCGAATCAAGAGCCCATAGTCCTGACAAATTCAGGTCTATGCTGCAAAGTCCACTTGCCATGCGAGCGCGCACCCAGCTTGAAGAACTCCACATTAGTCTGACAATCTCCCTAAGAGAACGCACAATCCTGCAGCGAAGGCGCTAATAAGCAGCCTTGAGTATGATAAAGCTGGTCTCGAGTTTAGTATCTACACTAGCGGCGGCCGAACGATTATTCTTCTCCATCTCAGCAATGCTTTAGTTGGAAACATGGAGCTTCTCCGTGGAATCCGACACAAGACCTGCAGCAACCATACATTCACGGTCTTCCGAACCACTGTCTTCTTGGGCTCATCTAGCAACAGCCTGTATATCAGACACTCAGGTACTGAAGCAAGTACATTAAGATGTCAGTCAATACCGCCTACCGCGTTTTCTCAGCGGTGCCGCTATTACGCTCGAGGCAGATTGGAAACAAGAGATGTTCCTGTCCCTCAGCGCACCTGCGGCACATGTTTGCAAGTTACAACCCGAACAACTATTTATCACCTTTATATTAGTTCAACGGACGACATGACCACACGAGTACCATTGCAGACCAGAGTGGGCCCAAGATCATGCTGACGAAGTTCTCTTGTCGTAACCTTGCGAGTGTATAGCTTTTAGCGTTAAAGCTAGACACTAAACTCTGCCTAACTTTCGCCTAATAGAAGTTCATGATACCCTGAGTTCAGGCATTGAACACGATCCACGCTCTGCTGTTGCTCCGGTCGAAAAGGCCTGTCAGAAAAAAGTCAAAGACGGCGTTGCCAGCAGCGAGAAGCGTAGGGACTTGGACGTCTGAACGGTCATTGGCTTGCCAGGACTATGGCCACAATGCGTGAGCACCGTCTTCGGCAATCTGGCGTGTAGCGCCATTCCCAGATGGTAATACTCAATGGCAATAGAGCCTTTGCCGTTTCCCGTCCATCGACCATTGAGACATCTTTCGGTAACGCTGACAAAATCAGCAGACAGAACTAAGTGGGTAAATATGAACGATTCCTCAATCACTCTTCCAGTTGGTGCAAAAGGTGAGGTTGTTTTTGGGGGCCCTATCATCGGCTGAGGCTAAATTGCATTAAAGACGGCAGAGAACTTGGCAGTCCCTCCCGGTTGCCTTGCAACATCCTCTTCGATCGAGAAGCTATATTGGTTTAGCAGCCTCCTGCTATAAGGCTTTTACACTACTATTTGAGTTCTTGAACGGTAAGATAGCCTGCTTAATGTCTGTAAGTAGTATATTAGGCGCAATAAGATTAACATCTATATATCCAGGCCTATCTAGACTTAAAGTACACTATTGCCTTATATTTTACTATAAATATAAATTAAACATTTTTAATTTTTAATTTAAATTACTGCTTTTTTATTAATATTACTTTATTTCTTTTTAAATATAAAGTTAAATAGTTTTATATTTTAATATATATATTTAATTAATAAATATTAATTTAGCTTCTTTTTAATTAATTTATATATATATATATTTATTATTAGCCTTATAGGCTATTAAGCTTTAAACTTTTTATATAAAGAATTAAATAATAAAACCTATATAATAAGCCTATACTTTAAATATTAAATATTTTTCTTTCTCTTACTATTAGCCTAATAAGGGTATTAAGCTATTAACTTTATATATAAAGGCCTAAATAATAAGACCCCTATAGTAAGCCTATATCTTTAAGGTTAAAATTATATAAGGTTTATTTGCCTTAATAATATAATTACTGCCTTAACTAAATAGAATTAATACTGCCCCTTAATAGCTATATTAGCCTTCTTTTTTTACCTTAACTAAAAGACTAAAATATCTTTAATTAAGCTATTTAATATATAAGGCTAAATTACTATAAAATAGATTCTCTAACCCTTTAGTTATAGCTATTAATATTAATTATAGCTATTAATATAATACTATAAAATAGCCTATAGCTATATAATTAGGCCTATTATATAATTAGCTATAACTTTAATATAGCTATTAAGCCTGCCTTATTAAGGGCTAATAAAGAAAAGCTAAAAGAAATTTATATAATAGTAATTACTATTAAAAAAAACTTTATATTAAGGTATTAATTTAACCTACTTAAAATAGCTATCTTTAATTATAATTTAATTAAGTTAATTTATTATATAGGCTATTTTAGCTTAATTAATTTAAATTAATTTAATAATAAGCTATTAAACTTAAAAGACTTAAAAAAAGACTTAAAAGAAGGTTATTTTCTTTTATTAAATTAAGTAGCCTTTTTTATTACTGTTATAGTGGATAGGTAATAGCTAGGTAGGCATAATAGTATTATATTAACTAAAGCTTAAGGAAGCAGGATTTCTATCTAAAGGGTTTTTATAATAGACTTAAGGGGGTCCTAAAATCATATAGTAAGAGGCCAGTTAGCCTTATTATTAAGGCATTATTATAATTATTTTCCCTTTCTTAGGCAGCTATCCTTAGCTAGATATAATTATAATAAAGTTATAAAGTTATTAATATCTCTCTATTCTATAGCTATCTCTTATTAGCTTTTTATAATAAAGTTAAATATTATAGCAGTAAAAGGTTATATCTATAGCATTCTCTCTATATAAACTATTAAACTGTTCCCTATAGCCTTACTGAAATGCCCTTAAAAATATATATATATTAGGCCTATAAATTATAAGCTATATTTTTAATTTATTAGGCTTCTATAGGCTTCTATTTCTGCCTTGCCTATAGGTATTTAATTCTCTCTTTAATTTAAGCTTCTCTTTTTCTTCTTTTTTTCTTTATTTTATATAACCTTATTAACTTATATACCTCTTATCCTTACTTTTTATTTATAGCCTATACCTCTTTTATTTTAGTCTTTAATTAACCTTTTATTCTTTAACTTTACCTTAACTTCCCTATATTTATTACTATAATATTTAATAGTAAGTATACTTATTTCCTATCTCTTATAGCCTTTAGTTTTAAGCTATAGGTCCTCTATTATCCTTTTAGCTTTACTATATTTAAGAATATATATATTTATTATATTTATAAATACTATAATTAATTAGTAGCTACTCTTATAAACCTTAAGGTTATATAAGATCTATATTATTTCTATAATATTAAGTATATTTTTATTAACCTTAATACCTTATATTATAAGAAGTGCAATAAATGTAAGTATAGCTATTACTTATATATTTCTCCTTTATTACCTCTTATTACTAATTTAACTAACTTCCTTATAGTCCTATAGCTATAATTAAAAAAGACTAAATAGATATTTATTATACCTTTAACTTTATCTATAAGGCTATCCTTTTTATAAATAAAAAAAACTATTTTAAACTCTATTATAATATCTATATAAAACTTACCTATACCTTTTATTAATTATTAAAAGCCTTTCTATACTTAAAGATTATCTATATTATTAACTTTTACTTTATTAATATTAAAAAGCTGCCTATAAGTTCTTTTTTTTATTTCTTTTATTATATTAATTAATAAAGTTATAATATAGGAAGCTACTCTTTTATATATTTAAGCTATTATAACTTATTACTATATTTACGCTAAAATATATCTATCTCCCTAAAATAATATTAATAAAAAGATTTAGGCTATATTTAAGGATTTATAAGTCCTATACTTAAAGGAAAATAATAAAAGATATATAGTTTAATAAGCTATTATTAATACTTTTTACTATCTTATATATTTAGGTCTTATTAATAACCTCTATAATAACTTTAATATTATTACCTAAATCCCTGCTTTTAGCTTTATATTAAGTTTAAATCCTTACTAATATCTTTAGGTATCTATTATACCTGCCTCTTTAATCTCTATTAGGATAGAGGCTATAACTTTACCCCCTCCTTATTATTCTCTCTTTATATAGCCTTCTATTATATATAGACCTGCCTTACTTACAGAAAGTTCTTAACCTTTTACTGTAATAGTTATATATTCCTTTTTAACCCCTTAAAAGCATAGTTAACCTCCTTTTAATAACTTTAGCTTCTAAAGTATATTGCTTAAATATTTTAATAGTTTATATAAGATTTATATTATAGAAAAAGATAAATTAACTTAAGAGATAGCTTTTTAATATTATAGTTATTATAGTTTTACTTAATAATTTTAAATTAAAATAAAGGGAAATTTACCTATAATTTATAATTACTTATTTTTCTTAATAGTATTTTTATAGCTTAAGCCTCTTAACTTTAATTATAGCTTTTTTCTTAAATATCCTTTTTTCTTTAAGGTTATTTTTACTTATAACTTTAATTTCTTACCCTTTTACTTTACTTAAGACTTTTTTTAGGTAGTAATAACTTATAAGGCATTCTCTATATTTATAGTAATAACCTATTAATTGTATTTAGCTAGCTATTCTTTCTATTTTATAAGATAGTATAATTCCTTATATATCTCCTTTTTATCCTTAATTTATTTAATTTCCTATTAATTATCCTTTTCCTTAAAGTCTGGCATTAATAGGGAATTATTATCCTTTTAGTTATATACTTAATATACTTTAAGAAGGCTTATATAAAAGATATTATATATTCTTATATATTAGTTTAATAGGGCTAGGCAGTATATTTATAGTCTAATATACTTAGTAATTCTAAATAGGCCAATAAATCTTAAGGCTAGCTTCTTTTTCTCTCCTTTAAGCTTTAAGTTCTTAATTAAAAGTATAACTAGTTATCTTTATTTAAAGGTTATTTCTTAGTGCTTTAAGTTAAAGTATTTAGCCTGCCTTTTAGTTATATTTTATTAGTATATTATAAGCTTATTTTATAATTCCTGTAGCTTTTAGATTCTTTATCTAACTTTTAGGACTCTCCCCTTTAAGCTAATATCCTTAATAGTAATATAGAATTTTAAGTTAAAACCTATAAAGGCCCTATTTAGGGTTATATTTATTATAGTATTAACCCTTAAATTATAAGTAAACTAGGCCATTTATAGAAGTTTTAGCTAGGTATTCTAGTTATCCTTAATAAAGTAATATAAGTAATATCTAAAAACTTAATTTATTCTCTCTATCTATCTATTAATTTAAAGGTAAAAAGCCATTAATAGTCTCTACTTAATTTTTAAGTAGTAATATAATTCTAACTAAAATATACTTATAAATATAAAGCCTCTATTAGAAATAATACCCTTTAGGACTTTAAACTACAGTTTAATCTCCTTATAGAAAAGTTTAGCTAATTTAAATATAGTAATTTTAGTAAAAACAGATAGAAATTGCATAAACTTTATAAGTTTATTAACTATTACTAAAATTGTATTAATTTCTTAACCTTTAAAAAGTATTAATAGCAGTCCTATAATAAAATCCATTAAGACTTTCTTAAAAAGGTATAATAAAATTAATAGGCTTTTAAGCTTTCTATAAGGTTAGTATCTCTTAAATACTGTCTTTTAGTAAATGCAGTATATAGATATATACTATTTTATATTAGTTTTTAGGCCTTCTTAATAGAGTTTCCTTTAAATTAGCTTTTAAGTTCTCTTAATGCTAAAATACCTCACTAAAAGGTCATTATAATATAGTCCTAGTATCTCCTTTCTAAAGTTAGGTTCTAGTAGTATATAAAGCCTATCCTTAAAATAAAGGAGGTTATCTTTTATTTTCCACTCTTAAAATCCTTCTTTATAATTTGCCTTAAATATCTTATCCTTTTAGCTAAATATTATCTTATTTTTTAATTATATCAGTCTAATTATCTTAATTAAGGGCTTTAATATATTATTCTTTAAGGGTTTTTTCTAATATAAGAATTAATTTACTGTCTTATTAGAAATTACTGTAAATAATTTTAATATCTCTTAAGACTATATATTTAGACTGGATTTCTAGCCTATAATATCTATATTACTTAACAGTAAGGCTAGGTTATCTTTAATACCTAAAGATATCTTATTTGCCTTTAACTTACTTAAGGTTTAGGGTAAACTTACTCCCTTTATAAGCCTCTTACTTAACCTTTTTTTAGCTTTTAACCTCTTATTATTACTTATACTTTAGCTATCTTATCCCTTAAAGATTTAATTAAGTCTAGCTCTTAATATTTCTCTTTTTTAACTTTTAGAGGTCTTAAGAAGGTATTAGTAGAATTTATAAATCCCTTTTTATATTTAATTATAAAGTTATAAGTTATTAAATATAAACACTATTATACTTATTTCCTATTTAGTTTAGTATTTTTTATAAATAATTAGAGATTTTAATAGTTACTTAAGACCTCTATTTATTTTAGGGAGCCTTTAAGATAGTACTGCTAATACTTAAATAACTCTATAATTGCTATTATTTCCTAATTAGAGATACTATATCTTCTTTTAGAATTATTAAACTTTTATAACTAAAAGGCAATTAGGTAGTATTTTCCTTTATTATTTAGTTAGAAGAGGATTTTTACTATAATATAATTTAATATATTTATTTTAATATAAATATATCTCTTAAAATTAAAATATTATAAAACTAAGGCCTTTTTAAACTTAATAATAAAGGCCTAAAATAACTATCTTTTTTAATTATTTAACTTTATACTTTTTAATTTCTTTTTATTTTAACTTCCTTTTATAAAGGCTATAAAGGAAGCAGTAACCTTAAAGTATTTATAAATAAACTGCCTATAGAAGTTATAGAATCCTAAAAATACTTAAATTTCTCTATAGGTAATAGGTTTAGGCCATTTAAGAATAGTATATATCCTTACCAGGTCTATCTTAATACCCTCTATAATTAAAATAAAGCTAAAGAACTCTACTCTATTTTAATAAAAGGAGCACTTTAAGGGTTTTATATATAATTTAGTATCCTTTATCTATTTTAGAATTTATTTAAGGTACTTAATATACTCTTCTCTTATCTTTAAAAATATTAAAATATTATCTAAATAGATAATATAGATTATATCTATAAGACCCTAAAAGGCCTAATAGATATAATATTAGAATATAGCAGGCATATTAGCTAGTCTAAATAGCATTACTATATACTTAAAGTAACTATAATAGGTTTAAAAGGCAGTCTTTTATTTATCTTTTTTATAAATATAAATCTAATAATATATATCCTTAATATTAATTTTAAAAAAGTACTTTACCCCTTAAATGCAATTTATAATTTCTAAAATTAAAGGTAAAAAGTAATAATTCTTAATAGTAATAATATTTAAATTATAATAGTCTATATAGAGGTAAAGACCTCTATCCTTCTTAAAGATAAAAAAGATAGAAAATCTAGCTAGGCTTTTAAATAGGCAAATTTATTTAGTTTTTAGGTTCTCTTAGATATACTTTTAAAATTCCTTAAGTTCTGCCTATAAAAAGGGATAAATAGGGCTATATAGAGGCTTTTTCCCTTTAATTAAATTAATAATATAATCTATCTTCTTAAAGTTAAATATCTTTATTACTTTATTATAACTAAAGACCTTAATATAAGCTTTTAATTTATAAAGGATGCCTTTAAGTTAATTAGGTTTTTAGGGTTCCTTATTAGAAAGTAAGTAAAGTTCCTTAATAATAATAATAGTAAAAATCTTAACTTTATTACAGGTTTTCTTTAAGAACTAGCAAGATTTAAGAAGTTTAAGGCCTCTATAATGCCCCTTAAATTACTATTTCCTTATCTTAAAATCTACTATAATTTAGAATCTTTTAAGATAATAATAAAAAAAAGTATTAATTTATTTTAATCCTATTTATCAATACCTATTAGGCTTTATATAGTTTTATATATTTATCCTTAATAATTTATTAAAATTAAGATTATTTTTTAGTATCCTATAGTTCTTAATTAGGTATTATTTACTCCTTAAAGAGAGATATTAATATCTTTTAATTATTAAAATCCTTAAAATCTTATAAAGGTTTTACTAATAATATCTATTTCTATATTATAATTAAGGTAAGTCTATACTTTAATAGTCTTATAGCCTTAAGCCTCTATTATAGTTAAGATCTTCCTTTTAAAGTAGGTTTAAAGTCTATTTTAATTATAAATTAGGGTTATTTTAAGGATATTAACTAAAAGTTAACTTATATCTTTAGTTATATTTAATTTTTTAATTTCTTTACTTAATTTATCCTTTTAGGTTTAGGGCAATTTCTTAAATAATAACCTTTCTTATAATAATTATAGCATTCTATAGAACTTAAATCTTTTTTTTTTTCTTTTAGGTTAGTAATAAAAAAGTAATTTTAATTATTTTTCTAGAGTTATTAGTATAAGTATAATTTAGGCAATTCTTAAGGTTAATAAGGTTTTTTTTTAGGTAGTAAAGAATCTAGTAGGTTTTTTATATATTTATTCTTTTAGTTTAAAGTATCTTAAAGTTATTATATTAACTAAATAAATTCTTCCCTAATTTTAAGAAGATTAATACCTCCCTAAAAGGCTATAATATTCTAAAGGGTAAGTAAAAGTTTAATATAATATTAATAAACTCTTATAGCTATATTAAGCTTATAAAAAAGATAATCTTTAATAGAGATAAGATATTTATAGAAATCTTAAAGGAATTAGCTAGATTATTATTAAGTATTTTTTAATTATATAGTTATAAATATCTAGTAATTCCCCCTATTTTCTATAAAAATAAGGGACTATTTCTTAAATACTTCCTAATCTCTCTTTAAGTCTTCTCTTTTTTCTTTTATTTATTTATTTAAATAACCTAACTATATAAGCCTTATATTTAATACTATATTATTGCAGGTAAATAGGATATAGCTCTTATTAATATAATATTATTTCTAGGCTCCCTTAAAGCTTTAGTTTATATTATTTAACTATTTATTTTATTTTTAAAAGGTAATTAAATATTTAAAAGTAATAATATTTTTAGCTTTTACTTTTCTATTATTACTAAAAGTAAAGCTATTTTTTACTTATTATTACCTTATTAAGGTATTATTACTTATTTATAGTAGGTCTTTAGCATTAAAGTTAAGTAGTTATATAAGTAATCTATTCCTTTTTTAGGTTTTAGGGAGGTTTTATAATCTGCCTTTATTCTCCTTAAGGCATTATTTTAACTTATTTTATTACTATTAAAAGGCAAGCTCTTCTTTTAGCTACTTAATCCTAACTTTTAAAACATTAATATATATAGTATAGGTAATATAACTAGCTATATAGGTTACTATTTAAGAGGATCCTCTATTACTATCTTAAATAAAGTCACTACTAATTTCTAGAAAATTCACTAATAGCTTATTAGATTCTACACTAGCTACAGTGGTTCTTTATAAATTTACTATTATACCTAGGTAGCTTAAGTAAAAGCTTTAAAATTATTATAGTAAATAGGTAATAGCTAGATAGGCATAATAGTATTATATTAACTAAAGCTTAAAGAAACAGGATTTCTATTTAAGGGGTTTTTATAATAGACTTAAGGGGGTCCTGAGATTATATAGTAGGAGGCCAGTTAGCCTTATTACCAGGGCGTTGTTATAATTGCCTTTATAGGCCTAAACTTAAATATATATAGAAACTGGCTTTTTAATATAGCTAAAAGGGTTATTATAGTAAGGAGGATATTACTTTTAATATAAAGATAGTATATATATATATAAAGTTAAATAAAAATAAAGTAATAGTAAGGTTTAAAAGTTTTAAAGAATTAATATTATAATCCTTATAGCTATATTATATATACCCTATAAAATTCTTTACTACCCTTATTAATTATAATTAAACTAAATAAATTCTTCTTAATTTATTTATTTTAATTAATTATAATAGAATTAATACTTTATAATATTAATTTAAAATTAAAAGGTTAATATTTTAGTCCTTAAAGGAAGTATTATTAAATACTTTATAATTATTAATATATAATTTATACTTATTTATACTTTTAGTAAATTAACTTACTAACTATTAATAAAATTTCTTTATATTAATTAAGCTTAATATATATTAAATCTATTATTAAGAGATATAATATATTAATAACTACTTAATATTATAATATAGTTAATAAGCAAGCGCTATAGATAAGTAAGTACTATACTTTCCTTAGCCTTTTTAATTTATAGCTTAAAAGCTTAAGCTATAATTTAAAAAGACTTACTTTTCTTTATTAAATTCCTCTGTAAATAACTTAAGAGCTATTTAATAAGTCCTTATATTATAACTGCCTTTACTATATATACTATAATATTAACTGCCTAATTACTTTAACTTTTTTTAATTATTACTTCTTAATAATTTAGCTACTATTTATATATTAATACCTATTTAATTAATTATTTATAATACTTTCTATATAATTATAGTCTTTCTTTTTTATAATTTAATCCTTTTTACTTTATAATATTAATTTAATATTTTATTTATGTCTTAAAGATTATAAAGTTTAGCCCTTAATAAAATAACCTTATATATAACTGCCTTTATTGCCTTAATAGCTAACTTTAAAGCTTTAATAATAGACTTTAAGGAATTACTATAATGCCTTTTAATTTACCTTTTAAAGTATTTAAACTAAAATTAGGCCTTTATTATTATCTTTAGGGTCTTTAAAGCCTATAATATTAATAATTAAATAGCCTCTTTGGGAAATATTAAGGTTTATAGCTATATATTAAGCTTTAAGATTATAGTTTTTAAATTAAAAGGAATAAATTTAACTTTTTTAAAACCTTTTTAGATATTATTTTCTATAAAAATAGCTTTAAATATAATATAAAAAGTAAAAAAGAATTTAATTTTAAAAATATAAGTTATAAAGTATTTAATTAAATACTTTATTTTTTAATTATAAGCCTTTTTTAATAGCCTAAAGTATTTAATATTAAGAGGCTAAAGTAAATAAAATATATAAGTTAATATATAAAGTATAATAATCTTATTTTCTTTATAATATCTCTTAAAATTAGCTAAATAATAGTTTTTATAACTATTAAAAATTAAAAGATAATAAAGATTAATTAATTAGTTAATTATAGATTAATTAAAGTATTTTAATTACTTAAGACTTAACTTATTATTTATTTATCTATTTTAGCTTATTATAATAACTTAATTTAATAAAAGGTTATATTTTTAATATTAATTAATAAGGTAATATTAGCCTATATTAATAATAAATAATATAATTACTTAACTTTTTATATTAATTACTTAAATTATAGTAATTTATTTTTAATTTTTAGGCTATATTAATGTTAGCCTTTTTTATATTTTTAAACCTATAATAGCTATTCTAGCTATAATAAGGCATATTATAAAGCCTATTTTATTAAAGTTTTAAATATTATCT